>NW_025221207.1:0-22500 GCF_014066325.1 Apis laboriosa | reverse complement strand
CTCTCTCTCTCTCTCTCTCTGTTTCTTTCTCGCGTCCCCTCGAGGAGTTTTTTCCCGAAAGAAAAGGGTCGCTTTATCCTTCCTCGGCCCGTCTTTATTATCGGGAGAGAGAGCCGATCGCTTTTCGCCTTCTTTACAACCGCGGATGCAAATGGTGGCCGTATCCGCTCGCTCCGCTTCCTGCTTCGCCTGTTTCCCGCCGAAAAATCCTCCCGAGCTATTCTCGGGGGTCTCGGCCTCTTAACCGCCACCGGCAGAAATAATAAAATGCAGATTTGTCGTGTACTTTAGAGCGATCGTTGGAAGGGTGGTTGGTTTCTGCTTCGAGTCAATCGTCTAAATAGAATTATTGCGACTCGTGGAGGATTTCTTTCGACACGACGAGAGGAGGAGGAAGAATCTCATCGCGAACACGATGAATTGTCGAAATAAAGTTAGTCTGCGATTTCTTTCGATTGATATCGTTGTTACGCTCGGCCCATCGATCACGAGAATCAACTTGGAATTCAAATTCACTCGGATACAAGAGGACAGGACCCGTGGGGAGAGGTAAATCCTGTCGTGAACATAACCTGGCGTTACATCGGGGACTGCAACGCCGGATCGGTGAAAAGTGACGGTGTTAACTAAGATTAACGGGCGAGATTAAGCAGCGGAATTAATTCCGCTCGCTCATTTGATCCTCCGCTAAGCAGATTATCGCCGACCTCGGCCTCGACTAAGCGCGAATTAATTCGATTGAAACGTAACCAATGTTCGCCATCCACCCCATCGACTCGAGTCGGAATCGATTCATATTCGATCGAGCGTCGGTGACCACTTCGCGCTCGCGGGGCCAACCTCTCCCGAAACTTATTTACGACCATTTTCCTCGATCCTTGGAACGATCTCCCTCCTCCTCATTCCTCCTTCCTTTCTTTTTTTCTCTCTCTCTCTCTCTCTGTCTTTTTACCTCGATTTCTTTCTCTTCTTTCGCCCGTTCGTTGTTTGCTCGACGCATCTTTCGGGGAGAAAAACGCGTCGCCCAGGCCTCGAGGCATTAGCAGTGATATTTTATTCATGAACCACCTCTTCTTCTGTACACGGGTGCCTAACCCGTAGCGCGATGCGAGACCTACTAAATAAAACATCCATACGCGCCTCGCCCATAAATTTCTGCACGGCTGATAGATTTACAAGCCGCCCTTGCCGAACTGATATTTAAATTAGTCCAACTAAGGGGCACGCGGAATCGCTTCGCCGCGGGTGGCTTACCTTCCACCACCTCTCCCTCTTTCTCCCTCTCTCACCTCTTCCCTCCCTCCTTCTCGAGCGAAGGAAATTCACCAAGGGTTGAGAAGAGAAATATGTTTTCCTCGCGGAAACACCGAGTTACGTTTCTTCCATTTTTTAACGGGAAATCCACTTGGTTGTATCGCATACATCATCCACCATCGAGAGGTAAAGGCCTCGATCGAAACGGCCTCGATTCTCGATAAATCTACAATTTTTCCATTCCCTTTGGTATTGAACGAGTTTCGATCGAGGCGAAAAAGGGGAAAAGAGAAAAGAAAGAAAATGAAGGGATGATCCGTGTCTCATTACGGTTTCCTTTTTCTTTTTTTTTTTTTTTTTTTTTTTTTTTTTTTCTTTTTTGCACTCGATCCCGTGAATCGGTCGTTTCTTTATTATTCATCGAGATCGTTGGAGCCTGTTATCATCCTCCGGAGCGGAGTGGTATCTCGAGCAGTACCACTGGCCCACTTGCTCCCGGTTGAACAGGGTTGAAAAGACAAGAAGAATTAAGCGCGGCTCGCCCCCTCCTGAGTACGCTTCTTGCGAGGGTCGCTGCTTCACATACGAGTCTTGCCTCGCTCCGAGGGTGTAAATAATGAACGAGAGAGGGACGATGCGCGAGCTGACTGCGGAAGGGTCGCCTCACTAGGTCAATACCTCGCGACCTGGAACACGGGTTCCTTCCGCGGTTATCGTTTCTCGAGAGAGAAGAAGAGAGAGAGAGAGAGAGAGAGAGGAGTGCCTCCGGCTGTTCCACCATCATTCTTTTTTCTTTTTTGATGAAATTTCTTTTTGTAGAAGATGGAAGGGTGTGTGGTGGGTTTCGGTTAGATCGAGTTTCGAGACTTTCTCTATTGTGGATGATTTTAATTGAAAAAAATATTAAACGTATTATTTCTCGTTAATACGAGAGAGAAATTGGAGGATAAAAGTATTTATTACTATTATGACTAGATATTATAATATTTCTCGGATGAAGATCGATAAATAGAAGGCTACGATTACATTATGTAATGTAATTATGAAAATGAGTGATTCATACTACTTTTTATAGACACTTGTACTGCATGCGCATATTATTATTACACATACATAATGCACAATGACCGCTATTAGTCATCGCTTTTGCAGTTTCATTATGCAAACCTTGTGTCACATTTTACACACCAAAAATTTGCAAACCAAACTTGTTACTTTCCAATCTTCTACATCTTTAATCAAAATTCAACACGAATCGTGAAAAAAGACACTTTCCACAGAAACGTTCAAACATCACGAGAAGCTTCGCATCTGTAATATAACGTATCTATCTTCGAATCCAAACTCGATCATCCCCCTCAAACACTCCTCGACAAATATACGCGGTATCCACCAAATGAAACCAGAAAAAAAAAAGAAAAAAAAAGAAAAAAAGGAAAGAAAGAATCCTCGGAACGGGATATTTACTCGACTTTCAGTCGCATTTTGTTTAGCAAACAAGTCTGCGAAGGATGGCCGAGGAAGGAATCGCTCCTCTCTCGAAGACTCGAAGGAAGGAAGAAAACGAGGATGGTCGAAGATCAAAGCGGCAGACGGTTCAATCGGGAGCTGCCCGCCCCGAGACTTACACCGCGCGCGGGTAAACTATCCACCATTTCCAACAATAACCGGCTATGCTCGGCCGCGGTGGGAAGCGCGCGCGGAAACGATTTCTCAGTCGCGATTCCGGGTGGAGGAGGGAGGAACGAGGAGTTCCCTTTCTTCTTCTCTGTCCCCGTAATCGATGATTTTCCGGTATCGGGCGCGCTCCCGATTTTACGACCACAAGTCGCGGGTTCGCAGGCAACGGAATACGTTTAAAACTCGTGGTCCATCGAGGAAAGCCCCCGAGGGGTCCCCCGCCGCCGTTTCCTCACCGATGCAAATGCCAGCCGGCTCCTAATGACGACGCAAATGCCGTGGGCGCAAAATCGTCGGCCACGGTATTTCTCCTCCCACCCCCCCTTCCTCTACTACCTTCTCTCCCATTCTCGTCGAGATTTTCCTTCTCGCTCCATCGTTCGGCTTCTTTTCTTTTTTCTTCTTCCTCCGGTTCGAGGTAATGGCTCGCGGGGGAGGGGGAGGCATTCGAATGCAAACGCGGATCGTATCACTTGGAGACGTGGAGACGTTAGGCGGTTCTTCCTTTATTTAAGGGAAGGGGGTGAGGAAGAGGGAGAGGGTCGGGTAATTCGTCGGGCGTTTCGCGGGCACACGGAAATGAGATTGCTGTTTGGGAAGTTATCGGGAAAAATTGAGGTATCAAGGATGGTGTAGAGTTATTCGAGAGCGGGAGTGAATAATCTTTGGATCGTTATATCGATTGATTTTGAAAGATTTTTCTATCAAACGAGAAACGTTTTATCGTTCATTCATTCTTTCTATTTTTATCTTCATTTCATATCGTTAAAAAAAAAATAAAAAAATTATCGAAACGATTCATTCCCACATTTTTAGAAAAAAGAAAGTATTAAGATTCCCTACTTGGTAAGTTATCTTAAGATATCCGTTACGATAGATATCTTTCTCCGCACTGTTTTTTTGACATACGGTTGCGTGGAAACAAATGGACTATCCACGACTAGTAAATTACTCCAATTTAGATAGAGTGGATCAGGAAGCGCGATTTTCGTACGCGGAAACGGTCGAGTATCGTGACTTGATATGAAACGGGAAAGAGGGAGATAAAAAAAAAAACAGAGAGAGAAGGACGAATAGAAAAATCGAATAGTCGAATGGACATTCATGCGTACAGCACACCCCCGACGACTAATGACACCGAATTCTTTTTCGTGACCAAATAAATGTCTTGATTCGTTTAATGTTTGCCCGCTCGTTTATTTACCGGCAAATTGAGGGGAAATTGGGTCAGAAGGGGGAGATGGCGCAATCGGGTGAGCCACGACACGGGACAAATAACCCGTGAGGGCCTGTTTATGGGGAAACGTCGAGTAACCGAATGGAACGAAATCGAATGGACGATAAGGATGTCGGCTAATCTTACACCTTTTCTTCCCAACTTACCTTCACGAGGTCACGTCTGCTCTCTGTTTATCCTCTTTATTACGTGCTCGCCTCGGATGGAGGCGAGCAGGAAACAGGATCCGCGTCCGATACAAACTCCGTCACAGGGGGTTGATTCCTTTCGAGAGGTGGAAGAAAAGCGAGCCGTGGAAGGCAGAGGAAGAGATAAGAAGAGAGAAAAAAAGGAGAGGCCTTTGATGAAAGCAGATAGAGGCGCGGTGATCCTTGCCTGGAGGATCACCCTCGTTCGTCTTGCTCCTCCTCGAGTGGGGGGTCAAGTGGTCTCGGAGGTTGGAGGACCTTTCGAATAACGTCAGATCGGCAAAAAACGGTTCGCCACGACACAAAGGTGCAATTACCATTCGTCTCACCATTGACACGTTCTCCGTTGGACAGAGACCTCTGTCTTTCTCCATTTCTTTTTTTTTTTTCGGCCCAGTATCGATTCGTTATTAGCGTCTTATTATTATTATTCGTGGGGCGTTGCGTTATTTGTATCTGTCCATTCGTGATTGAAAGGTTTTAATCAAGAGTTGAATTAATCCTGACATGGCGCGACCATGCGAAAATTGAAAAAAAAAAAAAAAAAAAAAAANAAAAAAAAAAAAAAAAAAAAAAAAGTGAGAGCGCGGCCAAGCTTTCATCGCCGCGATAGTCGAAAGAGGAATCGAAAATGCGATGCTCGCCGCGTATAGTAATTAAATTCATCGTATAATACCCGTGGTGGATAGAGGGTGGACGAGGTGGAGGGGATGATGGCGCAACGGCCATGAATATATATATATAACTGGGCACAATATTTATCGCGTAATAGAATATAACCAGTCGGTGGCCGGAACGGTTGCGTTTACGTGCTCGGTTAACTCAGGAAACCGGGGGAACGTAAACTCGAAACTAAATCCAAACTAACCGAACTCTGTCTATGTTTATCTCTCTGTTCCTCCATCCCCTTTCCATCCAACTATCGACCTGTACCATACTCTCTCTTTCTCTCTCTCTCTCTCTCTCTCTCTCTCTCTCCGGTCGAGATATGTTGTTTCGTCTCTTTCCAACCTTTCTCCCTTGTTCTCGATTTTACGGTATGTCCAGTCTCTCGGTGTATACGCGGAATGGGTTTTCGAATTATTGCCCTTTTTATGGAAGCGCGCTCCTTTATTGCATTTTCGCATTGCATTTTCATAGCGTTGTCAGATGCCATTCCAGTATCATCCTGGCTTTATTCGTTTAAAGGATAAATGTAATTAAAAAGATAGTGGTAAATATTACTTACCATTTTTATTAACCATTTTACATAAACGATCCTAATTAAAATGCAATTTTTCCCTACGAATTTTTTATTCCTTAATACTTGAAAGAAAATACAATCTCCTACGTAAATTCGTCTTGCGTACTTTCGAAAATTCAAACGCGTCTCGATTTATCCACCTCGAGTGGATACGAAAGAAACTCTCGTTTACATATGACAGAGAGTACAATAAGGTGAAGAATATCGATAAAACTTATTTACGGTTTTGAACGCAGTTTAAAAGATCCGTACACATTGCGGACAGATGGGTTCGCGGTATCCGCGGATTCATCCTTCCTCGTGTATCGCGTTACACGGCCGCGGGATGTCGGCGTAGCACGCGTGCAGGACACGCGCGCGGTCTTATGTATCGCGGAATCGTAAACCGGTAGATATTAAACTTTTACAATCCTGCCTCGTTGGCCGGCCGGCTAGGTTATGATGATTAGATGTAACTCGATAATACACGAGAACCAGTCGGTCGTTAAAGGTGCCGTTAAATCGGTGGAGAAGCTAGAAATCGTAAAAATTCGCCCGCCGCGGCATCGAGGCATCGAGCCAAGTTGGAGATCGAATCGTTGATCTTGATTCATTTTAATTAATACTTATTCGCGTTTGAATTATTTTAATTAGAGCTGTAATATTGATCACTGATTCTCTTTCGAAACGATGTAATTAAAGATATAGATTCCTCGTCAAACGGACAACTTGAATGGAGATGTTGATATTTTATGAAATACCGAGCTAAATCAATCTATTTCGATTTAGCAGATAATCGAGCGTACTAGGAAATATTAATATGTATATTCGTGAGATTTGGACGAATTATGCCTCGTGTTTCGAGGTAAATTGGCGCGCTTCGATTGCTCGTTTCGCACGCATTTTCAACTCGACCGTATCGATTACCTTCGAAGCGAACGAGGATGGAAGCACGTGGAGTTTTAACCATCGTTTCTTCTTTTCCATTTGAATGTTCCCCGAGGAAACGCGAGAAGGAATTGGAAAAAAAATTTTAAATTTTTCGTGTTGACAATAACAATATTTGATGATAATTTTTCTTATTAATTTATTTTTATTATTAATTAAAAAAAAGTATACAAGCGTATTAATAATGTAATATTCGCTTCGATTATAACCATTTAATTTTCTTTTTTTTTAGATTATTATTTTATCCACCAAATATAATATTGATATATATATATATCAATAACAATTGACAAAATTTTCGTTCGAGCATTTAAATTCGACTAAAAATATTGAAAATTGCGATTTCCAATTTTTCAAAAATCAAAAACTAACTGGATATACACCGATATGGCAGCTCGATATATCGATATCGATATGGATATCGAGAGAGAGAGAGAGAGAGAGAAATAGAGAGAGAATATTCGAAGCATTTTTATGATCGGGCATAAACGTAACAGCGAGTCGTAACGCGTGTCACGAGCAAATGGCATTGCATAGCCGAGTAAAGCGACCTCGGCCGGCATAATAATTCTCCGTATTGTCAAAGCCAAATGTGCGCGATGTTCGCCGTTCCCGCGAAATGTTATTAACGTTTATACCGGAGTAAGATAACGATTCGAGTGGGAAACAGGGGCGAGAGTGGCCATCGCGGGCAGAGTAACGATCCTCTGGCTAGGATTGCGGGAGGAGAGGAGGAGGAGGAGGAGGAGGAGGAGGTTAGCCCGGTTACAATTCCGGTTATTGGGCGTAATTCGTGATTGGCAGCGGCCGTTTCTCGCGGCTTAGTGCTAATAAATTCGACGTACTCGCCGCTCGACGATATTCGACCCCTTGCCTCTGTTGCCTCCCTTGAAGGAGGGAGGGAGAGAGGCAGCCGCTCGTGATATAAAGCGGTTTTGCTTCGCCGGTTTTATGAATATGCTTTCTCCGGGGCCAACTGTGCTCCCCCTCCCCTCCACCCCTCTTGCGCACCAGAAGGAGGAGCCGTCGACGCCGGAAACCGGGGTTGAAAGGCAAGAACGTTATATAGGTGGACGATAATTCATCGGCTACGCTTCGTCGTTGAAACAAGGGAAACCTTTCCGCTTGTCTCGGTAGTTTCGGGACCCTTTCGCGCCAATCCTCGAATCGTTCGATGGAAATTTGCGGCGAATTGCTCGTTGGAATTGCTTGTTTCCTCCGACTTCGTTGCTACAAGCTTTCTTCTTAAACGTTTCTTTGCCCGAATCGTTCAAGAAAAGATGGAAATGAAAGTTTAATATCGATACATCTTGAAAATTAGAAAAAATAGAAAAAATTAAAAAAATAGGATATATTTTATTAAAAATAGGAAAATTAGAAAAAATCGGAGAGGATTTTTTTTGTCATGCGAGAATAAACTAATATAAATTGGTTTCATTTTACGATTGATTACGTTATTTTACCACGAGGATTCACGTAATCGTTCCGTTTCATGTTCCGGAAACAATTCTTAATTAAATCGATCGATTGTTGCTTCGCTCGTAACAACATTACACTCTCAAGTTGAAATCCATCCGACGGCGGAATACGGGACTTCCGGTTAATAAAAGCGCACAGCATTACACTTGAAAATCACTGGAGATCCATCCCCTCCCTCCCCAGGATTCAATGTAAATTACATAAACCTGGGGAACATTGTCTTATGAAATTCATTTATGGCGTACTCGCGAGCGTAATCGAGTTTGTCTGGGGGGTTGGAGAGGGCAGGGAGGCGGTTCGACAAAGTGGCTTTTCCTGGTTGATGCGGGGGGAAGCGACGACGACGAAAGCCGGAAATACCCGCGTAAGGTGAGGCGCGGTACTTCAAAGAAGGAGGCTGACAGGAGAACATCCACTTCGAAATTCACTCATACCCACGCCCCTTCGCCCCACGGCTCGTGTTTTATCGCATTATTTATTGCCGCGAACTACGGGCTCGTGCCCCCCCTTCCTTCCTCTCGTGTCACCACCACAAACCTTGGGACGAAACACACGACGACGAACGCCGCCCTGTTATTGATGGATTCCTCCCTTATGAAATATCTCGACGAGTCGGCACGAATTTATTGCGCACCAGCTCGACCCGCTTTATCTCGTATTGTTCATGATAAACCCGCACTGATATCCCCGAGACGTTCCACCGGTCTCCCCTAAAAATCCCTCCCCCCCAGATCGGCCGTTATACCGATTCCTTTTTCCGCCCGCGACGTTCGATAGCGCGCGAGTCGGGTATTCGCATTAGCCGAGGAGAGGGGAGGAGAGGAGACGAGTCCTCGCGGATAAAAACGACCATCTTCCTGCGAATGGGCAATGGGAGGCTGCGTTATGACGTATACGGAACGAGCGATCGATCGGATCGGTTGCTTCCTGGGAAGACCGTGTTGCGATTATTGGGTAAGCGCGTTTTAAGGAGGACGATTATCGTTTTTCGATAAGAAAAAAGAGAGAAAAAAAGAAGAAAAGATTTTGATATATAAGATATCGAAGAATTTACTTTTGCAATTACTTTTGAGAGAAAAGTTTGACGGTAAGAATTGTATAAGTTTCAATCCTCTTTAAAGATCGATTTTTAAAGAACAAGATCGTTGGAAAGAAACGTGTCGGCGCGGCTAAATATCTCGTAATCTCTCAATATTTGCGCGAAGCATGGATATCGTGGAGCCGTTTGAAAGAAGAGCTCGCGGGATCGAGGTTTCTCACGGAAGCCGAGGGAAATTCCGTTTGATGTCGGCGGGCCGGGGTTCGGAAGTTGGCCGCGCAGAAACGACATAATTACAGGCGAGCGCGGTTAAAAAATGCAACGACCGAGGGATAAGGGTGGGACCAAGGGAGTATTTGTCAAAGAAAATTTTCATAATCGCGTCGCTTGCTGGCGGAGCGTTTTTCCGTGGCTTTGGGCGTCGTTAAACAAATTTGCACGCCCTCGTCAGCCGCTCGTCCGCCCGTGAACCACCCCAAAGGATCCCTCCCTCCACTTTCCACTCGTTTCCTTATTTCTCCACCTTTTATCTCCTCCCTATTTTTTTTTTATATTTCTTTTACTCTTCTATCTTTTTTTTTTTTTTCTTTCTGTTCAACGATCGTCTTTGCACGATTATTCCGCGTACGAAAGCCCGTCTTGCGTTTCCCTCCTCGAAACGCAATGGAATTTGGGGCAGGTTGCGGTTCGTCCACGCACGCGAGCCTGAAAAAATTGAAGGAGGCCACGCTTTCTTTACCGGCAGGGCGTGCCATCGTTCCATTCGACACGACAGAAGAAGGTGGCCGCACGCAAGAAACACTTGTCATTACGTCGATTCGTTCGACCGTTTCAGAAGACGTCGAATCGTTTATTTTAATCTGGTGCCATTAACTGGTGGCACAAAGGAATCGCGTACGACATTTACGCTTCTCGTATACACTCCTCGTGGAGAAACGTCACGTTCGTTGACGCTTTAAGACACGCTCGATTTTCGATATATCTTTTCTCTTCTTCGTTGTGCAATATACTCGTGCACGTGGGCCGCTCAACATGCCTCGTTTATCCCGTTCGTACGTAATATGAAGAAGAATTGATCGATCCGTTCGAAAAATAACAACAAGCTTCCATTTATATTGATACACCTTTGTCTATAAACCTTAGACTCTACGAATTATGATCCGAATCGTAATGAAGGGATAATAGAAATTTTTTATCAATTAATACAAAATTTGAAAGGAAGAGTTTTGAGAAGAGTTTCCAAGAGAAACAAACTTCCTTCCCCTTCGAAATAATGAATTTAGAATCTCGCAGTTGATCTTCCAAACTCCAGACAACACCACGGATTATCCCCTGTTTCCGGAAAGTCCTTCATCCGAGATCAATCTCCTTTTAGCTCCTCACTCTCTCTCTCTCTCTCTCTCTCTCTCTCTCTCTCTGTTCGTTCGCGGGGTTGCCGTTCAATTACGTAGTCATTAACTCGCGATTGTCTCTTCGGACGTAACCTCGTTACGCCGCCTCGAATCCCGGGCGCGGCAATATTCCGCGCGCAGATCTCAACACAGATAGGCTTTTAGCGTATTAGCAGGCACAATGTGACAATGGAACACAGGCTGTGCGTTACGAGAATAGCAAATGCCGCCACTCTATCCGTTTCCCATACAATGGGCCCGGTTCGTCCCGAGCGCAGCGAGACTTGCGAATAGCCAGGCGAGACACGTATTTCATAAACGGCCGTCGTCGTCGCGACGATCCGAGCCGAGTAAGACGAAAATGCATCCAACGTTTCTTATCCTTCCCTTTTGTTTTTTTTTTGTCGCCTCTTTAAACGGAGGTCAAGAATAGTAAATATCAGTCAATCCCTTTCCTCGTATCGAGAATGAGTAATAAAAAAAATGATTGATCGTTTTCCTGGTTTTGTTAACGATCATGTTTTTTTTCGGAGATCCACACGAATGATATTCGTGAACTAGTTTTTGGATATATTTAGAAGAACGTATAATAGTTCAAAAATAATTTTTGCCTTAATTTTTATCTTAATTTACAAGTTATATGTGTATATATATATATATATATAAAGATAAATTTTTGCTGTGTGTCAAAGAATGCGGATCCTTTAGAATTTTTTATTTTTTTCTAACGATATATAGAATATTTAGAGCTTTCTTTAGGATTCGAAAAAAATCAGATTACATCGAATCAGGATTAATCGGGGTAGCATTAAACGAGATCTTAGTATATTGATATTATTATTGTCACAAGAAAATAATTAAATTTCAGCTTTATTATTATTACGTTCGAAAAATTTAACATCAATTTTCTTCGTTTGAGCGTTCCGTTTAATTTCTTCCACGATTTTGTCCGTAATTTCACGTTACGAGCCGCTAATTGCCGAGAAACGAACGCAAATTCATTCGCGGGTTAATTTTTCGTCCGACTGGAACACTGACGATTTTAGCTTAGCTTTTTTCCACCAGTTGTTTCGAAAATTCAGCAAAATTTTCGTAAATTGAGCGGAATGAAACAGGCGACCAGGCGAGTTTCCTGCAGCGGATCGTTTCAAATGGAATTCGAATAGCAAGCAAGAGCCAAGTACACCTTGAGCCGGAATACCTTTCATAACGCTATATGAACGCGAAATCAACGTTCACGTCGAATAAACGTCGATACTTGCTACCTTATACGTTTCCTACGTGCACCTTTTTCTCGATACAGAAATTCCTCGGCGATACCTTTCCACGTATTTCGTTTTTTCCCCAGTCGTGCGCGTTTCCATCGAGCGAGTGGGCCTAGAAGTGGTTTAAAGTATGATTGAGCTGACCGTGTTACGAAAAGCAATATTTCACGAGTGAGCGGGTTTCGAGAGGCCCTTCGATGATTACGAGGTCTTTGGAACGACTCGTGCGCGGAGATTATCAAGTGTGGTGAATTGTTCAAGTTGCTTTTGAACAAGAGTACAATTGGAAATGGCCGCTTAGAATAATATTCTTTCGAATTATTCTCTGGTATGGTTCTTGGGCTTCTAACGCGATTTCACTCTTCTTTAAAATTTGATCGAGTGGTGCAGAAGAACTTGTTCGTTCACTTGTTGAAAAAGACTTGTTGAAAAGATTGCGTTTGCGCAAGGAAAATTTAGTCTAAATAATATACTTAAGAAAGGATTTGCAAAAAGACTCATTATCTGGAACTAACCATCGTCTCCGATTCTTCTTGAGAAATACCAAGTACAAATAATATTTCAATATTTCATGGTATTTTAATGAATAGTCAACTTTAGTTTACATAGCTATTAAAAGAGGTTGAAAGATCAATGTACCGTTATTTCTTCAAGATTTGCACCATTCGGCCCTATTTTACGATTAAAAAGGTCTTCAATATCCTTTAATTATCTTGAATTAATAAAATTTCATATTCATTCTCGAAGAAACTCCTCAATTCTTACTTACATCTTCCACGGTAACCGAATTTTCGACAATTTATTCCCAAGAATTCTAAAATCTCATTTACCTTCTCCTACTTATTAATCAAACAACATTCGACAGCTTCCTCCTCTCGTCAACAATACCACAAATGCACCATTCGGCCTTATTTTACGATTAAAAAGGTCTTCAATATCCTTTAATTATCTTAAATTAATAAAATTTCATATTCATTCTCGAAGAAACTCCTCAATTCTTAAAACTTCCACGGTGATCGAATTTTCGACAAGAATTCTAAAATCTCATTTACCTTCTCCTACTTATTAATCAAACAACATTCGACAACTTCCTCCTCTCGTCAACAATACCACAAATCTCTTCTCCCAAATATACTCCCAAATATATATATATCCAACTCGAAAAAAAATGCCTAACCTAATCGAGAGTGTCATCCTCGTCAAAACGAGTTTCGTCCAATCGGATCCCGCCACCGGTCAGATTATGCCGAATCCGTGGAACACGTAACGTTATCAGCCGGTGCACGGGGCATGGGTCGGTGGATACGAGGCATTGCATGGAGAGAGCGAGAGAGGTAAACCGTCCTTCCGTAGATGTGGACGCGGGATCTCGGTGGATGGACGCGTTAGAATGCCGGTTGGTCACCGGTGGTACACGCGTCGTAAAGTGACGATCGGATCAGGATGCAGGAAATTGGCCGGATTCGCGAGCAATGGGCCGTGCTGATACTGGGTGGATATCGGGCCGAAGTGTTGCCGCACAATATGACCCTACTCTGCGTTTACCCACCCCGCGTACGTGCCCTATCTGCCTCTCTTTCTATCTATATATATATATATACAGCTCTCGTTACTCGCGGTCGCTCGAATTTCGAATTCGTTGAGGCCAGCGCAGATCTTGATCCGATTCTGAGATCCTGATTCGGTGAGATAGATAGAGGAGAAATGTGGTGGAATTGGCGGTGGAAAATAATACGTATGGAGATCTCATTCTTCAATCTGATTAACTAGAAAGACTTTAAAAAATAAAACGATAAGGAAATTTTTAAATATATATATAGTTTTTAGATTTTTCGATTCTAGTCTAGTACGGATGAATCACGCAACGTTGTGAATTGATTCGAGAGAAAATGTACATCTATTTATAATATTACAGATTTAAGAACGAATTGGGAATCGCAAGGTGTCGAACATCGAGCGGATTAATTCGAAGAGCGAAAAATTCTCGAAAGTTGGAGGGAAATCCGAAGGAAAGTCGCGGGAGATGGGGATTTACGAAAGTTGTTCGATCCGGGCGGCCAATATCGCGCCATTAACCGTAGATAAGCCAGCGGCTAGAGCTCCGGCCAATATTGAATGGTCTGTATAGAGGTAGTTTGCCGGAGGGGGTTGGCGCGGGGGGAGGAAGGGAGGAGAGGGTGATTGTGCATTAGTGGCACTATTGTGCCGGGCCACCCCTCAAATCCATATTACTCGTGTAGTAGTCAGTCAGTGTCCGTGTTTCCTCTCCGCGCGCCCGTTCGTTCGGAACTACGTATTCCAGTTGTGTATAGAGATCCGCCCCGATTCCCGGCGTGCTCTATATGCAAACCGCCGCGTAATGAGTCCGTCAACCCCGTAACGTCGTTTGCCGCTATCCTTGCACTTAGGCGGCGGTACACCCATTTTCCACCGGATCCACCGGCCTGCCTCCGTCTCGAATGCAAATCCGTCCAAACTCGTGCGCCGCCGCTACACCACCGGCGTCGCCCAACCTCGATCGGGCCCCATGCAAATTCGCCCGCGGCTCCGATTATCGTTCCTACGCTACGTGACCGAAACTGTGCGCGTTCCCTCCACGATTCCGGATGGACCAGGATTTCTGGGTGGAAAGAGATTTTTCTGTGCGTGGGTGCGGTGGGTGTTTTTCGAAACGTTTGATTTGAAAAATTAAGAAAAAATTGAAAAACTTCGAAGACTTAACGACTCTCGTGCGAAGAAGGATTTATTAAATTCTACTTTAAACCGTATTAAAATTATGAAAACTTTGAATCGCTATAACTTCCGGTCGACGAATGAGAGATTAGAAGAGGGAAAATGCTTGCCCTTTAAAACGATTTTTCATTCATCCCGATATGATTTCTTGTCATTTACTGGCATCTCGTCTTACTATTTTAAACAATCCTGGAAATATTTAGTACGCAATTCTAGGAAAAAATAAAAGTCACATGGATCGCGGATCTTTGAATCCTTATATCTCGGCATAACCGATCGAGATATCGAGATGAAACAAAAATTCGATTTCTACACTATAGATTCCTCTATACTTATCGATTATACTTCCTTCTATATTTTAATGAAAATATGTACGACATATTACAATTTTCTCATGAATTTAATTTCTCATGAATTCGATCCATCGAATTCGAGTCCCATTTCGATTCATGGGATCGTAAGTAAATAGCTTGTTTTGTCTGAGACGCAGCAGACGTCGATGAGGGCGTAGGAGGAGAGTGTGGATCTCGATTAATGTCGGTTATTAGCTAGCTGTCATCGCAGTCGTCGTAAGGATCGCGGTCCGCTTTAACAATGCCTCGTCAACGCGCGAAACGAGATGACACGGCCGGGCGCGTGTGATAATTATTCCCGCGGTTGTGTGCACGCCTCTATCGAGGGATTGTTCTCGGTGCACTCGTACGAGTAGCGCGTCTCTCTCTCTCTCTCGCGCGCACACATACACACATATACACGCACACGACCGTTCTATACCCACCGTGATGATATTACCGTTGGCGAGCTGGTTAGCCGGCATCAGTCGACGTCGCCGACGTAATGTTTGGCATAGCTTGTCGCAATATGTTACACACCATCCCCTGTTCCCATCGAATCGGGTTACTGCGAGTATCTTCTCGTGGTGCACGGCAACCACGGCCTCTCTGATGCATGCAATCAGTGTGACCAACGACTTGGCCGTACGTCGCACGGCCAACTGGATGCCACGTAATTACGAAACGCGAAATAATTCGGGTGGACCGAACGACAGGTTGTAACTCCGTCTCCGCGTGGAAAACCAGTTTATACGGGGATTGGAGTTTCTTTTTTTTTTTCTGGTGGTAATTTATCTTATTGCTGCAAAGCCTGCTTTTTCTTCGATCGAATCATGTAATGAGAAAGTTTTTTTGTTTCAATTTTGAAAATTTATATATATATATTGAAAATCACGATACACTAAAAGTTGTTTAAAAGGAAGCAATCCTATTTTTACGCGAGATTAAAGGATTCTTTTAATAAATAGTCAACGTAAAATAATGGCTAATCATATCAAAAAACAGGTAATCAGTTGTGAACGAACTAAGAATTTTAATTTTAGAAAAATTTACATCTATTCGATATTTTATTACCTATCTAAAAAAAAGTAATTTCTTAAAAAACAGTATCCAACAAATACAAATCGCAATTCTACATTTTCACGTCCTCTTTCTTCCTCGTTCGTTTTACGCGCGATTCTCGTCTCCGAAACAATTGTAAAAAAGCCAAGAACACGGAAACTTAATTTAAAACCTAAATCAAAACACACGCGACACATCACACATACCTCGAAATCAAAGCAAACACAGTTGAAACGCGTGTCGAACGAATTGCTCGCGGACCACGCAACATCGCGTACGACCCGCGACAATGCGACACCCGGCTCGGAGTGTAACTTCCCCTCCCCCTCCATACATTACCGCCGCGTGTCCATCAGTCGGTGGGCCAATGTTTAGCATAGCTTGTCGCAATATGTTACACGCGGCATCCAGCCACAGTTTCCGGCATCGAATCGGTTTGGCCGATCACGCCTCGCATCTCGCGCCCTGTCTCTCGAACCTCGATATCTCGAGCCAACAACCCCTTGTCGGGGCCTCCTGTCAGCGTATGCTAATCACGGCTTCGGCTCTCGATGATATTTCGAAGCGACGTCGATTCGCACCACCGATCGCGCCCGACGTCACTCGCGTCGAGGGAACTCGCGTTGTCCGTTACAGTCGATCTCTGCGCTCGTAATTACCCTCGTTTCGAACGAAGGAGAAAGCGGGTGAACGGTTATTAGAAATTAGGAATTTGACGAGAGGAATAATAGCGGTGGATGGTTGGTGATGATCGATCGTGATGATTTCGCGGTTGAACAAGACGAAGAGGAAAGGAGTGTAATCGTGAAATGTTAGGTTGATATATGGTTTATGGACTGTTCAATGAAGTAAACGAGTAATTTTCGTGTATTTATTTATTGAAAATTTATATAATATATAGTATAGTATAATATTTAAAGGATTTGAAGAATGGATTTTTTTGTTCGAGTTCCATCTCTCTCTCTGGTTGGAATTCGTAGAAATTTGTATAAAATTCTTCGTAAGAATTTCGTTGTCCAAGAATCCATCTTATTAATGACGAAATTATTTTATATCTCACAGTATAAGATATCGTGTTTCGACTTATTTATTCTTTATATTTATTTTTCCAGATAAATCAGCGATAACCCTTGATAAGAAATACAATTGCATCCTTCCTCGCCACTCGATCCGTATTGCCAACTACAGCGCCTAACGACATCCGAAGAAATCGAGCTTCCCCCAATTACGCAGCGGCGCACAGCTTGAACGAGATTTACGAATGAAAATGAAACGCGAAGGGGTGGCGAAGATTACGGAAGGCGGCGGCGAGGTAAGGCGATCGTAACACTCGTAATTGAGTACACGGGCCGATATCCGAAAACTGCTCGGGGGTTGCCGCCGATTCGAGCAATTTTAAAAGCGGTCTCCCTAATCTGTAGCCTGTTATTGGTCGAAACTCGTGGGGCGGTGGATGCATTAGCGAGGCGATATAGGTCCCTGGGTGGTGCTGCTGGTTGCCCCGCCGAAGCGGATATTATAAATTCCGAGTCAAATGTAGCGTATCGTAATTTCGTTCGTTGGGATATCACTTAATGCAATCTGTACGGAGTCTCGTCCCGAGAAAAATTTTATTAATGTCATCCGACCTGTTTCCCTGGATGAATTCTTGTATTATCTTTTTCTTTTTCTCTTTTTTTTTCCACTCTCTTTCATTCGTTTCGAGAATCGTTTCTACGGGAGATAAAATCGAAACTGATTCGTGGGTTAAAAATCAGGTGATCCAGGATACGCAATAAGAAAGAGAGTTATAACCGTGATAGTCGAGGCTTTTCAATTTATTTTAACGGGGAAGAAAGGAGGGGGAGGAATTGGCGAGAATCCGCGTGTGCCTTCTCTCCTGTTGTAACCTGTAAAGGAGGAAGGAAACGGGTGTGCAGCCACGTGAAATTAAAAGTCCCGCTCCCCCTGTTCGAGAGAGGACGACAACAAAAGGAGATGCTCCAGTTGCCTCGGTACCGAGAATACAGGATTACGTCTTCTCCTCGTCATCGCTCGTCTAAGAAAAAAAAAATAAATACCCCGGAGCGCGAGCAGAAAAATAAGCCCTTAAAGAGGCTGATGAATTTTAAATCAGCCTCGCATTGAAATCAGGGAAACGTCTCCATTGCCAGAGGACTTTCGTGTTCACCCTCTCTGTCTTTCCCACTTTTACATCTTCTTTCCTCTTCCTTCATATTTTCTTTTCTTTTCTTTTCTCCTTTCTTTCTTTCTTTCTTTCTTTCTTTGGTTCCATATACCCGCTCTCCTCCGGTACTTTCAGTTTTCATCTCTTAATAATACAGAGGCACTAATACCCTGATCACATATTCCCGGGGATGAAAGGTAAATCTTGCGCTCCGGGCGGGTTATAAGGAGCACATTAATTCCATTAGAAAAGGCGTTCGTGTCCTCCCCTCCTTTTTTTCTTTCCTCCCTTAAAGGACAGGTTCTTTCCACCTCTTCCTCCGTCAAAACGATCGAAAATAACGCAACGACCTCGTTTCTTTCCTGTGTTTTCTTTCCTCCGATGAAATCCGTTCGCAGGATTCGTCGATCTTGGTTAGCGTCTTATATATTCTCTTCTAGATTGGGGAGGGACGAATTTCAAACGTTTATTATTGCGAATGGATAGTTGAGAAAATGGGATAAAATTGGATTTGTATCGAATTGTTGGGAGATTTTACGGGAGAGGGACTCGCCTAATCTTGTAGCAGGATATCCGGCAATAATATCCTGCTCGTGCCACTCATCAGGGGGCAACTCGTAAAAGTTATTATCACGACAAGCGTCGATTTCGGTAGCGCGTGTGCTCCGCGTATTAGAAGAAATTCTCTCCGCAAATGTAATCTGCGAAACGATCCATCGTTCCCTCTCTCTTCGAGAAACTTGTACAAACAATGAATAATAATTTCCATAAAGAGAGCTAGATCACAGATTAATCCAAACTAGAAAATTCTCGATCAATAATCGTCGTCGTGTGTCGTACGTTTCTTTCGGGAGACAATGTGAAAGACGATCACATCACAAACTGTAAATAATAACTTCCATGGAAAAAGAAAAAAAGAGAAAGAAAGAGCATCGTCGTAACTCAATCACCTTCGAAAGAATTATCCATCGAGAAATTTTCAAACCGAGAAAAACCGAACCGAGACGAGACGAGACGAGACGAGACGAGACGAATCGAGGCAAAAGTCGAAAGGAGAGGCTGCCTCAGTCGGCAGTCGATCAGCAGCGATCCGCCACCCCCAGGGAAATCGCTTTAAACCTTTTAAATTCGGCAACCCTCGGAAGAAAAGAAAAAAAAAAAAAGGAAGAAAGGACACGCACAGTCCTCCTCGAGCAAGCAACCCAGTCGCGTCGCGTCGCGTCGAGACGTGGTGGTAGCTGCGGGTAAGTACGTCGATACACGAACACAGCCCGATACTAGTGGTAGCCGGTTGCACGGCACATAAATATATCGCGCACGGAAGAGGGAAATCTGTTTAAAATATGTTCTCTCTCTCGCCATTTCGCCATGGTCGTTTGCCACGGGGAATAGCTAAATGCTTTTTGCGAGAGGCCATTTAAATCTTTACCTTTCGTCCCTTTTTCGTATATATCCTTCCCTCCTCCGTTTCGTCCATTCGTCTTCTCTCTCTCTCTCTCTCTCTCTCCTCTTCCTTTCCTCTCTCTCACTCTCTTCAACCGATTCATGTTTGCTTATGTTCGATCGGCGTGGAAGGAAGGATAGGAAAAACAGGGGGAAAACAGGGAGAGAAAAAGGAGGCAGGTGGAGGTTCTTGGTGGTGAATTTCTCTGTTTGTCGTGTATCGATTCCTCTTATTCAATCTTCTCGAGAAAGACTTCCCGGCCGGTGTAAGCGATATCTTCGAGAGGTATCTGTAAATATTCCAGTTTCAAAACCGTGGTAGAGGGGAGAGGAGAGGGAATTTCTGTGGCTCCTCGTCCTGGTGGCGGATCTTTTCCCGATTCTTTGCTCTCCCGCGTTTTATCGAGATTGGCCGACTCGAGTCCCACAGGAAATGGGGGAGGATCCGGATGCAACCGTACGCACAACAGCCACGAAATTCGCCCCGTGTACATACAGAAGGCCGATCTCTCTCCTCTCCACGCGCGTATGCAACGAGCGAGCAGGAACGTTTTGCATGCGAAAAAAAAATGAGGTTTCCTCCGCGAATTGCGGTGGTACCCTGGGGAGTCGGGCGGAAGATAGTCGGTTACTTTAGAGGAGACACAAGAATGGCGGAAATTTCTCTTGGTTATGAATGATGGGCTTGCGTGGGGTTGCGTTTCGTGGGCTCGATGAGACATCGAGTACATTTAAGTATTCTTTTGTTTCAGAGTTAATGCGAGATCTGTATGGACGACTATCGTTGGACGGCAATTATTTGATGTTATAATTATAGTTGTCGTAGGTACACAAGCGCTTAATATTAGATGACTATAATCGTACAGAATTTAACGCTGAATAACTATAATCATTATTGGTACACATTCAACGCTAAAAGAGTTGGTACACAACAAACGCTCTGCATTGTATCCTCGAATGGAAGAGGAATAGAAATATGCAATAAAAAGTATATTTTTTTCGAGAATTGACAAAGAGTAGACATCAATTGCTCGATGGACTATAGCTCGAGGAAATTTATTGGCGCAAGTACGCTTCGGAGAAGTCGATGAAAATGAAATCTGCGACGAAGAAGTGTCGTACCGGATGATAGTCGAAAGGTGGTATGGAAGACACGTCGCTGAAAGGAGGCTAAGCGCCATCGGCCGCGAATTTGTTGTCGATCGGTCTTGCGATCGAGAAAAAAGCCGCTAGATCGGTTCTCTCGCCAAGTCTTGTGACACATACACGCGCCTCTCGGCCTTAATACCGTCGACGTTTTATTCGATGCGTCCTCTGACGAAATCGACCACATTACATTCTTCGTTTTCTTCTCGACGTTCCATCTCTTCGTTATTTATCGATGAAAAACCGAGTCCGGTCTCGTTTCTCACGTTCAAGATAATTCTATGGACTGCCCCTGTTTTACAATTGGAACGACCTATTCCATGATATATCCTAAGTTCGTGTGCGTCCACGGATGTGAATAGAGTCGGTCGTAAATCGAAACATTGTATATAGTAAGACTGAAATTGTATTTAAGTATTTAAGTATTTAAGTATTTGAGTATTTTAAATCGAGAATAAACTATTTGAATGCCTAAACGTTTGTAACAATCTATACTGATATCTTATATAATTTTATCTCTCGAAATATCTCCCTCTTCAAAATAATAAAATATATTTCGGATAAAAGTTGAACGGTTTCGAAACCTAATATAGGGATGATTATTTTTTTATAAGTGCATGCGTAGAGATTATATAAAGTCAATGTTGACTTTTTTAATAGAATTATGTACTTAGGTAAAAAGAGATATAGTATAATATTTTTTATAACAAATTATTAATCCATTTATAACAAAAAATTATTAGTTTAAAAGATATATAATTACATTTAATTACATTTAATTATATTATCTTTTACAATAATTTTTTTTTTATTTATATAACATAATGTTTTTTTTCTAAAGATTATAGAGATCATGAGTTTATTAATCAATATTGATATATTCATTAATAAACTCATAATTCTAATCAAAAAAATAAAATTGAAATCAACAAGTTCTCTATGCATTAATCTATGAAAAAATTAATGAAATCAGCATATAGATCATTAAAACTATTTTTTACTAATATGCAAAATAAAACCGATATTTCAGATACAAAGTTATATAAGACAAACGAAATATTCCTAAAATGGAAATAAGAATACAATTTTCATTACAATTGATAAGTAAACGAAAATAAGCATCTAGAATTAAGAAAATTAATACAAAAAATAAATAAAAACATTAAAAAAAAGCAATTTAAAGAGGAAACTATGGACATAATAAGTAATTCATAGCTAAGTATAAAACATATCTTAAAAATATTTCAAAAATTCCGCATGCCACATCCTCTACAATCATATTCTCCTATTGAAAAGTCGAAATTTTAGCCAGAATTTGTCATACTAACACTTTTACTAAAAATTCGGCGTGCCACCTCTTCAAATATTATATTCTCCTAATGAAAAGTCGAAACTTTAGCCAGAATTTGCCATTGTAACACTTTTACTAAAAATTCCGCGTGCCACCTCTTCAAATATTATATTTTCCTAATGAAAAGTCGAAATTTTAGCCAGAATTTGCCATACTAAACCTTTTACTAAAAATTCCGCGTGCCACCTCTTCCAGTATTATATTCTCCTAATGAAAAGTCGAAATTTTAGCCAGAATTTGCCATACTAACACTTTTACCATAAATTCCGCGTGCCACCTCCTCTACAATCATATTCTCCTAATGAAAAGTCGAAATTTTAGCCAGAATTTGCTATACTAACANGGAAATAAGAATACAATTTTCATTACAATTGATAAGTAAACAAAAATAAGCATCTAGAATTAAGAAAATTAATACAAAAAATAATTAAAAACATTAAAAAAAAGAAATTTAAAGAGGAAACTATGGACATAATAAGTAATTCATAGGTAAGTATAAAACATATCTTAAAAATATTTCAAAAATTCCGCATGCCACCTCCTCTACAATCATATTCTCCTAA
>NW_025221206.1:0-1793 GCF_014066325.1 Apis laboriosa | reverse complement strand
AAAAATACGCAAAATAAAAAATATATTTTTAGAATCCTAATTATAATATAAATTCATATTTTGATCTCATTGATTTATCTACATATTTTATCTATTAAAAATACATATTTGCATAAACATCTGCAGTCTAGTAATATATTTTACAAACAAAATTTAATAAAATAATTTATTCAATAATATAAATAATAGTGATTTATAAATCATTATTATTTATATTATATATTAGATCAAATGACGGATGATCTTATGGTGCGACTGCCACAAAGTTTTTGGAATTTGTCAATTCAAAGATTTATTTTTAAATACTTAGAAAATTGTCAATTTTAAATTGAAAAGTTTCCTAATTCATAAATCAACAATATGTTATTATAAGACTAAATGAGTTCAAGTAAGTCATGAGTCTTGGTAATTATTCTCGACATTTCTAGATGCCCGGACCTGATCCAGCGAAAAACCTATTGCCTAGACAATCATACCGATAGCTGATCTCATACATTCCTTTAACAAAACTCATCCCATAATATTATATTTCGTACAATAAACTTGTTCAATGAATTTGATTCGTTTATTTATTCAATTTGAAATAGTCCTTCCAGCTAATTATTAGAAAAATCTTAGTCACTCCTCGTGTTAAATCAAATCTTTATAAGCCAATTTCAAAAGATCTATAGGATTGAATTAACATTACATATAAATTAATTGTTTAATTATTTATAATTTTCAAAATTATCTATACCGATATCGTACTTTAATATTGAAAAATATTTTATAACAAATTTCAAAAAATTCCACGATTGATAATTATGTATGATATTCTTTGAATTTATTTGAATTAAAGAACAAATTCAATAGTAATATTCTTAAAGCCATTTCTTGCATTATAAATTTGATAATCTAAAACTAAATAATGATAAAAAAAAACTCATTTACAGATGGGCAAAGTCAAGTGAAGATAAAACATAATATATATCACATCCATATAACAAAAAATTGATTTACAAATTAGATAATACAGAGATGAATTTAAATAGATTTGCAAAATATATTTAAAATTCTCATAAAAATAAAAAAGTAATATGAATAATAGATAGAATAATTTTAATAATTTTTTGATTTTTTTTGATTTACCTAATTTTCAAAACAATTAATATACAATAATCGTAATACAATCGTATATAAACCAATGTTTTCCTATCAATGGTCATGGTAATGTATTACGAAAATATTTTAAATATTTGATATATATATTTATTTATATTAAAGCTTATTTCATTGATTTTGATAATCTTCAATCTTATTGTTAAGATCAACATTATAAATAATTTTTTTTTATATATGTATAAATTTAAAATCTCAATTTTTAATTTATAAATAATTTTTAATTTATAAATATTTTTAATGATTCGAAATTTTCAAGATTATAAAGATTCAAATTGTTTAAGAAATGTAAACAGTATAAAAAAAAATTAAAAAAGACAGGATATAGAGTGGTAAATGATAAATGAAGAATATTTTATTATTATTTATTGCTTACTGATATATATTCCCAGATAAAATCCAAATTTTATACATATAAAAATTTTATACATATAAAATAAATATAAGTATTATTATAATATGTACACAGAAAATATCTCTTTCTTTATATAATAAAACAAGATTTGGTTAATATTTTTGTTAATTATTTAGAATAAAAGATTTTTGTCGATATAATAATTCTAATTTTAATAATTCTTAGATATGTTATAAAGAAGAAAATTTTGAATTTTTTTTATAATATATAACTACAGCTC
>NW_025221205.1:0-569 GCF_014066325.1 Apis laboriosa | reverse complement strand
CTGTCCCGAAGGTATCTCGCGCTTGTACGGCTTTGGCTCGGATTCGTCCGTCTTCTTTCTTCTTAGCCGAGTACTTCGGTAGATTAGTTGGAACGATTGATGATTTTGAGTTAATTGAACGTTCGGCGTATGAGTGGTGATCGGATAGCTAGTGTTCGTAGGCTCCATGCTCGCGCATCGAACTACCTACCACCTATCCTTCTCAGTTAATTCACGGGCGATGTTACGCTCGATGATGAGTTCCGGGGCCTGTGTTTCGTACCTAATTTGAAGGAATTGTTGAGTTTGGTTTACACCTTTGCCCGCGGCTTCTCCTTCGTGGGGAAGTCGTGGGCACAAACATCGGCGCTTGTTCACCTCTCGTCATCGCATTTGTTGCCTTGCTCGCATTGGTGAATGAGTTGCGGGTTGAAATCTCGGATGCGGAAAAGTTGTCGACGGTGACTCGAAGTGATTCAGTCCCGCCAAAGCTCATCCGTCCTTCGGGCAAAAGATGACGGTCAAGACCTCGTCCTTTCTCTCTTTCCATTGCGTTTGAGAGGATGTGGCGGGGAATTGCCGTGATCGAT
>NW_025221204.1:0-1371 GCF_014066325.1 Apis laboriosa | reverse complement strand
GAAAGATAAAAATACATCGTGTTGCGTTGGGATATAATTTTCAAATAATAGAACTACGAAAATAATTATTTATTATATATGTTTATATAAATATAGGATAAAAGAATAGTTAATTTTTATACCATTATTGTGATATTTTATAAATGTCACAGCTTTCTTACCTTTATAAATCCATAAAAAAAATAAAATGTAACGGATGTTAACGATCAAGCATTCATTAACTATATTTTAAATGTATGTAAAATACATAAAAGTAGAACATCAATTACCATATAGAAATTTAGGAATGACGATAAGTAATTTTGATTTAAATTATAATTGACACGTGATTCTCTAGATTTTTAGCATTAAGGATAAACGTGATATTATTACAAGTATTAAGAAAGAAAAGTGTTTTAATGTTCATAATAATATTAAGTGAAAAACGCAAATTCATCATATTATTTAAATCCAAAACATGTATTTATATTTAACAATAGTAGGTGGGCGACAATATGAATATGCATTTCGAATCATAGAATAAAACGACCGATGATATTCGTAATAGAAATAAATAATAAATAATAATTCATGCACAGATGTAGCAAGAATTTTCGTTGTATTGACGTTTTGCAAATATCAATACCATAATTTTCTAGTTTATATTGTATTGAGAAAATAGAATAAGTGATCAATTTGGATCAAAATAATCATATCCAGAAATCTAAATATTTTCGTAACATAAAAATTATTTATTAACAATTTTCTAATAACCGTGCAATATAATAATTTTTATAAACTTGTTATTTGAAAATTATATTTTAATATAATAATATTTGTTTTCTGTGCATCTAAATTTTTATAATCAACAGTCAAATCTATTCAGGTATGCAAATGTTTTTGTAACTGACTGTACTCGAGGTTTCTTGAATATTGCTTAGAGCCCTTAATTCGTATATCCATATATTCTGTGAATTAAATTCAAAAGTTTACTTAAGAAAAATCATTCAGTGATAAAAAAAACTATCTAATAAATTTCTATCGAAACATAAATAGAATTTAGTTTTAATTTTAATTCCTAACTTCTCACGAATATATTTTCTTAAATTAATTATGCTTATATTTATAAAAAAAACTTTTAAAATTAAATAATTAAATTAATAAACATTAAATGCGATATAGGTTTATTTCTACTATTATGTGACTTCGTTAAAATGCACTAATGTATACGATAATTCAGAGAAATATGCATCGATGTGCATACAAACGATGCTTGCACAGCTATCTTTTGAACGCTACACAGGTTCCATTTGCGCCGACGTGCGTGAACGCTAAGAGTAATAGGATATTAATCGAATTACTTCGATCGACTGTAAATCATATGGTTCATCG
>NW_025221203.1:0-599 GCF_014066325.1 Apis laboriosa | reverse complement strand
TTTACTAATTTTTAATAATACGAATAGTAATGTGATTAATTTTTAAATCACATTCTCTTTTAAAGATAAAAAATTATGATAATGATCATAGTAAAAAATTCAAAATAAGAAAATAACAGTTATAATTATGAATAAATTAAAACTATGATTGTGATTTTTTAATAAATCACTATAATTATTTTATATCTCTAAATTAAAATTATTTAAATTAAAATGGGGATATTTGTTTAGGAACATTAAATAGGGAGTTTTAGGCACGAAGGTTAGAATCAGTAGACAAAAAGCAGAAATAATAAAATAATTTTTGGTTGAATAAAATGAATTCTATCTTTTCCATCGATACGAATCGTGGATTCACAATAACGTATATTAGTTATTTTCTTATTTATGGCAATTTATAATTTATTATTCATTTATACATAAATATATTATACATAAATACTGTGATAAAATTACTGTGATATAATGGATTCTGTGGTTAATATTTTTTGGATAGGAAGAAAATTTTCCTTGTTTTTCTGTATCATTTTATGAGATAAAATTATAGATAAAAATATATATATATATAAATATATATGTATATATATATATATATTATA
>NW_025221202.1:246-571 GCF_014066325.1 Apis laboriosa | reverse complement strand
TTCTTTAATTTAATTATAAAATATTATTTAAGTTTAATTTCTTTTAGAAATCGTATAAATTGTAAAAATGATAAAAGGGTTGAAAAAATGAATCGGACAAAAATTATAGCATTTTTAAAGACCTATAAATTTTTGAAAAAAAATCCCAATAAGGCATATAATAGGCATTTAACTTTCGTAAAAAGAAAAAAAAAAGAAATGATTCATAGAACTTTCAAAACGAGTATATCTTTCATTTTTCGATATCTTTTATCGTATGCGATTTACAAAAGAATTTTACTGAAAGTCATGGAGAAAAAAATAATTATCAAAAAAAAAAAAAAAA
>NW_025221202.1:0-171 GCF_014066325.1 Apis laboriosa | reverse complement strand
ACAAATAATAATCACGCAAATTTTTTACACGATTACTAAAACAAAAATCCTTCGCGTGTATAAATCTTTCCATACATCATGTCCAAAATAAAAGAGACTTACGATCCATTGTGAAAAATATTCCAAAAATATTACAGGTTCGTATTAAATATTTCATATCTCCTAGACTAG
>NW_025221201.1:0-247 GCF_014066325.1 Apis laboriosa | reverse complement strand
AAAAAAGCTTTAATCCATGTATAGTAAAAAATCATTAGTTTAAGAGATATTTAAAAAAATTTAATTATTTTCTAAATTATATATTTCTCGCTACGTACGCCCTAGTACTTTTTTACAGATAGTGCCGGGATATATCTACTGGAGTATTGAAAAGTGTATATATCTATTTAAAAAAACAACATTCACGTTTAAAAATCCTCTACCCTTCGATGTATAAAAAAAATAGATAGCAAAAGGACGTGCCCCA
>NW_025221200.1:0-265 GCF_014066325.1 Apis laboriosa | reverse complement strand
AAATAATCGCCTAATTTAAAATGTCAAAATCCAGTCAACATTCATTATTATTATTTATATTGTAAAAAATTATTTGATATATCAAAAATTGAATCTTCTCTAGATTAATNGAAGTATCTTCTCTAGATTAATGATCTAGAGAAATAAAAGAGAAATATAAAATATTATAATATACATCTATTTAAAAAAATCAAAATATTCTTTAATGAACCATTTTCTAATACCATTTCGAAAACTCCTTGTATTTTATTTTTCATCTCCAAAT
>NW_025221199.1:0-267 GCF_014066325.1 Apis laboriosa | reverse complement strand
ATATCTTTCGAAAAGCGAGTGGAGATCTCAGACTTGTTCCCTTACCTTACGATTTTCAAAATCGAATTACTTAATCCTTTTTTTATTTAGGAAAAATTAATCCTTAATTCGCGGAAAAATGTTCTCCGTTTTCGCAGGGAAAATAATTTTTTCATTCGTGTTTTTTCGAATTTTTCTCCAAAAAAATCCGGAATATTTAACCATGTTTTACGATATTTTTATGTATTCATTCGTTCGTTCAAATTAAAATTTTCATATTTCTTTTTT
>NW_025221198.1:0-201 GCF_014066325.1 Apis laboriosa | reverse complement strand
ATATTCAATATCTACTTCAACTGTATATAGCAGTTGTTTTATAATATTGTACAAGAAAGATATAATCATATTTACAAAACTCAAAAATTATAATTATCAAAAATTTTTATTTTACATCTCTTATAAGAATTAATAAATGTAAAAAGTAAAATTTTTTTGTAATAAAAAATTTATTATAAAGAAAAATATATGTATGTATAT
>NW_025221197.1:0-322 GCF_014066325.1 Apis laboriosa | reverse complement strand
GTTTTCTATCCAATAGTCTAGCCATAATTATCTCTTTCGATTTAAACAACTTTGATCTACTTTTTCCATATCTTTAACGCATTGTTAATAGACAAAAATACAAACTTAGTTTAGGAGATATTGTAATTTTTGAAACTCATAAAATCGTATACAAATCTTTCCTTTTACCGGTAAAAACAACGATCGTAGAATTAAGATTAATGCGCATCAACCTAAAATTAGACGCAAATTGGAAAACGTTAGAGTCTCTCGAAGCGTTAGAGATCTCGTTAATAACACCTGAACGGTGACGTAAAAGAAAAAAAAAAAAAAAAAAAAAAAA
>NW_025221196.1:0-4141 GCF_014066325.1 Apis laboriosa | reverse complement strand
AAAGAATGGGAAGTCATTGTTACTACTTTGTTACTATGCTCGTTTTAGAGTCAGTAGTAGTAGTAGTAGTAGTAGTAGTAGTAGTAATAGTATTTATGGCCGATGTGAATTCCGGCCCAACGTACAATCATCATGGGCAAATGGGCAATCGCGATTTTTTAATTAGTGTTGCGAGAAATAAATTACGGTTTGCATTAGAGTTGCGAATAAATAACGATCGCGTTTGATTTAGTGTTGCGTTTAATGAGACGTCGCGATTTTTTTTTAATAATTTTAATTTTAATAATATAATTTTTTATAAAAAGTAGTATTAAAAAATTTTACGTTTATTTTATTTCAAGTTTTAATTATATTTTCAAGTTTTAATTATTAATATATTAACTTTTAATTCATTTGCATTTGTATTAAAAATTAGTGTTTGCATTTTAAGAATTAGTGTTGCGTTGAAAAATAATCGCGTTTTTGAAAATAGTGTTGCGTTAAAAAGTAATCGCGTTTTTGAAAATAGTGTTGCGCTCAAAAATAATCGCGTTTTTGAAAGTAGTGTTGCGTTTATAAAATGCCCATGATTCTTCCACTAATATTGTGGAAATGGTCCTGTTTTGGGATCATAAAATGCAGTTGTAAGAGCTGCAAAAATGTGGTCCTTTTTTTGGATCACAAAGTGGGAAAACGGGCAATCGTGATTTTTTAATTAATGTTGCGACAAATAAATTACGGTTTGCATTAGAGTTGCGAATAAATAATGATCGCGTTTGCTTTAGTGTTGCGTTTTATGAGATATCGCGATTTTTTTTAATAATTTTAATCATTATTAGATTTAATAATATAATTTTTTTTATTATATTTTTTATCATTTTTTTTAAGTACTAGTATTAAAAAATTTTGTGTTTATTTTATTTCGAGTTTTAATTAGAGATATTAACTTTCAATTCATTTGCATTTGTAAATTCATTTTAAGAATTAGTGTTGCATTGAAAAATAATCGCGTTTTTGAAAGTAGTGTTGCGTTTTAAAATGATCGCGTTTTTGAAAGTAGTGTTGCGTTTTAAAATGCCCATAATTTTTCCACAAACATCGTGGGAAAGATCCTTTTTTGGATCACAAGTGTGATCCTGATAGTCTTTTTTGGCTATCATTTTTTTTCAGCACCCCTAAATATTACAGCATTTGCTAATGAAAATACTGCTAAAAAGTTTATTTTCATTTGAATTTTAACTCTCGTAATATTATATAAAATCGTTTGCATTATGCAGTAAGAATATTAATTTATTTAATATTATAAATTAATATTCTTACTACGATATATTGATACAAACATAATTGATTTATTTGGAATAAATGACAAATAATTATTCGTTGTCAAAATTTTTTCTATTATTTGAATAAAAAAAATTTTTCCTAAATTTGAATAAAACTTTGCATTTTTAATAATGAAATAGTTGAATAAATATTCGGAATTCCTGTGTGAAATATCAAAATAAAATTTTTAATTTATTCTGTATGTAATTTTTAAGATGTCTGCGTTTTAATTTAAAATTAAATTTAAGATTTAAATAAATTTTAAGTCTTAAATTTAAGTCTTAGTTTTAAGTTTAGTAATGTAAGATAGACATTTAGATTAAGTTAATTGTAAGCACATTCGGTAAGAAGATACGCTCTTTAACATAAAACCAACTCTATACAATACAAACATTCAATCATACATATTTTCAATCCATTTATATCCTTTTCTTTTATTTTTTTTTTTTTATTTTGCATTAAATAAGAGCGTATCTTTAATATGGATGATGCCAGTAGGATGTAAAAATAGATTTAAGATATAGTATTCAGAATATAGATTAAGTTTTAAATTTAAGCCTCATTGTTGGTCTGCGTGAGATTAAATGCGCAGGGTTAAATGCGTGCGAAAAATTGCTATAAATGTAAAAAATTATTGTAAACATCAATGTAAAGTTTTAAATATATGTTTTACATTTATAGGATATATTTATGTTATACATTTTATATTTTTTGGTAATTTGTTTATTATTATTTTATTAATCACTAATAATTTGTTTTTTTTTTTTATTTATTAGATTTAGGTGGGTCTCGATGCGTAGTCACCTCCTCGTGGGTGAGACCCGGTAATTGGCATCGCTTTTCATATTTTTCATTTAAAAAAGTATTTTATGAATACTTCATTAGATATTTTTCGAAATTTTTTAAATTATATTTCATCATTAATAGTTTTCGAAAAGCGATGGCAAGCCAAGAACTACGCATACCTTCAGTCTAGTCTAAAATATAATTGCTTTAAATTATTTTAATTAATTATCAATGGGCTAGACTGAAGGTAATAGTAAAATTTGTACAAGGATATTCTAGCTAATCCTTTCTATTTTTATACTATTTTTCAATTTTTTAAAAAATTTAACGTAATTAAATTTAATTACGTTATTTTTTCCTCTTTTTTTTAAACGAGACTAGAATATCATTGACACAAATTAGTTAATAATTTAAATTATTAATAATAATTAGTTAATAATTAGTTAACGAATATTAATTAGATTATTATTATTAAGCGCATTCCGTATCAAGATACTCTCCTCAGCATAAAGCGAAAAATAAAATTCTTAATTTTCGTTTTATTTTTCATTTCGAGTGGTTTCATCTTATCATGGTCCTTCGAATAGTTTTTTATTTTCTTCTTCAATTTATCCTCATAACTGTCTTGATTTGTTGTTTCTTTTTTGTTTATTTCAAGTTACTGTCAACCACATGTAACGCAACAATGGCAAGAATTGTTGGATTGGTACTTTACTTCCGGTGGTCAATCAAAGGTCCGCGCTCTGATCGATTGGTGCCATCGAGTACTCGATCAGAGTTAGGCCTTACAGTCGAACATTGTCTTTGTTAGCCGACACAGGTGGTCGAGGATCTTCCTCGTTCCTTCCTCTGTTGCTGGGACAAATATCTTCTTCTGTTAGGCCGCTGTCGTAACTCTTGATTGACCACGACTGGCAAGTATCGTCTGATCGGCAACTCTCGTAAGTCCATTGATGTAAGTCGTGACATGAGAATGACAGTAATTTCTAGGATATTCCTACTATTTAATTATCATTTATCATTTTTATCGATGACGTGTCTTTTGTTCTTCTTCAATACATATTTTTATCCTGCTTCGCTTGTCTTCGCTTTGAACATTACAATCATTTTTAAATTACATAATAAATAACTATTATTGAGTTTCCCATTTCCGCTTTAAGTTGATCAAGAGTATTCTTGATAAGTGAAAATAGGTTTAAGATTTAGTATTAAGATTTAGATTTTAATATTTTCAATGTAATTTATTATATTCTACGTAAATGATAAGATGCGTGCGTTTTAGATTTAAGTCATAGTTTTAAATACATTATAAGATAGATTTAAGATTAGTATTAAGATCTAGAATAAGTTAATTTAAGACATGCGTTTAGATTTAAGTTCTAGTTTTAAGTATAATATAAGATAGATTTAAGATTTAATGTTAAAATTTAGATTTTAATATTTTCATTGTAATTTATTATATTCCACGTAAATGATAAGATGCGTGCGTACTAGATTTAAATCCTAATTTTAAGATACATATAAGATCTAGTATTTACATTTACATTATAATATTTTTATTGTAATTTATTATATTCGACGTAAATGACAAGATGCGCGCATCTTAGATTTAAGTTCTAGTTTTCAGTATAACATAAGATAGATTTAAGATTTAGTATTAAGCATTAGATTTTAATATTTTTATTATAATTTATTATTTTCAATAAGATGCGTGCGTTATAGATTTAAGTCCTAATTTTAAGATTTAATTTTAAGTATAATATAAGATAGATTTAAGATTTGGTATTAAAATCTAGAATAAGTTAATTTAAGACAGATTGCGTTTAGATTTAAGCTCTAGTCTTAAGTAAACTATAAGATAGATTTAAGATTTAAATCTAATATTAAGATCTAGGATAAGTTAATTTAAAACATGCGTTTAGAATAAGATTCTAGTTTTAAGTATAATGTTTAAGATAAACTTAATATTTACTATAAGTTTACTATAAGTTTAGAATTCAATATTTTTATTGTATTCGATACAAATGATAAGATGCGTTTTAGATTTAATTTA
>NW_025221195.1:0-1165 GCF_014066325.1 Apis laboriosa | reverse complement strand
GAAAATTGATTGAAATATGATCAATATAAAATAAGATAATATTTATTATTTCATGAAATACAATTAATTTATGCCTTTTCAATATCATTTATAAATCCATGCTTTTATATACTAGGACACGAACATTTTACTTCCATTTATTTTTTTTTTTTTTAAATAAAATTGACCATAATTAAATTTATAAATTCAAGTCAAATATTTAGAAATATCTTTTCTTACATCGAAATCAAAATGAGCAAGTTTATTGCTGAAAATTTTGATATTAGATACTTCATTTTGAAAGTGCTGTTTCTTGTCCTAGTTTGTATAACAATCAACAATATTCTTTTCTTGCATTTTCCATCAAAACTTTTCAAAGTTTCTTTTTTTTATATCGCTGCTTATATATGGATCTTATAAGTATATAGTTTATTATCAGATTGCAAAATATATCGATATACATACAAACATGATATTATATGAATTAATTTTTATGCTGATTATGTTTTGAATGCATTTTATCATATTAATACAAATTATTATCAGTCATACATATTGGAAATTATGGCAACAAGAAGAGTGACTTTGCATTTGAAAATTTTTTATGAAAAATTTACAAATAGTCCGGCTATTTGTATTTCCCATTGGTTTTATCAATTAGGAAATATTTCATATAAATATCTATCTGCGCTATATAAATTATCATCAAACGTGAGTTGATGTTTCATTTTATAACAATTATCTAAGATAACACGTGTTAATTTGTATTTAAAATTCTTTAATTTACAACTTTTTTATCTTAAAATCTGTAATAAAACAGAACTATATTATTTAATAGAATCATATAAGTTAATTTTTATACACGAAAATTTCTATAAAAAGCGTAATCAAATATATATTCATGATATGGTGAATACATTGAAAGATAATGTCATAAAAAATACGATAAATCGAGTCGAGAAACTTTGATGCTTTCCACGTGTTTACACTTATGTGTTTGGTCGTTATATACAGGACAGAATGGATTACATATGCTACAATTTAAATAATAAATAATAATAGAAAAATTATATACATAAACATATAGTGGAAAAAATTTCATTAACGTTTATATTTCTTTAACATTGTGAAATAATTATTGACTTAGGATTATTCGATTCCTTTTAAAATTTATAATCATAATGCT
>NW_025221194.1:0-231 GCF_014066325.1 Apis laboriosa | reverse complement strand
GTTACGAAAAGCAACTTCTCTTATCGAAATCCATTTTTCGTTCCAGAATTTGAAGAATCTGTAAGAAATACGGATTGACGAAACATATCTGAACGATTTCGACTTAGAAATCTCCGTAAATGCGATTTTCGTGCCGAAAAGGTGGAATTTTGTTCAAAATCGACTTTTCACTCCAGGATTCGTCGAAACGCCAATTTCGGAATAAAAACGTCTCTCGCAAAGATATGTCAA
>NW_025221193.1:0-607 GCF_014066325.1 Apis laboriosa | reverse complement strand
AATTACATCAGGAAAATTATGTTTAAAAATAAAATAAATTATCTCATACTTTTTACATTTTTGACGACATTGTTTTTCTATTCCTTCATGACGTTTCAAATACACGACTTCATCTTGCTCACAAGTCATTTTATGAGCATGTTTACTACCATCAATAACTCGTGCACCATCTCTTTTTCTTAAAGGTAATTTTTCTATAGCACAATCTAATAAAAATATTTATGTATTTTCACTTATAAATTTTAAGACAATAAAGAATAATATAATAAATAATATGATTCTAACCTAAAATCAATGTCATCTGTCCACATAAACAATAATAAATATGTAATGGTTTTTCTTCACTATATTCTTCTTGATCTTTTGTATCGGAACATATTATACTTCTTGAAACGACTTTCGGCATTTTCACTTAAAATTATATAATCAATTTATAAAGTAAATTTTTTATTTTGACTTTATATTAAAATATAAATTATTTATATCAATCATACTGTTTATATATAGTCACAAACTAAATATAAAAGTAGACTTAATCATCTTTCCTATCCAAACTTGACTGCCATCGATATTCGATGTTAATTTCAGCGCCCTCTATTTAAAAATG
>NW_025221192.1:0-216 GCF_014066325.1 Apis laboriosa | reverse complement strand
ATTTGTTGATGCTCGATCTCGAAATTAATTAATTCATAAATCGAAAAATGAATTTGAATGATTATATATATATATAAATTAAAAAAATAAATTGTGCTATATATATATATTTTTTATATTATTTATATATATTTTTATATTATTTTATATATTTTTATATTATATATATATATTTTTTAATTTCACTTTTTTCTTTCTTCTTTTAATATATTATCG
>NW_025221191.1:0-203 GCF_014066325.1 Apis laboriosa | reverse complement strand
AGGTTTTATCTCATAAGCTTTTTCAAATAAACTTCTCGATATCATTTTTGATTATTTTATTTTCAATAAAAATATACTCCATTATCTTTTAAAAAATTAGAATAAAAATTTAACTTTTCATATCGTAATAATTTGACAAGTCTTCATAATAAGGAAGAACGAATATTAATCTAAAAAGTATTCACTGACGTCATACAACTTCC
>NW_025221190.1:0-248 GCF_014066325.1 Apis laboriosa | reverse complement strand
CGATATTTCTATTCACAGATCGCCGAAATTGGGATTTTAGCGCGGGAGAGCTACAAAACGTATGGAAATCAACATTTCTCTTCAGAATTTCAAGTTTCTAAGCGGGTTAGTGCTAGTTATGATATGTCCGAACGCTTTCGACATAGAATTCCCTGTAATTGTGATTTTCGTGTCGAAATGATGCAATTTCGTGTAAAATCGAATTTTCACAGGGGAATTCATCGAAACTCCTATATCAGAAAAGAAAC
>NW_025221189.1:117884-436787 GCF_014066325.1 Apis laboriosa | reverse complement strand
TGGACGACGCTGGACGACGCTGGACGACGCTTGGTGACGCTTGGTGACGATCAACATAGGATACAGATTTCAACTACTATTATAATAACTTATTATATTCGATATAAATCATAAGATGCATGCATCTTAGACTTAGGTCCTAGTTTTAAAAATAATATAAGGAAGATTTAAGATTTAGTATTAAAGTTTATAATTTAATATTTTTATTGTACATTGTTGCATTCGATATAAGTAGTATACATTTTAGATTTAATCTTTAGATATAAAATTGTATCATTTTAATGTATTAATCATTTTGTTAAATAAATTAATATAATACCCCCAGATGGGTCTCGATGCGTAGTCACCTCCTCGTGGGTGAGACCCGGTAATTGGCATCGTTTTTCGTATTTTTCGTTTAAAAAAGTATTTTATGAATATTCCATTAGATATTTTTCGAAATTTTTTAAATTATATTTCATCATTAATAGATTTTGAAAAGCGATGGCAAGCCAAGAACTACGCACATCTTCAGTCTAGTCTAAAATATTGATTTAAATTATTAAATTATTAAATTGATTTAAATTATTTTAATTAATTATTAATGGACTAGACTAAATGTACTAATAAAATCTATACAAGGATTTTCTGGCTAATCCTTTTTGTTTTTGTATTATTTTTTAATTTTTAATAAAATTTTTTTTAGCATTATCTTTATTCTCTTTTTTTAAATGAAACCAAAATATTTTTAATACAGATATTTGTTAGTTAGTTAATGCATTCATTATAATATATTACATTTGATGTAATAAATAATAATATACGCTTTGAGATACGCTTTGATAATATGTGCGCTTTTGATTTAAGTCCTAGTTTTAAATATGATATATAAAACTTCATCTTTTGTCAATGTTGGTGAATGTCTTGGTGTAATTCTTGGAATTTTCCGGATGGAAAATAGCGAACGAAATAATTGGGTATGATTTCTATTACGATTTGTATTACGATGACGTAATATAATTGAACTTCTCTTGAAATTTTCTCTGTCAATTTTCTCGAAAGACCAAATTATATGAAATATTTTCAGCTTTAGCATTTTGAGCGTAAAATTAAAACTAATAATAGAGAAGTAATATAAGAGAAATGCATTTAGGAAAAAAATATGTAAAATATGTATGTGAGAATTATTTATTATTTATTTATTACTATTATTTATTAATATTAAATATTGTTAATTACTATATGAATAAAAAGACAAAAACATTTACAGTACTTATGTTTCTATTATATTTTAAAATAAATAAATTTAAAGAAAATCTTATCATATTTGCATGAAAGTTGTTGTTTTTTCTTAATTGCCATGATATATACACAAAAAATTATTAATTTTCAAAGCTATCCCGCTTTCAAAATTCCAATCAAATAATAATGTCACATAGAAACTTAAATCTAGTATAATAATGGTTACGCAAATATATATTAATTAAATTATGAGTTAATAATTTATATTATGAATTTTTATGAAGTTTGATAACTATACAATACAATTTTCTATCAATAAATTTTATTTAATTACGTATTATTACCGATAAAACGCAATTTGTCATCATGATTTTCAATTGTAAATTGAAATAAGTGATATGCGCACAATGATGTACTTTGATTAATTTTGCCACTAGACTTTAATCGCTTTCTGATTGGTTGAAGCGATACAGTTCATTTCAGCTGCGCGAAAATTAAAGTATAATTAGAAATATTTAAATTTTTAAATTAGAAATATTAAAAATATAATAAGAAGAGATTATTATTACCAATTTAATATAATTTAATATTATTTAATATTATTTAATTATATTTAATTGTAATATATAATATTTATATATAATAAATTATAATAATGTTTTATTATTAAATTATAATAAAAATTTATTATAATTTAACATAAAAATTGTCCAAAAAAATGATTGAAATATAAGACTAAAAATTTAAAATAAAAATTGTTTAAATATAAAAAATACATAATACAAAAAAAAATATAAAATGTAATATAATATTTCATCATTTATTTTTTTATAATTATTTTATATATAAATGATTTTGAAATACTTAAAAAATTCATATTATTAAAAAATTCATATTCATAAATATTATTTTAGAAAATATTAAATTCAAAAATTTGAAAAAAATATTTTATTTTTAGATTTTATAGAATTTATAATCTATAATTAATTTTTGTCAAGATTAATTATGAAATATATTATAATTAGTATTCTAGAATGATAGTCTAGTTCCGGATACATGGAATAAAAAATATATTAAATATTAGATCTATTCCATATTTCGTCTATGGTTAAGGCATGAAACAAAAACATACATCGAATGTTACGTCTATGCTATGCTTCATTTATGTTCTTTTAGATATGTTTTTACGAAGCATTTTTCATCCGAAATTTTGAAATTATATAAAATTCTTGGAAATTTTCTGATTTTTTGCACGAATGCTTTTAAATTTAAAATATGAGATGTATAATCTCTTAAGATAGTTCTTTCTGTTTACATATCTCTATAGATATAGATAAACCATAGATAAAATACAGTGTAGATCCATTATGTACTTTTATTTTATTAATGTACTTTTCTGATTTTTCATAAATAAATTACAATAGATTTATTACTATATATAAGTGGCGATAAAAAATCTTTACATATGTCATCCATCACATGAATTCTTATATTAAGAATAGTGAAAGATTAAAAAGATCTAGATTCTTAGATTAGATTTAGATTTTTATAATATGGTTCGATAAAACATTTGCTATTTCGTTTCCTACTTTTATTTGATTATTGTATGAATCATATTACTGAATAATATCAATTTTCCTCGTTATTCTCAATGTGGGAATTTGTGCTGCAAGCCTGGATGCATGACAGAATGCAGTTTTGTGAATTGTAGTTTTGCAGTGTCATTTACCATATGCCGTGAATGCACTCTAATTTGTGTTACACGTGATTGAGAACATGGCAGCTAAAATGCAGCATTTTGATCCACCAAGTTCGGCCAGCTCAGAAAGGTAATAGTATTTCGCTATATATTTCATCAATTACAATGTATATTCATTGAATTTTATGTAATTTAGTGATGATGAAGTTTGTTTGGGTGAAAAAGAAATTTTCCTTGTTGATGAATTATGCGAAGATGCTGAACATTATAGACGTTCTGATATTGGGACTCCTACACCGCAGTCTCCGAGGCCACCTTCTACAGGTGAGATTTTTTTTATTCACATTTTTTGTAACATAAATTTTTTTATTTGAGTTTCTTACTTATTTTGGTGATTGAATAAGTGATATACTAATTATTTACAGAATCATTGATTTGGAGTACCTGTGTTTGGCAAACAGGATGTACTTGGTTTACTGAAGTAGAGTCTTTTTATAATTTGAAGAAATCAATTAAAACTTCCAAAAGTACCTTTATCCTTCATCATACCACCTATAGATTAAAATTTTTATTCTTGATTTTTATTAAATTTTCTTTTGTTTATTTATATATCTTTTTAATTTAATACAATTTTGTATAATTTTAAAAATGAATTAAAAGAGTTATTTTTGTTTTGTTTATTAGGTTCACAGAGATCACCCAGATCGAGGAGACAACGTACTACTAGTTTATCTCAGTCTAGCAAAAAAACTTCTGCAGAGTCTATTCTTAGAAGTAAAACAAGAACAATATACACAGCTGGTAGGCCACCATGGTATAATTCAGCTGGCCAACAAGTAGAACCTTTTGTAATTGGTTGGTAACAATAAAAATATATATATTATTTTAAAGGAAATTATATGTGTAATTATATTAATTGATAATATTATGATTTTTAGGTATTTGTGGAGGTAGTGCATCTGGAAAAACTACAGTTGCAACAAAAATTATAGAATCTCTAGATGTACCTTGGGTAACACTTCTTAGTATGGACTCATTTTATAAAGTATGAAAGATTTGTTATAAGTACTATTCTTTAAAAATGAATCCAAATAAACAGTATGTAATTTTTGGTACAGGTATTGAATGAAAAACAGCATGAAATGGCTGCACGCAACGAGTATAATTTTGATCATCCTGATGCTTTTGATTTTGAGTTACTTAAAACAACGTTACAGCGTTTGAAAGAGGGTAGAATGGTGGAAGTTCCTATCTATAATTTTGTAACGCATTGTAGAGAAAGTAGAACTGTATGTTGATATTGATAAAAATATTACATATATATATATACATATATATACATATATATATATATAATATATTTTTTGTATATATTATATTATTTTATGTTTCAAAGAAAACAATGTATGGTGCCAATGTGATTATATTTGAGGGAATATTCACATTCTACAATGTCGACGTGTTGAAGGTAAGCCGACCTACTGTCAAGAAAGCAGAATGAGTGGGTTTGAACACGTAAGGTACGAAAGTAAAAACCAAATTACCATTGATCTACTTCCTTCGATTGGTCAAGATGTGCGACATGAAGGTGTTTGTTGATACTGATGCTGATGTGAGGCTTGCTCGGAGATTACGTAGAGATATATCACAAAGAGGAAGAGACTTGGAAGGTGTATTAAAGCAGTATAGTACTATGGTACAACCTGCTTTTTATTATTATATAGCTCCATTAATGGTACACGCGGATATTATTGTACCTCGTGGCGGAGATAACGAAGTCGCGATAGAACTCATTGTACAACATGTACATACACAGCTTCAATTGGTAAAATTAATGGTTTCTTAGATGTTGGTATCTTTTATTCAATATTTACTTATTATCATTTCCTATTCTAGAGAGGTTTCAAACTCAGAGAAAAATTAGCTCATTCTTATATCGGTCAGCCATTGCCATCTTCTCTCTACCTGCTTCCAGATACACCTCAGATAAAGGGCTTACACACATTTATAAGAAACAAGGAAACATACAGAGACGAATTTATATTTTATTCTAAGCGTCTGATACGTTTAGTTATTGAGTACGCATTATCTCTTTTACCTTTCGAGGTAAATGCTAATATATCAATGAAATATAAACGAAATAAGATTTCATTATTTAAATATATTATTTTATATATATATTTATAGGATGTAACAGTAGAAACACCACAAGGAGTATTATATAACGGAAAACGTGCTGCTACGGATAAAATATGCGGTGTTTCCATTTTGCGTGCAGGTGAAACGATGGAACAAGCTGTCAGAGATGTATGCAAAGATATTAGAATAGGAAAAATACTTATACAAACGAATCAACAGACTGGAGAGCCAGAAGTAAGTGTACTTTTATAAAATTCTTCATTTTCATTAAAATATTAATATAAAAATTATCGTAATATTTTTTCAGCTTTATTATCTACGATTGCCAAAAGATATTAAAGATTATAAAGTGATATTGATGGATGCAACAGTAGCAACAGGTGCTGCTGCTATTATGGCTATTCGAGTCCTATTGGATCACGACGTTGCAGAAGAAAATGTGTTGCTTGTATCTCTACTTATGGCAGAATCTGGTGTGCATTCGATTGCTTATGCATTTCCGCGCGTAAAGATCGTAACATCTGCCTTAGATCCTGTGATAAATGAGAAGTTTTACGTATTGCCCGGTATCGGTAATTTTGGCGACCGATATTTTGGAACCGAGCCATCTTCGATCGATGATTAGTACAGTTGATCTCAGTTTCGTCAAAGCTATTTAATCTGTTATTATACAAAATACAGTAATCTCATATTATCTTTAATAAAATTTGTGTTATATTGAGAAATTTATGCAATATTCGATTGTTTTTATTATTATCGATTAATATAATATTCATTTTAATCCATTTTATTATATGATTAAAGTGACGTCGTATCGATATTAGAACCAATAGCGCCTCCTTTTGCATCTGTACTGCGTAATTGTCTGTAACCTCGAGCACTTGCTCTACAAGAACGACGCCAAGAATCCAAATGACCAGAACTGGGATTATTTGACTGTCCCAAAAGATATGTGATTAATCTATCGAGAGCAGCCAAATCTTCGCTCGTACTGCCAGAACCTTCCGGTAAATTAAAACCATTAGATATAATTTGTTCTTTTTGTTCATTTGTAACATTAATTGTCCCACTGCTCATATAAGGTCCAAATTTTGGTGTAAACTATACGAAAAACAATTTTATGTTTTATGTATTATATATAAATAATTACATTAATTAGAAATTTTACGTTACCTCGTCTGGACCATGTTGACCATAACTTGATCTTTGGACTTTGCGGAATGTTTCATCATCTATGGCTTCACGTACCGCTTCATTTAACGTTTGTTCTAGCACGCGTTGTTTTGTTTTACTTAATCCACCGTAAAAACTAATAAAGATTTTATTTATTTTTTCATTAAATTGAAATTATAAATATTCTGCGATTTTAAATAAATAATTTTTATGTATGAATTTGAATTTGAATTTAAATTTGAATATTTGAATTGAATTTATTTTTTTGAAATACCTTAATTTTCTTTTACTTATATTAGAAGTATGTAGAAGTTAGAAAATATAGTTTTTATGATGTGAAAAATTTTAATTACCTCGAATCTAAAGAACTGTTATCTCGTGAAATATTTTTATCACGGACCAAGCGAATATCATGCTCCCAAAAACGACGTAGTTCCGGTGTTGAAGTATACGGAGCGGCTACTTCTTTAATCTAAACAAAAACGACGCATTTAATCTCAGGAGATAATAGTATTTATTTCAAATCATTTATTTTATTTTAAATAAATCTTTTCAAATCAATTATATTATATATAATTATATTAAATATTTTATCCCAATAGATTTATATTAATTAATGAATTATTTTTATTAAAAAATTGTTTCTAATTTAGATATTGTACCATTAATATCTCTCTTTTATATTGATTATATTGATTAATTATATTGATCATTTAAAACATAAAAGAAATGAAACTACGTAATAAATAACTTATATATCCATTGCAGATATTAAATCTTCTTATCTTATATTCTACCCCTATTAATTATATTTATTTACATAATCACGCAACAATAATATGATTTGAAATTGTCAAGAAATCTGCATTCCACATAAGCAAATGATTTCTCACCTTAAGCACGATGATCGCGGTGATAAAGATGCACATTACATTAACAAAGGTTAGACACGCGCTGATTATGCCATTGCAGAAGAATTCGACCGGTAAGTAATCAGTATATACGTAGACATATGAGGTGTTGTAATTGGTATAAGACTCTCCTTTCATGTGCGGCATTTTAATCGGTCGATAAATTAACCATATACATCCAAGCGCCCAGAATAAACCCTATGGGAATAAATTTCATCGATTGTTACGGTCAGATTAATCGCCATCCATTAATCAATCCCTGATGGAATGAGAACGCCCCGCTCGATTGCCGATACCATATCTGTCTTCCCTCGCGAATTATTCTGTCTGTCCGTGACGATAGCTGTCCAATTTCGATGTTTCTCGTGCGAATATATATATATATATATATTTCGATTCACCATCAGATACGTGAATAATAAATGAGCAACGAAAAACTTATAAATTTTTGACTTGATTGATAAAAAGTATTTTTATTTTATTTTATTTTATTTTTTTTATTTTTATTCCTCTGTATATTTATGATTATTGTTTTGTACTTACGCAATTTACTACCGGTGGTAATAAAGAAGCTGATATAGCAACTCCAATTAAGGGACCATTGCTTCCTTGCAACAATGCCACGGCTACGCCTGTGCCTGATGGTAAAGCCCATAACACGCCCATCCAGAGGGATCTATAATTTCCTCTGCGAGAAAATATATAATTCATGTGAATCTTTATTAATTTCTTTTTTTTTTTATATATATATCTCTTTAGTTTTACATACAGAATTTAATATCATTATTTAATATGTGAAAACGTACCTGCCTTTCATCTCATCGGTTGGCCAATCGTTGTAACCCCAAGGCATCTCCGTGGTACCAAGAATGAGACCGAAGATAAAGCCAAAGAGTATAGAGAGGAATATACCTAGTAAGAGACTCTTTAGACCGATAAATTGAAGATTTCTATCAGCTATGATGGTTCCAAAGGTTAAAGACATCACAGGACCCTTAATAATATTTAAAGAAAATAATTAATTATGATTAACAATTATAATCAGAGTTATTGAGATAGAGTTTTACCATTAAGGGAGACACTAACATTGCAGCCACAACATTGGTCGCACTGTTCTCAATGAGACCTAGAGCTGCTAGACAACTATTCGTAATTATAAAATTAAATTGATGAAATAAAGAAAAATAATTTTCAGACATTAAATAAATTTTAATGTCGATAATTCTTACTCTGCAGTCAGTACCAGCAATACATAATCAAACGTGAGATCACCTCCACTACGAACCCCATCAACGACCTGTTTAACCGTCAATTTCGAACGTATGGATTCCACGAAAGCTTTCCAAGCATTATTCCTTTCTTCAGATTCTTTTCGTCTAAAAAAAGGAAAAAAAAAAATTGCAATTTCAAAATATATATTTATTGCGCTTAATTAGATTTAGTGCATTAAGAAAATTTCTTCTCATACCTTCGAGCTAGATCATCTTTGATAGGCGTAGCACCAATACCTCCTATACCGCTATACGTGCACTGGGTCGGAATTACACTGGAAATTGTTCGAAGATGTTTGTAAACGAAGACATTTGGAAAAGCTTCCTGGCGAGAAAATAGAGAGATATTAATTCACCTTACTATGGAGTTCATTTTCACGCCAATTCCCATTTCCGTGAGGCAATGGAGGCAATTTTCGCATGGTTCCCCGGCTGGTACAGGAAATATAACCTTTCCAGAAGGATAAGGTCAGTGAGTAATAAAAAATGAAAATAATTAGCGCACTTATCTTACCTCGTAATACATGTTCTCCTTGTCTCTGCACCAGACAACGTGTTCTACTTTCAGCTTCCTCAGCAATTCTTCTAAGACCTTGGAGAATAATAACGACAGAGAAGATAAAAGAAATAGTTTTGTTGCAATAAATTATAATAGCTTTTATCTTTTTCTTTTTATCTGAAACGGTATCAATATAATTCATTTTTAAAAATGAAATTATATTATTTCTTATAGTTTGTTTAATATTAGAATTATTAAATTTATGAATATTTAGTTTATTGTTTTTTGCAATTATAAATATGTATTTTATTTCAACTTTTGTAGTTTTTTTTTAAAATTCATATTATTAATTGTAAAATTAATAATATAGAAGCTATAAGAAATTCATTCGTATCTTATTATTTTATATATATATTTTTATATATATAATTATCGTATCTTAAAATTTAAATTTCATTCCATTTATAAAGAATTCTTGTATTCTAATATCAAAATTTTCTTATAAGTATATTATTGATGTAAATGATTTTTCATATTTTTCAATTATTTTTGCTATTATAATTTATTCCATATTTTAAAAAAATTAAATTATTATCCGTAGCAAATATTTTTTAAATATTTAATGTAATATATAATATGAATTATAAATACTGTTTCCATCGACACGAAAACCGGATCTTTGTCCCGTTGACCGGAAATGCCACGTCTTCGATTTCTATATCGTCTATCAGCCAAATCATCGTCGATATCGATATCATCCCGCTCGTCGTTATCATTCAATCTTAAAAGATGTGTCTTCGATCTTGTCTCTCTAAGTCTCACATCAACTTTTGGTCCAGTTATAATTTTCCTTGGTTTTTCATTCTTCTTGTTTTGTTTCAAAGGCACGCCAAAGATTAATTCATGTTCATAACTGAACGTCGGTATGCAAACTAAAAATACAACACCGCCAGGCATTTTGATCTGCACAAAAGACAATTGTTTAGTTCAGATTCACGAGGTTTTCGCGAGATTTCGTTTGTTATGCTCCATTCGTTCGATTTCGAAGCGATCGTTGAAGTATATGCATCTGTTTCATTAACAAATTGCTAATTATTTTGTAATTGTTTTGTCATGCTTTCAATTAGCGTGACTTTGTTGAATAGATCGAAGGTTTGATAATTTGTTCTTGATGATTTTTAATTTTTATTTTTTATGGATTTCAATTTGCAGATATTTTTTCCGTATTGTTCGACAATTGAAATCGAATCGTTTATATCGTATAAAGTTTTCTATGAATTTATGATATAATATTTTTGCAATCGCAAAATAATGAAAATATTTTAGAAATATCATATGATGATTTAAAGAAAATGATTTAAAAAATATTTTCATTAAACTCAATATTATCATCATTTATTTAATTAAAAAATAAATAAATAAATAAAATAAAATAAGCATTATTAATAAATATTATTTTAAATTATTTAATATACAATAATTAAAAAAATATGAAAAACTTCGAGGAAGCAGATGTGAAGGTAATTGTAAAATAATTGTTTTTTTACGAAATAAACATTTATTTTAACAAATCAACAGCGTAAAGACTAGCTTCTAGAGACTAGCTCGACGTTTTGTCTGACCTAGGTAACTAGAGATCGCCAGGAATATATCGCACGAAGGGAAATTTCAAATTCATTCGATTTTTACGAAAATTGAATCGATCCTCTATTCTCTTCAAACTCCCTCGGTTTTAAGTATTTTATTTAAGCAATATGTGCGTGAAAATATACTCTTTTAAACAACGAGTCCGAAGGAAAACCTAACGAACGTATTGCCTTAATTGACAAAAACTTTGCGGTATTTGCTTTAATCGCAGTCTTGATCGACGATATTTTTACGTCATTTATTTTTACGTATTTCGATATAAAAATTTCCATCCGAATTTTCAACGAGGAACATCGCGACAGCGTGTATAAAAGAGTTATATAACATACGTATATATAATAGTAAAACATGAACAAATGGAACGTTCAAAGATTGGAAATTAAATAATCGAATTAATTTTAGTGAAAAAGAAATTGATTGATTGAAATTTAATTTCTTGAGAGATAAAATTAAAGTCCGAAAATTATAATGATAATTTTTATATAAATTTTTTCATATTTTAATATTATTGAATTTTCTTAATATTTAATAATAATTTCAATTATATTAATTAATAATATATCTATAATTATGAAACACTGAAATATATTTTTAAATATCAATTTAAAAAATATTTGAAAAGTTATTAAAACAATAAATAATATCCTTCAAGAGATTAAATAAAAATATTATGAAATTAAAACTTAGAATAATAGTTTCTAACATTAAGTTAGAAATAGTAAATTACTATCGCCAAAAGATATTTGATTTTTCACATATGGAAATATTTATCTCTATAATTAAAAAAATGTACGTATACGCGTGTTGAAAAAAGTTTTAAAATTAATTAAAAGCAATTTTTGAAATACAAGTTAAGACACATAGAATAAAATATTTATGCTACAATTATTTATTATTAATTCTAAATTTATCTCGTTTCAACAAGTATTTCAAAACTTGCTTACAGCCGATTATTAACACTTGTAGATTAACTTTTTTCTGCTAAAAGAATTATATATTTGTTAATATTCTATATTAAAATAATTCAATATATTTATCATTTTCATACTTTTACGAATTTTCATACTTTTTTCTTTAATCTCTTCAATTTTCGTCGATAATATTTTTAACCAGTCCAACGCATTATCGATAATTCTAAAGGATTGATTATCGCTGTGATTTCATTCAATTCTATAAGCACTTAATGAACCACGAGTGCCAATAGAATTATTTAATAGAATAGAATTGAATATAAACTAATCAATTCTCGAACTACCAAGAAAGCTTTTATTTGCACCATATAATATCTTCTATATTTATTTTATTAATTATTGTTAAACATATGGAATTCAAATATATATTAAATTTTATTGTTTTTATAAAATTTCGCTTAATCGAGAGAAAATGGATGCTTTAATTTTGTATTCAATTTAATTAAATTAATTATCTTGATAATACGAGGGGTAATTGATAATTCATCTCTTCAATTCTCATAAAAATCGAAACTCTAAACTTTCTCTTATGGCAGCTCTCCGCCATAGTTTCACACTTTGACACATTTTTTTTTTGCTCATCTCGTGTCTCGATAAATGATTGTAATTAATAATCATCGCGATTAATTTGCTACGTTATCTTGCTAAGAAAAATTCACTTTTTTTTTTTTGGTTATTTTCCTTTGTTTTTTTGCTGCTTTTTCATTTTCTTATTTTGTCTCTTTATGTATATTTGCGTTAGGTATATACCTACGACATTTTCACATTTTGTTTTCTACATATGAGACTTTTATTTTTAATTATTTATTTAATTAGTTATTTTTTATTTTGTTTTTTGTTTCTTTTAAGGCCATACTTAAGGAAAGGAGCGTTTTATTAAACAATTTTAATAAAATTTCACGTATGTGTGTTTGTGTGTTTATCACCGTGAAAAAGGTTTCAATTTTAAGTTTATTCTTGTTATTAGAATTTTGTATAAATATCTCTTATGATGAGATTTACTTTGTCGCATAACTTAAGACGAGGCAATTTATTGACTATTTTCTCTTTTTTATTCATTTTTTTCAAAAGAAGTTGTAATTAAGTTATAATAAATTGCTACAATTGCAATTTTTTCATATAGAAACATATTAAAAAACTATTTCACTATTTTTATAACATTGTTTCAAAATTATTTCAATATAATATTGTTTTCTATGTTAATTAATAAGATTTTAAAATATTAAGATACAACATCAAAATGTGATAAACTTAAGAAATAAGTTTTAATATTTAGATTATTTAATAAATATTTCGTTAGTAAATAATATATTGATAATTAAAAAATTATTTTTTCATAATCTTCAATAAATAGATATTATGATATCCAAAATGCTTTACATAGAAATAAAATTTCGCCTTAAATATGCGATTTCAAATCTTGTTTTCAAAAAATTATGTGAACTGTTATCATTAAAAATGTGATTATGTTTGTTGCAGTGATTCTTACGGATTCTTATAGAACGGATAGATATAGATAGAAAATTTTCCTCACATAAAATTTATAAGTAGAGATTTGGTACAATATTACATACATTTTTATTATTGTTATTGTTGTGTCTTTTTTTGTAGTTAAAAATTTGCAAGAATCTCTGCAAAAATACAGTATGAGTGCAAGATGAAAAATATTAAAGGGGGATTGTTGTTTTCAAGAATACGGAAGTCTTGTTGGAGAAAATCAAGTAATTTATAGAAGTAAGAATAATAAATAATAGTTCTAATTTTAATATATAAAAATAAATATATTATTAGTAAATGTAAACTGTTAACAAATTAAATAATAGATTTATAAATCAGTTATATCTTTAATAATAATATTTGTGTAATATCATTTATGAAAAAATTATATTATGATTTCAAACCACTTTATTTTCTCTTCACAAGATTTCCTTCTCCTCTAAAGTCAACAAAAATAGTTAATCATTCCAAATTCATCTTGCATGGGTGTATATCCACGGCACGTGGCACATCTAAATCTAGACTTGCGTCTATAAACTCGAAAGCAGATTGCGCGATGATCTCAACGTTGCGCGTCAAGTATATCAAACTGTATTATACACGTATAATATATTTGTATATATTTATTTTTCTCTCTCAAAAGACTATTTTCCGTCTTCATCGAATAAATCAAACAAAAGAATCAAAATCATCGTGTGCACATGTCTATTCAATTACCATTTAAGCGTAACACAAATCAAGTCCTCAAGTTTTGCTTGCTTTTTTTTTTTTTTTTTTTTTTTCATAAAAATCACTCCTTTCTTCTCCCTTATTTAATATTTTCAATCTTAGTCTCCTTTTTTTTCCTTTTTCTTCTCTTTCGTTTTTTTTTTTTTTTTTACAATATACCGGAAGGTTCAGAGTTGCTGCTAGGATACTTCTAGTAGAATCTTAAGGCCACGATACCAAGTTAATGAGCGATCGTATAACGAGTCGTCGCTAAATGGGAAACACGCTACGGCGTCTAGGAGTTTAAAATGGCGCGCATTCTCCCTGTTCTCGATCTTTCTTAGCACGCAGAAAGCAACGCAGCAACGAAAATTGACGAAGAAATATCGTTGCTCGGTCCCTTTTCCATCCTTCTTCATTTCTACGATCGAAAACATTTCTTTTCTAATTGGACGAACCGCAATTTCTTCAGGAAGCATTTGAAAAATCAACTACTAAAAAAAAAAGTACTCTTGTTTATCGGTAAATATAATATTTCATCATCAGTCGTGCTACGGAGGAAACGAGGTGTATCAGTTTAAAAAAATATCTTTCTCTCTCTCTCTCTCTCTCTTTCTTTCTTTCTCTTTCTCTCTCTTTCGTTCGCACTTTCTTTCACTCTCTCCCTTTCTCTCTTTATTCTCTCATCTCATCAGTCTAGTCAAATGTTCAAAAAAGATTCACGCGGTCACCAGGTATCAAAAAAGAACTTAATCTCAACTGACCATTTTGTCGTAAAATTGTAACATCGTTATCGAAATCACATTTCGATTGTATATCATCATTAGATTACGGATATTTGTGCCATATTTTTTGGTAACTAAAGAAATGAATTCTAAACAGATATTTTTTTCAGTCTCTAAATATTATAACTTCATGATTTACTATACATTGTACATATTCTTTTTTGGTTCTTTCCTTTTTACAAGTTTCAATTTTTCATAAAGATACAAACATCCATTGTCTAATGATTGACATTAAAAATTCCCGAGATCATAGATTCGGAAAAATTCGGACAGAATCGGGCGAACTCTCGTAATATCTTCGTACCTGTTCAATCCTAACCGAATTTGTCCGATCTATTCCGAAAGAACACGAATATATCGAGATCTTATCCGATCCGAATATTTCCGATTTTTCCCGATATTCAAATTTTTGAATCATGGAACAATTTCGCACATTTCTACGTATCGTCAACGATCGAACCAATCGATAAAATATTATTATCCTTTTTTTTGACAATAATATCGGAACTATCTAATATATATAACAATCCCGAATCACTCGTTTCTGCGTGCAAATGAAAACATCGGTAATCAAAACGAGAGGTACTTTCCGTCATCGTGGTCCTATGAGAGAGAGAAGAAGAGCTCTCTGGTCATCAACAGCTCTTCGTTCCTCTTGAATTGTTTTTCTAAAAATATTCATCTTGAAGGGAGTGAGATCGATAATCGTCCAGAGGGAAGGAATTAATCCTTGAAATGTTGCTCATTCTTTCCTCTTGAGGGAGGAAAAGATACGAGACACTCGCCTTCATTCAAACTGGAGCGCTGGGACGTCGCAGAAGCGACGAAAGCAATGAACGTCGGGGTGGCCGTCGCCATGGTCGACGCAAACGACGTTCCTCGTCCGCGTAGGATGACGCCTGCCCCTCGACGATCCCCAAAGGTCAAGCTTTCTCTTCCTCCTCGTCGATCTCCTCCGACGATTCCGAGGAGGAGGTGATGAGAGCGGTCGAGAGGCTTGGAACTTGGGCTGAATATGGGAACGAGGTCATCCGGACTCGTTGAGCGTTCCAACATTCTGGCAGGGAATGAGAACCGTCATCCGTGCATTTGTCTGAATGCGACTTCTCCATCGAGCCTAGCTCCATCATGGACACGCGTCTTGTAGGTCCTTTCTTGTTATCTGTAATGATGAAATTGTTAAGGATTATTTTTTTTATATGTGAAAAAAATTGGTTAAATGTTTCTACTTTACGATAAAATATTTTTCTTTTAACATTTCAATAAGATTAATTGGTGTATTTGAATTAGCTTCCTTTTTATTTCAATAATTTTAATGATCTTGAAATATGATTAAAAAATTTTGAACAAACTTAAATTGCTTGTAAATTAATAAATAAGCTTCAATAATACTAACTTTTGCATTTATTTTGGCTTCTAGAATTGATCTTCCAAAGATGTCCCATGAATATATTAACTTCCTGTATATAAATATTTATTGATTGATTTTCTTCACTTAAATTATTCGGATATATTCTTTTCACTTTAGGGATTAATTTAATTTTTTGATAATCATATTTATAATTTTATCTTATGCCATTTAATCTTAAATATTAATCCAGATTTAATTTAACTTTCAACCTATTGAATGTAATTTTTTTTAAATAATAAAAGAAAATATTTTAGTTTATTTTTATAGATAAAAATATTCTGAAAAATACGCCGATATTTGCTATTTTATTTAAACAACCTTCGAATAGTGTAACTAGTAGAAAAATCATAAATTCTATTCGACGTTTATATCCTATAATAAAGTTGCATATTTAGTGGCAATGAAATCACGACTGATAATATACTAATATTTTATGATCTGCAACGAAATATGACCGTTTTATTCCTAATATTCTTTTTAATATTTCCACCTCATTCAATATCAAGTATATTTAATACTTCAATACTGAATTTATGATTCATCTTATATTTCTTCTATATTTTATTATATTTCATTTCTAGATCGTATTTTGTACAATTAAGAAAATAATGATATAGAGATAGAATATTTCTTTTCTATATGAAATTTTGTTTTCAAGAAAATTGATTTTAAATATTTACTTAGCATACAATTTACAGAACATTTCCTAAATAATTCTAATTCTTAAATAACAAATTTTAATTTTGTAATTTTCTTGAATAACTGAAGACCAGGCATAGAATAAGTTGTAAATTTCAAAGTCTTCTCTCTCTCTCTATTTCTTTATTGATCGATCAAATTTTAAAATTATTAATAAAATAAAATTATTTTATTAATAAAGGATATTTTTTCTGATGAATGAAGAAATGTTTTTTAAAGGATTAAAAACTTTAAGTTGTTTTAGTAAAGTTTTTAATTCTATTTAAATAAATATAAAAAATTTAAAATGATATAGCAATTTCATCTTACCTTTCTCGTATTCACTAAACGTTTTTGTAGGTGAATCTTCGGTCTGTTCTGTCCCCGTCAACGTGTATTCATCACGCTCGTCCACAGTTTCCTGGCAATCGATACCATCTGGAGTGCACACGCTCTCGCGACGGAATAGACCAATTACTGACTGGACCTTTGGCTGCTCGATTCCACCTTTAATTAGAAGGAAGTGTCATTAATGAGGTTAATGAAGATTCATGAAATGTTTCGGTTCGGCCACCTGGAATATCTCTTTCTTGAAATATTTCTGTTAAGAGAGATTTTACAGAAACGACTTTTGAATTAATATCTTCTTATTTTTTTTAGGAAATAAAATAGGAACTTAATTTAAAACTCATTATGTCATATCTGTTATATGAAACGCGGAAAATTGCGTTTAAAATTTAATTTGTATGAGAAATGTTTGAATATAGAATGGGGAATATTAGCTCATTTTTCATCGGACATACGCTAAGTGAATAAAAATCTATGGATCTTCAGATTGAATAAATTACGGTCGTTATTAAGCACTTTAGTGAGATGTTGTAAGAAACTTGGTAATCGAATATCAATGAATATTAATAAATATCAATAAATTATATAAGATAGAAATTATCTGAAAATCGTATATATAATTAAAATAATAATTAACAGATGATGAAAAGAAAAATTGACAGAGATGAGAAAGAAAGAAATATAATAAAAAACGAGAGAAAATATGGGTAGAAAGAGAAGAATATCTCTCTTATATATCTCTATTTTAAAGTAAATTTTTAAAAATTAGAAAATTCATTATTATTAATATACACTGTTATTTCAGGTGGCCAGAACAACCGAAATACATCATAAGAAAACGTGAAACAGAAGTGCTCGTGAAAGAATTTGACAACACAAAAAGTGTCAACTCAATAATCTGTTGTTGAGTTTAAGAATATACACGAAAGATTCGACAAGTAAGTTCAATGAATGCACGTTTCTCAGTGTGATGCACAATCAAATGTACGTAGCGATGAGGTGCGCGCATGTGTGTATATGTGTGTGTCCGTGTACACATGTATATGCGAGCTTCAAAGGGGACTGGGTAACCCAAAAGTCGAAGAAGAAAAAACGCATTCGCAGATTTGTAGATCGAGAAAAAGTAAAAGAACGACATATAGAAAACTCTGAACGACTTGAGTATATAAAATTTACATGTTCTTCGGCCGGAAGTCCGAGGTTTGTATCCTCCGAGCTCGTTAAGCTGGCCTGTCTTCAGAAATACGGCTCTCCTGTAAATCAGCGTTTTTCAATATTTTACGTACCTTTTTTTATCCATTAGCCGAATCGAATCACAAAAACAACCATCTTATTTTTATAAAACATTCGATAATATAAAATAATTGGGAAAATTGAATGATTGAAGACATTTTTACAAACAGATGCCATTTTTAGAGACACGGTAATACACGTCCATGTGTATTTCTACTTGTTTTAGATGTTGATTAAAAAATCAAATCGACCTTGCATCGAAAAATAGACCTGTTAGGGAATACCTGAAACAACGCGTCAATATTTAGAAAGTTTGGCGAGAATTAATAACTTATGGAAATAAAAAGTTTTCTCTGCAACGTGAGAGGGGTTACCCGAGCCCCCCCATCGAAAAATAATAACTGCATGTCAGAGTTTATTTTAGGTGTCGAGGAGAGTCAGATTGAATATAAATATTTAATAGGATAATAAGTTTAATTAAGATGATTCAGAAATAATTTTTTATTAAATTTATTTCACCAACAATCTTCCTAACAACAAATTTATTTATACAATGAAAAATTATATTAAAACTTAATAAAGTGGCAGCCAATGAAATTAGTGTATCTATTATCGCGAATTTATATCAATACACTAATCCATAGTAAAATGATACATGTATATTTCTATATATTGGTCAAATTAATTATTCAATCATACCTAAAAATGTCGCCGAGGGAGAACTATAAGCCAGATACTCTTTGTTAGAACACCAAGCAGGAAATTCATTTTGTTTGATCGGATGGCCGGAATCGTAGTCGTCCTCCCTTTTCCATGGCAACATAGTTTCTGTGGCTGTTGGTGTTGTTACCCTGTAACTTTCTAAAATTTAAGAAACAAGATAAAAATCTTGAAAACAAACTCTATAAAATTCAACGAATCAAAAAGTGGAATTTAAGAAAATTTTTTTATTACCAAAATAGTAAATGAAAAATATAAAAAACTCATTTGTTTATTAATAATTTATAGTCTTAATAATTAACACAAAAGAGTTTTATATTATAAAAAAAATTGAAATGACGTTTCCAATCACTTTTATATTTAATTTTCAATTATTTCTTTTATTCCTTTCTTATAATATTAAAGAATCGAAGAATATTTATATCCATTGAAAGAAATTTTGAAGTCGATTAAATTTAATATAAAAAATCGATATCATCGACAAGACTCGTCGCGATAAACTCACCGTCTCGCCCTAATTTCATATCCGGATCGTCGGTATTTATGGTGTCCATTGAGGTAGTGGTGGTGACGCCGTGGTGGCCATCCGTATTCACGTTCAACGAATCTATGGAAATTGAGCGTCGAGAAAATTATAACTGTGAATCGAGCCAAAAATTAGCTCTACCCCTTTCATCCCGTTTTACATTCAAAGAAACGCTTCAACAGGAAACTCTGAATTATCCTTTCCTGAAGCTAATTTCTCAAAAGAATCCACACGACTGGAGATAATTTGTCCAGAACTTCCTTAACTTTTTTAACAACCGAAAGCTTCGTTGAAATTAAAAAGAGAGAGAAAGAGAGAAAATTAAGAAGGGAGGGGAGGAAAAAAAAAGAAGAAGAAAATCATCTTCTCACCGGAAGTGCGAGCCGTGAAGGTAATCGCAGAGTCCCAGTCCTCCTTGCTCGAAGGCTTTGAAGTATCTCCGTTTTCCAGCTCGTACAGGACACCGTTGATGTAATCTACGAGTAATAAAAGTTCACGTATTCAAACGAAAAGAACCTTTTGATCGGTGAGGAGGGCTCATCGATATCCCTTTTGCCAATTTACCTTGAGTGAACAACTTGGTTGATCCGTTTTGCTGGAACTCAGGGAAACTCACGTGATTCTGCTTACCATCCTGTACAGGTTGGTGGAGGGAAGGTAAAGTTATTTTAATTGCAAATCAGTAGTAATCGTCGATTCAACGAGGAATGCGACACATGTGTTCATTTTTTTTTTTTTTTACGCGAGGAACATTCTTACTTTGAGCAATTTTTTACTGCGCTTGTGACGATGCTTGTGCTCTCCCATCATCCGTCTTATGTTCATGTGCATTTTGTAATTGACTTGGGTTGACAGGTCGCGATCGTTCACCGCGTGTCGGCTGTAGCTTAAACGCCGATGCTGCAACAGTTTTGTTCCATGCTGTAGAGAAACGTTATAAATCTGATTTGCCTTCGTTCTTTCGTATATGCAGGGGTTTTTGTTACAGATGTACAACAAATTTACGAGCTACATACATATTGAAACATTGAAGAAGCATAGTGTAATTTTATAATCCAAGGCGCTTCGAAAGTCCCTTAACGATCGTTCATCTTTCAAATGCCCTGTATGAGCAACTCAAATTTGATGAGAAATTAAATCTTTTTTTTTTTTTTGATATAATGAAAATGAAATCAAATGGTTAAAAAATCTTGTCAATTCTTTTACAAGAATTGAAAAGTATGTGCATTTATAATAAAACTCGATTTCATCGAATCTGTCGAAGGACAGAGAATGAAGGAAATTCAGTTATTCTTCTCATTAGTTACAATTTTTCGTTCAAATAATAGAAATTTCACGTTTCGATGAATGGATTCAATCGATAGAAGTTTACTTAATCGAGTACTAATCAAAATTTCGTTTGATAAAAATTCAATATAATTTGTTTTTTTTTTTTTTAATGTATTCCACATTTCAAGAGAGATTTAATTCAAGCCGTTTCTCTTATATGAACCGTTCAAAACAACGATGCTATAAGAATTATGCTTTTAAATTTACTTATAATATTCAAAATTATTTATTTATAACAAATAAATTTATGAAAATAAATTATATTTTCTGAAAAATATTATAACTAATTAAGTCCTCACAAATTTTGGCTTCTAACAAGAATACATTTAAAAATAATTATTCGAAATAAAAATCTGGAGATTATAAATTTATTTTTACGATCTCCAAATATAGATTACAAAGATTAATCAAAATAGTCGAATCGATCATTTATGAGAGGCTCATATAATGATAATTAAAGTGTAAAATTGATGGATGAAATTTAAAGCGGCGACAGAATGTCGTTCGAAAGAGAATCGCGATCAGCAAAAGTTTTCAGGGCCGTGCATACACAATACAATACACGTAAAATTCTCGTGCTCAGCAAAGTGGGGTTTCTTACCCTCTTGTACGGCTTGCAAAGTTCTTCGGCCAATAGATGGTGGATCCTGGCGTCCGTCAAGTCCTTCTTGGAAGGGTTGTACTCCAATTCTTGGAGATCAATATTCCAGCCCGCTTCGAGCTGGCTGCAACTTGGACTGGAAGGAGAAAGAATGAGACTGCATTTTTATGACGGGCTGCCACTTGAAGATCGATACTCGGTGCTTTCGAGGAGGGTTCGCTGTTCAATCGAGATACAATGCAGACTTATCTTCGGTTATGCTCCTTGGCCAGTGTGTATATAGGGTGAGTCATAGAGCATCGACACTCCCAAAGCAACTTGTAAACCGGGTGAATGTACTATTGGATAGGAGACTGTTGGGTCATATCCTTTCTATCTTCTTTATTTAAGAGATTTTATAAGATTTGTGGCTTAACTTTCTTCGGAAGATTATTTTGGAAAATTTATTTTAATCGTGTCTTAATTATAATTTGTAATTGATATCATATCTTTTCGTTTTCGATTATTTTTAAGATTTATAGATTGTCTTTTTTTTATAAAATAGGAATTTATTTTAATTGTGTCTTAATTCAAATTTATAATAAATTTAGAAAATGATAGAAATAAAAGTTTTTAGAACAATGAAAATTCCTTATATTTTCTTCTTGTTTGAATAAAGTTGTTTATAGAAGAAGAAATTTATTTTAATCGTTATTTGTAATGATTAAATGTAAAATTTGAATATTAATAGTGAAATAATTTAAATAAAATAAATGATAAGTAAAGTAAAAATATAATAAGGATAAAATTTTTCTGAATTTTTATAAACACAATAAATTACTGCATCATATATCGCGATTTTTTTTATCATATCATAAAAAAATTTTTCTCTTAAAAAGACCATTAAATATCTCAATGACTCACCCGGTATATTTAACATCATCGCCAATCTCCCTTCCGTTCAATCTTCCGTGACACTAAATTAAAGGAAACAAAGCACTGAACTGCGAATATCGAGCTCAAAGGACACTTTGACTACTGCTTTCGTCCCATCTACGATTTCAGACGGAAAACTTTTTGTTAGCCAATTTCCGCTGATAATTAATATATATTTTCACCGTAGTGTCCGAAGAGTGTTTTGTTCTACACCTGTTACGATTAAAGAAGCATTCTTCCAGTTTCTTATTGTAAAAATAAACAGGTCAAGTACGAAGAAGATGATTCAATGAGGTGGGGTTGAAGCGAAGAGAAGATGATGCGAAAAGGGAAGAAGAAAAAGAAGGAATAGAAAATTCTACCTTCCATTGAATTGTCCCGTGTTGCTATAGTTGCGAAATATAGCGGACATGCTTTCAGTTCCACTGATATTGCCGATGGTGGACGCGTTCCTTCTGATGTAATCCAGAGCGTCTTTCATAGCGAGTTTCGAATACGTTTCCAATATTTTCGGCTCGGCACCGTAGTGATTCCTCACCAGATACGGACGAATAAATTTATTATCGAACCGTTTGAATCTGTAAAACGGGACAAGAAAAGAAACGAAGAAAAATGTTATGGTATAAAAATAGTTTTATTCTTTGCGTTAAGATTTTGGAGAGAAAGTGATTAAGATAATAATTGATGAATACCAAATTGTATGAATAAGAAAAAAGCTTCCATTTAAGCTCTTTTAATTTTTGTTGTCACTATTAGAATGTAGAATTGATATTATTATCGCGTAACAAGATCAATCTCTTTCCTTCTTGACAAATATGGAAGCTTTCTTTTTTTCTTTTGAAACTTTTCTCGATTCTTAGTATACTATAACATTTATCTATTCATTTGATTTTTTAATAATTCAAAATAAATTCGCCTTATATTTCTTTATATATTATATTATATATAATATAATATATTATATTTATTATTTTTAAAAGATACATATTGAAATATGCATCTTTTATCTATTAACTTATCGATTTTTGTACGAAAGATATTAAAAATTTATAGATATTAAAATAAATAAACAATATTCTTTTTTTTAAATTTTGAAGATATATTAAATTAAAGCAAATAATAAATCGAATTATAGATTTAAAAGATCGTTTAAAAGAACAAAATTTTAGGAATACTTTATTAAATAAAAATTTTTATCTTTAAAATATATAGATCGTAAAAATCCAAATACTTTCTTAGACGCGAAACGGTAATAAATAATTTACGATCAAATAAACCAGCGATCAGAATCATCTGCATCCCACCTAACATCTCGAACGACTCGTGAGTCATCCTATTAGGGGAAAGGCGAAAAATCGATAAACCTCCCTAGTGTTTTTCATCAAATAAGACGAATCATTCCATCAAGAAGTCGAAAACGTTAGAGAAAATCCATTTCGAAATATTATCGATCATAAAACACGTGAAATAATACATACTTATCCCGAACGTGATAATTGCCATGCTTGCCCAAAATGTCCTCGATCCCAGCCATCACGTGGTCTATTATCTGCAAACGTAGACGCCATTTTCCTTTACTCAGCCGATTTCATCAAGCACATTATTTCCGTTATCCTTTTACCAACGTATACACACGTGTACATCATGCGCAAATGACTCGAAACGTACGAATTCACACGATGCAACACGGTTTTTATCTACTCTAGACTCATTATTCTTCCTCCTATGATACGTTCATTTAATGGTTACCGGTGAAAATCAGTGCAATCTTCTCTCGTACTAAGCGACGAACGATTATTGATTTTCTCGCGTATCGTAGTTCGCTGCTCTCTCCTTTTTTTTTTTTTTTTTTTTTTTTAATATTTGCGCGAACGATAAGGGCGTATAACCACGCGTTCCCTACAATTTATACATCCAGCTTCGCCATTCTTCGTGCACCGACTTTTTTCTTCCACGACTTAAACCATCCCCTATTCGGTACATTTTTATTTTACGGATCGATCGAAACGAGCGAAGCGACGTTGAAGTTATGCCTCGTTACGAACGATCGCGAACATCATCGTAGGCAAACAGTAGAACGAAGACAATGAGGCACGTACCCTTTCGTGAATCCTCTCGTTCATGGTCGGCTTCTTCTTTTCGGCTCGTTTCACATTCAGGATCTTTACGAGGGGCTTGATCGTGATTCCCTGGAAACGGATGTTTTTTATAGCAGCGGATGTTTCAACTTGGAGAGTAACAGTTCAACTTGTAAGTGGTAATTGCGATTGATAAGAAGTAATACTGAATTATATGTGAGGAAATTGTAGGAGGATGTATGTAGAAGGGGATGGTAGTTTTGATATATATTGATTTTAATTGTTTTCGTGGCGTTGGATTGAAATAATTTTTTAAGCATATTATAATGTATAGTTGCAATTAAGGAAGGAGATTGATACAAGAAAATTATTATTATATATGTATGAGAAAGGATTATTTTCATTGTATTTTTTTTTGGATCAATATAATTTTTTAGAGATTTTGTTATATATCTTGCGATTAAAAAAAAGAATGATACTAATTTTAAATTATTGTAAATTATTATTTATAAGGAATGATTATTTTAATATTATGTTTAGTTATTTTTGTTAATATTTTTTATTAGATAAAATTAAAAAGATTTTGTTTTGTTATTTATATTATATTATATTATTTATATTTAATTGTAATAGAAATTTACTAAACTAATTCATTAATTCAATTGAAATTAATTTTCTTTACAATTTTTTAAATTCTTTATAATTTCTTTTAAGTTTTTATTATAAATAATCTTCCTTTGTTTTAAATAATAATAAATACGAGCATTAACAGCTATAATATGGAATACTATATAAATACAAATCACGGTACGAATACAGACAGAAAATAGCAACATTCGATTATCATTAAAATTCAAAATATCGATTTAACGCAATCGTATTCCGGACACAGAGCAGAACGGACATATTTCTTTTGGCTTGTCATTAGAATATATTATTTCGTTAAATAGTTATAAATTATTATTATTATTATTAATAATTAATTTTTTACTATTATTAATTATTATTAATTAGCTTCATATAAATAGTTATAAATTAATTTTGTGATTGTAAAAAATTGTAAATATATAAATAAAATATATATCATATATATTTTAATTATGTGTCTAAAAAAAATTGAAAAGGATCCTCACTCGTAATATGATACTAATGATAGATTAAAAGGTATTCAAATTTGCACACGTTTCTAGTTTTAGGCCAATGATATTTAACCTTTAATTGTCAGGGTGGAGTTCAAATGGCCCTCACTATTTTTTCAATGATACATTATAGCTTCATGAAACTTTGTGTATTCAACACTTTCGATACATTATTGGATCCCTTTATTGTAATCCCTCGAAGAAGTAGAAAGAGGATGAATAAAATTGTCATCTATCGATAAATTTATATGAATCTATCCACATAATATAATAAAGCAAAAATAAATTGATTTTGCAAGAATAATACAGAATAAATGAATTGTTCAGTTTATGAATTTATTTTAATCATATTTAAATCGTAATATTTGCATATTATCGATATTTTTGTATTTAGTTTTATTATTTTTTCCTTTTTTGCAACCGATGATTGATAATATTTTCTATTAATTATAAAAACAAAAAAAAATATTGCATCCGACTAATACATAATGCGTTTATATTTACAATTTTTTACAATCACAATAATAAATTAATTTATAACTATTTATACTAAACTAATTAATAATAATTAATAATAATAATAATAAATAAATAAATAAATAATAATAATTTACAACTATTTAACGAAACGATATAATATTCTATGATGAGCAGAATAACACGTCCATTCTATTCCGTGTCCGGAACACGATTCCATTAATAATAATCGATATCATCATTTTCTGTATTTCCGCGATTTTTATTCGTATTCCATACTAATAAATATCGTATTTATTATTATTTAAAAGAAAGGAAGATTGTTTGTAATAAAAATTATAAAGAAAATTGATTTCAATTTAATTAATAAATTACATTCTCAAATTAAATTTTTAATCTTAATTATTTAGATTAATTAAGAATCAAGAGTTTTTAATTTTTTTTTAGTTAATTTTTATTTAACAATACCATATTTTACAATGCCATTGATGTTTTTTTAAACTCTAAGGCTTAGAGCGTTTAAGTATTTCAAGTTATCAAATTATTACGATCGATCAGATATCACGAAGCTTGGTGTCGATATCGAATTTCCAATCGATTGGTCGATAGTGTTTTTTAATGGAAGTTCAGAGCCGCCAGTTCCTTAGCAAACAGGACGCGCCTTTAGGATGAAAGTAGAACCTTTTTTTCATTCTCTCCTTCTTTTTTCTTTTTGTTTTAACCCTTTGCAGTCTAATTACATTCGTACTCTATTCGCTCCGTACATATTTTTTTTTTTAAATACGATTTAATTCCTCGACAAAGGTGGCAGAACGAAATTAAAACGAGAAACCATTTGTGCAAGAGACATTATCAATAAATTGCAATAAATTTCCATCCCTTAACATTTATACTCTTTGTATTAATAATCATTCGTAACAAATTATTTCTTAATGCAATTCACCTGCCCGATATCTTTTAATAACGAATACCAATTATCGAATCGAAAATTGAATATGGAATATGAAATTAATCTCCTTCAAGTTCTTTATTAACTCTGAATATCTTCCTTTCTAATAATCCTTTCTCTACCTTTCACCTTTCAAACTTTTTTATCCCTTCCGCGATCGGAAACGATCGGAATAAAGTACTTGCACATATACCAATTCGATGGGAATCGGTCTATATATCTCGATGCACGCTATTCAAATAAAACTACGATTTCATGCATCTATGGCGCGCACAATATCCGCGCTAGTAGTACACATTTAAAATAGAGCCGGGAGAATCGATAGTGTCGGCATAAAGAAAGGTCATCGCTGATTGCGTATTTATAACGCAGTTAACAAAAAATCACGGCACGCCTTTTGCAGAGGATTGAAGCGAGTAATCGCGCCGGAAGAGGGACGTCGCCATTCGAACGCTTTATTATTTTCACGTCAATCGCAATGGAGCTGCGCTGCTGCACTCTCTAAGCCAGGTGCTTATACGTATAAACACTTAAAGAGACTATCTCGATTATTTTCTTTATTGGTGAATCGATTAAAAAATTGTTTTGTTATATTATTTTGAAAGGTCTCTCTTTTTTTAAGATTCTCTTTCATGTTAATCCCTTTCTATAATATGTTCGGTGTTATTAAGTTGGTGGAAAGTAAGAAAGTAAGAAAGTAAATCAATTTAATGCAGTCATAATTTATAATTTTATCAATTAATTTTGAATAAAAACGTTCTATCAAATCGAGATTTATTTTGTAATTTGTAAACATATCCATAATATTTTTAAGGTAGGGATATATTTAGGATAGGATATATTTTAAAAAATATTATCATTCAATTGCTTGATCTACAATAATTTCTAAGTTCAAACGAAAATACTATATTTTATGAATAAATACTATTCTTGTAAAATAAATTTATCATACAGGATAATACATCATCCATTTGTTTGTTATCGGAATCAAAAATCGACATAACTTTTTCATCAATTCACTAGGAAGACAAAGTGTTTGCTTTTGAATTCGCTGATGTATAAAAGAATTGAAGGTATCGCAATAAAATATTCGAATATCGAATCGAAATCGTGTCATCTGCGACAATAAAAAAAATTTGATCGAAACACCAAGCGGGAATATATCCATCCCTTATCCAATTATACGTCAAGCGTATAATGAAGCGAGAATAAAAGAGGAGAGAATCTGTCCACGCGTTATTCCATATTACGAGAGAAAATTATATTATAGGATAGTATGTTTGCAATGTTTGAAGATCGTCATAAAATCGTACGAGTCGAGGGAGATTTCGATCGTAGTTGTCTACGATGACAAAATGACCGAGACAAGTAGTAAATGTTCGCGTATTTTCCGGCTAACGTGTACAATAGTAGTATGAACTGTGATAACAGGTTCCGGTATATTCCTGTGCATCGTTGGTAGCCTTTTATGAAACATTATTAGCTAGTTTCCACGAGCAGTGATCAAATCCAATATCGATTTGTGTAACATCCGATATATTGTTTTATGCGCATGCTATTTTTTTTTCTTTTTTTTTTTTTTTTTTTATAGATAGCCGTTTAGTTTAACGGGAGTTGTGATCTCTCTTGGGCATCATTATTTTTCATCTGAACAGAATTTTTTGGTTTATGAACTGTTTTCAGCTATCGAAGATTTTAATTTTATTTTTCAATTTTACCAAATAAAATAAAAGATGCTGAAATTTTTTAAAATTTCCAAGTTTTATTGTAAATTGTAATTTAATAATGCTTTTTTGCAATGAATCTTTTATACGTATTATTAATATTTAACAGTATAGGTGATAGGAAATATGAATATCGTAATACGTAATCTACATTCATAAAATAATTATATTGTATTTCGTTAAATTTAAATTGTATTTTAATTCTACGAACAATTAAAAATTACTTGCAAAAAAGAATCATTGAATCGTTTATCTCCAATTTAAAAATCCCACTTCGTTCAAGCTTTATTTAATTGGGCGAATGGATCAAAAATTGATAGGAGAAACATTAAAGGACACCATCTTGAACTTTGGAAAATCCTTTTAATTTAACTTTCGAACCTTTTAAACCATCCTTAATAATAATTAATGTTAGAGTTTTGAAAAATTCATTTATTCGCGACAAACTTTCGAATCACGTGAACTCCACTTATCGGCCGCCATATTAGAATCGAGAAAATTGAGAAAATTCGTAAGAATAGCTTCGCCAAACCGGCAGAGCCAATGAATGGTTCTTCGAGTCTGAATCAACATTTCTCAAAGTTTACTTGCCGCGAACAACGAGCTCCCTCTCGGAGAGAGAAATGTTGATTTAGAGAAAAAGGGGATGTTCCGCGTTATCGTGTCATTCCCTCGCTGAACCGAGAGGGAGGATCTCGTTTATTATTATTTTTTCACGTATCTTCGTGTACTGGAAGAAGAGATTCGAGAAGAGTATCATGCATCATTACGATGAAGTTTAATTTAAACTTTTCACTATTGCGGATGCAGGAAGGAAGTTTATATCACCGTTCAACCTTATTGGTTTAAACAACCAGTGTTGTGCACGAAACAATTCTACGTATGTATTGGGAATAATGCAAATGAAAAAACGTAAAGAGCAACCATGAAGTTATAATGGCGTACGTAAAAGGAAACGTAACGATCTCTGTATCCTCGATGGGGAATTACACGCAACAATGCTCGAAAACGCAAAAGAAAACGCAATGCACAAATCTTTTCTATTTGCTTAAATGTCTTCTTTTAAGGCAAATACCCTTGAAAAGTTTTCCACGTTATCCTACCACTTCGAATACAAGGAAATGTTGACTCGAACTTTGTGGCTCGGCTTCCATCCTTGTCATTTAACATCGCAACTGTAATAACACTTATTCAACTGATATCTGGAGACATTTCCAGATAAATGGTATATAATAATAAATATTAAAACTAGTTATATTTAATATATATATATAAATATATGCTTTGTAAAATCGATGGATGTTAAGTTCGAAGAATCATTGAATCGAAGTATATTTAAAAATATTAAAAATATTAGTACAAGATATAGTGGCATTAGGAAACTTATCAAAATGATGACTTTTTTATTTAACTATTCGTAATTTATAAAATATCGAAGATTATTAGTTTAACATTTCTAAATATATTAGAAATCTTTTGGAAAATATATGAAGAAAAAAGTAAAAAGAAATTGATCGAAAATCAAATTATATTCTATTAAAAGTAATATTGATATTCTTCAACTGATTCAACAATAGTTTTCATAATTAAAAGTTAACTGATAGGAAATAGAAAACGTAATATTTAATTTTCTTCAATCTCTTTTGTTATCATGCTTCGAAATTAGTTAATTAAACAATTTACAAATATTATTGAATCCTTACCTGTATGAATACTGTGAAATAAATGACTGCGATCGTGGTAGTGACGAACATCGGTTGTAAAGACACGTGTTTCGGATCGATTAGTAAGACCAGAGCAAATGCTACGGCACCTCGCAAACCACCGTAAGACATCACGAATTTCTCTACCTTGTTCAGCTTGTGCAGTCGGAATTGATTAGCCAACGCTGTCAAGAAGATCACGCCTGAAAATCCATTTCAATCCAAGTCAGCGCATTCAACCCTCTACAAACAGCATGAAATTACATGAAATCTAGCCATTATTTCCGCGGTCAAATGCCAAAATTTGATATACATGTATCTATCTTATTTTTTTTTTTTTTTAATTGAGATATACATTTCCATGTATATCTATAATATATGTTAGTTTGTCAAAGATAGCACGTAGTTTAAAAAAAAAAAAAAAGGAAAAAGGACAAATTCTATATTTGAGAAACATTGTGATTTTTCATAGCTGAACAAACTTTAAAGTTACTGTACTGTAAAGTTAGCAAAACATGACATATCAGGCTTTGTCATCTGACCACAGATTTATTTCTAGGTTCTACCTCTGTTTGCAATAAATATTATTAGGTTTCCTCTTTTACGTGTAAAATTGGAAAACTGTGATTGATTGTAAATTGTTCTTCTGTAAAAAGAAACATTTCTGTTTATAATAATTGATAATTTTAATTTCTAATTGATAGTGAAAAAATTGTTGTAAACTTTCTTGTAAAGAAAAAGATATTTTGATAATTAATATTTTCAATTTTATGAAATAGAAAAGATTTTTTTTTATAGAAATTGATTCATTTGTAAGAAATCCACTCCCAATAACTTTTTCATTACATTTTTTTTTATGTTACAACGACAAATGATAAAAAATCTATCGTTTATCTTTTATCATAAAGAAAAATAATTTTCTTTTGTAAAAAGAGGAAATTTTTTTATTCACGAAAAATGTCAGCTTTTATTCTTTACGTGACAGTGAAAAATTGAAGTTAATCGTTGTTTTAATCTGACAACGAAAGGCTATAGTTAATCGCGACTCCTATTTCGCAAAAAAAAGAAAAAAAAATAAGAAAAAAAATGAAATATCTGGATTTGAAAAAAGTAGGATATTTTCAGACTGCATAGGGATGACGATGAATTTTTTAAGTGCAGCTAGTGGCCAGCGATTTAGCGATAAACCGTCGATGGAACAGGAAGCCATAAGCCCGTGACAGTAAGCCCTGATGTAAACTGGTGGTTGCGGAAGAAGCTAGACGAATCTTGTTAAGAGTATTTCCAGATATTTCACGATTTAACCGAGAAGATAGATTAGAAAAGTTCGAGTTTTCTCAAGACTATTCTTTTCGTTTATTTTAATGACGAATGTCAATCTCGATATTGACTACTTAAATAATTAAATTATTTAGAATAGAAATAGAAAAGTACAATTGAAATGTCCATCAAAAGATCTATATTAATGTAAAAATTTAATATTTCAAAAAGTTTTTCTTCTTCTTTGTTTTTTCATTGTTTCATTCACTTTATTTTTTAATTCTTTTGTTGCAAAGTAACATAAAATTTTACCTTTGTAATATTAAGTTTGATTTTATATGTTTAATCTCTCGTTATAAATATAAAAATAAAAATTCTTTTCAAAAAGTAAGTTGGATACAATGTTATAAATTTTTATGCTATCTTTTTTATAATTAATTATTGTATTTTGTAAAGCAATTCTTTACAATAATAAACTTATTGTAATTATGATATTATATTATGTATAATATGTATAAATTTACTTAAATTTTAAAGATAGTTATTGAAAAAAATAGTGTAAGTTCTATTTATAATGGAATTGTGAAGATCTATTCTATATATACAAATTCACAAAAAAATTACGATAAATTCAACAATTTTTAAAAAATTTTCGTCTTGAAAATCATTATTCCATCAATATTTCAAGATCATATTATATAGTAGACCATCTAAATGGAAATTAGCCATCCTGTATAAATTTATTAATAGAATATTGATGACAAATTTATACATCATGGGCGAATACTCATTGACCAAATTATCACCAATACTCTTCACAAAAACCACCTCAGAAATTACCATCGTCTCTCAAAATAAATCTCTCAACTTCAACTTCACAGAATTAAGAAGCTAATATCGCCAAAACGGTAAAGCAATCATCCTCGCAAAACACAACTCTATCCCAACCGAACTACTTAATCTTCACCCCTTCTGCTTATCCAAATTATCCGAAACGATACGAAACAATGCCCAGGGGTGGCACGTGCCAAGTTTCCCGGCATCATCCCGCCTCGTTATCCGGCAAAAAGGCAAATACCAAAGCGCAAGAAACGCCTATTCTTGGCACGATCGCGTAACCGTTTTGCTAAGTAAGTGACACGCGATAAGCCATGAATCGGTTTAAACCTTAAGACTCCCCCCTTATCTCTTGATACCATTAACAAGACCTACCCCACTTAATCCAGTTTCGTATCGTCCAGTTTGACGCATCGATTGCATCCACGTGAAACCACTTTACTGTCACGAGTTCTTTGTATGACAAACTGCGGGACAATTGATGATTTCACACCCCCAACCTTGATGGGGTGGCTCGTATACTCACCGACGATGCGATAGATCGAGCAGAAGACGATGGTCATGACGACGAACCACGTGTTCCAATCGTGGTGGTTGTTCACGGTCGCCACCCCGAGGAACATAAATATGATGGTTTCCGAGCTGCTTGACAGCATTTTCATCGTGTATTTGACCGTGGTGTGCGACTTGTGCGATATATTCGCCTCCACGTAATTCTTCATGGTGATGCCGCAGAAGGTGATCCTGGTGACAAAGGAGAGGTCACGGTTAATCGATGGGGGGAGAAGTGGACGACACGAAGGGGACGAATATGGCGCGAGGGTGGATTCGAGTTCGCGTATCGATCGTAGTCGGTACGTTTCGTAAACGTCGTTGAAATTAATTCGAACGTACGATCCGAGGGTTTACGAAATCGGCGGCTAGAGGCGTCTATTCGATTTACGATATGGATGCGACCGTTGTACACATACGTACTGGAAATTTGTGCGTACGTCTGACTGGAGACTACTATTTGGATCCAAGTTTAGATCCATCCATGATTCACTTGTTAATGTGTGGCGAGAGGAAATTTGATAGGGATTTAACCTCTTGGAAATTGGCGTACATGTGTCTAGTCAGTTGTGAATGTCTTACATTATCTTGCAAGGAAATTTAATTCTGACTTAATGAAATTGTGTGTTTAATGTTGAGTATATAATGAATTATATTTAGAATAATTTTTGTTATTCAAAGATGGAACTAATTCTTCTTCGTTCTCGTAGATGTTAACATGAATTAATAAAAATATGGACATTAAATAAATATAATCTGCGAACTTTTAAATGAATAAAACTAGGATAAAATTATTATTAGAGAAAGATAAAATAAAGAATGGAATAAAAGAATTTAACATTAATTTTTTGTTTTTTAAATTTTACATCAAGCTGAACTCTCTACTTTCGTTAATATATAAAATACAATCTTTTAAAATAAAGCTCATTAATTTATTTCATAGGAACATGTATAATATACACGTAAATCTTAATGAAGATATGAAGATGTAGTCAAATTTTGAACAGTTTCTAAAATAACTAAGTAAGTAAGAACTCCAAGTAGAGTAGGGATAAAATATGAAACGTGACTTGGGTTAAATATCTCCATCATAAAAAAAATATCTTACATTTATATCTTTTAATATTTATTCCAATTTTCGATCCTTCTAGAAATAATAACAAATAATTGAATTCTTTTCGATTTTGTATCATATATTTCTGAATTAATATTCTCAAAAATTTCTGATGAAATTAATTCCAAAATTTCCAGCCACTTCTAAAAATATTGGTACAAGATTATTTGAAAACAGTTCATTCAGTTTGAATTCGCGAAATTATTCGAGCATATTATTAAATTTAATATAAGATTATATATTATATTTCATTTTTTGGGATGTTAGTCTCATTTCTTCATCAAATCGAATTTTCTTCAGTTTTAGAATTTGCCTATTCTTCATTTTCCAAATTTTCCTTAATCTCGTTATAAAATGGTAACTCAATTCTTCGTATTATAGAAGTGTCGCGTTTTACTGTGTTCTACTTTACTTTTAAGAGCAACTGTAAATACATGTATAAAGCAAATTAAAAGTACAATATCTTCCATTTAACGATCTATTTCTCTTCGTTGTCCAAATATTGCACATATCAAGCTCTTTAAACAAATAAATCATCGTTCCACTATAACTACATCACACTCATCCTTCGTTTATTTAAAATCCTTTTGTTCGTCAATCGAACACATGACACCGTTTAATCATATAAAAAGAAAAAAAAAATCACGATAGCCGAGCAAGAAGCAGCGATTACGGGTTAAGCATATTTGAACAGTTATTACACAGGGCGTACTTTGCATCGGGATCGATCATCGCTACCAACTTCCCCAGGAAACGTGTAAATAATAGACTTAACGAGAATCGTGCTGCTATCGTAAGGTTTTCGAGCATTTATAACGACGATCTGTTACTTTCCATCCTTCTCCTTCTTTTTTTTTTCTCCTTTTTAATAAAGACTTAGCCTTGGGCGAGTTATCGAGTAAATCGACGATCACGAAAAGAGTCAGGCTTCCCTTTAACCTTTTTCTTCCTTCCACGACACGGTTCGATTTGATAATGAAAAAAAAAAAAAAAATAGAAGAGAAAGAAAAAAGGAAAAAAATATGAGAAAAAAATTTCGAAGTTTCGTTTAAAGAACAGTTCCAAGGGATTGATTAAAAGCCTATCGATGAATTTCGCCCTTGGATGGCGAGGTAACATGGCGAGGTTTCATCGAATATGCTATATATATGTATGTAACGATTCGCGTGAGAGCTGGGAGGTCCTTTTTGGAATTTATTGCCGGCCGAGAGCGTGTCGAGAGAAGTGAGTTGGCACACTCGTGTTGCACATTTCTAGGTCGCGATGGCCACGTGCAGGGCATTTTCGGTTTATCGATGTAAACAAGGGAAATTTGCATATGTTACAGGGTTGTTTCGTTGATGAACTGGTTTTCTCGAGTTTTGTGTTTTATTACCTGTACGAGATTGACCGTACAATTAACTTTGACTGGTATATAAGTTTACCAACTAGTATTTCGAGATATATTATTATTTTTATATTTTTATATTTTATATTTTATTTCTATTATTTAAATTACGAAGAATATTGTTATAATTGATGATAGAATCGAACAGATTTTTTATATAAATGGGGAGTATATATATATATGTCGTCAAAATTCACGAAAATATAAATTAAAAATTAAGCGAAATAATAATGAAATGGTCTGAATATATTATATTCAGATATATATTCAGAAATATATAATTTTAAAACATGAAATGTTTTATTAAAAATATTTCGTGTTTAAAAATCTCAAGAAATATTCTTTTTTTACACGAGGAAGTTTCGAAAATTTTAATATAGAAATAACTACTTATTAGATTCTCTCTTAATTGTATTTAATAGTTATTACGAAAGTTATACTTGTTTGTTCGTGTAGTTTTCTCTAAATAATCTGCAAGTGTCACCAAAGTTTCCAAACAATACTAATTACAAGCTTTCGTTATAAAAAATATTCAAGTATGAAGTTGGAAATTTGTAAACTGAATGAGAAATTCTTTGAAAGAATTTATGATCATTATTCTCAAAAATTAAAATATGGAAATGGAAATAATTCAATTTGAAAATCTTAAATTATTAAAAAAATTAACTAAAATAAAATTTATAAATATTTATTACTTATTCCTTTAAACAAGTGTTTCTCAATTTGTTTTGATTTCCAACCCTCTTTTGTAATATTCAAATACATCGTAAAATTCCTCTTGCTTTTGAATTAATTAATTAAGAGGATCATCCTCTTGTAAAATAACAATTTTAAAATAATGTACATGTATAATTTAGACTCTTAATTTAATTTTCTTCCAATCCAAAACTTTCGAAATTCAAAACTATTATTATTTTTTCCTTTTCTTTTTCTTTTTTCTAAGAAACATTATTTCGTAAAAAATTAAAATATAAAATATTTTAATCTCTAGAATTCAAAGAGATTTCCTAGTCAATCAATATTAATAACAATCATCTTTTTGATAGAATTAAAAGAATTTCGAAAGTTTCCAACCATAGAAACAATGATTCCCACTTTGCAAATTCTTTTAAGATTTCATTTCATTAGAAACCACACTCTTAAACCCATTCAAAATATACCAATTACGAATGATCATTAAACTTTCACGATCTCTAAAAAGTATTCACCAGAAGAGGATTAGTTTACTCACGCCAGTATGCTGGACATATGAAAGATCTCGGCGTTCAGGTAGGCCAGGTAGGCCATGACGAATATGAAGATGGGCTCGATCACGCGAACCTGGTGGGTGAACCTTGTAACAAAACCGGTAGCAAAGCCCCATATCACCCCTATTATCGTGCCACCGATCGCCACCACGAAGAACGAAGCCAATCCCGAGAGAACGTCCGTGTAAAGTATTTCCGTCGGCCCTATCTCGTTGTAAGCCTCGAACATATGGTACAGCACCTGTGTGTCATTAAACAACCGTAACTTATTAAGCTGTTCCAATGATTAAGAGATTCCGCGAAGTTAATTAATTAATTAGAAATTTTTCAGATTGCAATTGGGTCATGAAAACGTGTCTCATGGATAAGGAAATCGTACAATTTAATATAATATAATAATCGTTATTGGCAGATCGAGGATTATCTAATTTGGACTGAGATTAAATTTGAATTCGTTCTAATAACAATTTTAACTTTTATTCGAGTAAGTCGAGTAATTTGATTAGAATTCATGCTCTCTACCGTATCATTTTCTGTATCTATTTAAGCGTATTATTTATCCCAGCTCTTTCAGATTCTACGAATCCATTTATTTTGGGTTAATTTTAAGCGAACTGTAAATATAAATGATCGAACGACAGAATGATTCAATCGAAATTATTCGAGCGTTAAGAGAAGCATCATTTAGAATATAATATTTTAAGTATTTTTGTTCATTTATGAATTATTTTATAATGAATTATTATATAAATATTACGTTTCTACTTCCTTGTTTTCCTTTTTTTCTTTGAATAATTTTTTTTTTTTGAATAATCACTGAACTATATTTAAAAAAAATCTAGAGTTTATTAGAACACATTGAGAGGGTTTAAATTGTTTAAATCGTGCTTAAACAATACTTACCACAGTGACAGCGTCGTTCAATAAGCTCTCCCCAAAAACAACGATGTACAAGATTTCATTCACGTGGATTTCTTCGAAGACAGCTAACACGGCGACAGGATCAACTGCGCTGATCAACGCGGAGAACAGGAACATTTGTAAAAGTGGTGTTTCGAATCCGAAAAGACCACTCTTACCCAACACCCACAACGAAGCACCTATGAACAATTTAAAAGAATACTTATAAATAAAAAAAAAAAGAAAAGTAAAGAAAAATATTAAAATTTTTGATTAATCAATATTTATCCGTTCAATATTTAGCTTAATTGAAATTAAATGCGATTAAATGCGATTGAAATACAGTTATTGAAATTTTAGAAACAGTTCATTAAAAGATCAAAACGCAAGTTGTTGGATTTTCAATAATTTGGTTAAATATTTCATTCGTAAGCTCGTTTAACCGCTTTAAATTATGAATGTTAAGTACTTTATAGATTATTCCATTAATTTTCGATAAAATTGGATTTGAGCCAATAACAGATGTTCATATGTTTGCGTTTTAAATATATGTATTTTATTTTTTTTTTTTTTTTGGAAAAAATTATTTAATGGACGTATTATTCTCTCTTTTTAAACGGAATTAAAATTGTAGAGAACACGATAATTCCGAATAGGAAGAGATATTCGTTCAACATATTATAATACACAAAGAATAACTGTATCATAAAATTGTTGTTGAACAACAAATTGATACAAAAAGTTATTTCAAACTTTTAATAGTTCATTCGTTAATTGTTAAAAGTTTATTATGTTTAACAATGTTTCTCATTATAATAGAGTTTATATTAGTATTGAATACTTTTTTTAATGGTATTATTATACACATTATACATATTCATTATTTGAAGTTACTAGGTTATCTCTATTCGAAACGACTTCAATCGAATAACTTGATTTGTACGAATTCAAACTTGAATTAAAACTTGTATTCAGTTCACTTCAGTTCACTAATCTATTGAATTCGAAGAATTTGATTAATCTAAATGAGACTTTATCAGGTCTATTAATATTCATCAAACTAAAAATCGAAATTTTTATTTTAATTATTTATCGTTTGATCGAGTCTTTTTTTGTTTTTCTTTAATTTATATTTTAATTTTCAGCATGACTAGAAATATTATATACATGTTGTAAATTTACGTACATACTTCGTAAACTGTCGTGTTATATTATCGTTATATCTTCATATTATTTTTGACATGTAAGAGGGCGTGCAATCTACTATCTTTTCTAAAAATAGCGATTTTAATGACTGAAACACAAATTACTAGCAAAATGTTACGCGATAATCACAAAAATAGAATAAAATTTTATTCTCATAAACTAGTTCTTTTTTAATTATTAAAATAGTTATGAAGATATGTTTCTATTTCGATTCTCATATCAGTTTCAGAATATTGTTATATTTATTTTTTCGATTTGATTCGATGATTTGTTTCCAATTTTTTCTTTGATTGGGTTTTTCCTGTCTATCAATAACAGAATGAATTCTGTAACGATGAATATGATACGATATATAGTATGAATATTCTAATTTATAATAAGCGAATAGTATTTTCTCATTTCTATTCTTAATCCAATGATTTTAATTCCTCAATGATTAAAACTTTCTATTTTATCTTTGACGAAGTTTCAGCGAACAAATGATGAAATAAATTCCAATAGTGATTTATATTTTAATTTATAACAAAACATATCAAACGCGAGTGTTCTTCTTTTTCTATATTAAATATTTCCTCATCATATTCTTAACCTACCAATCATCCTTCCTCAATTCTATTCATGAATCATATTAGACTCTATATAATATAACGAATTCTAAACAAGATATCCACGTATCGATTTCATTGAATCGATGAATCAGTAAATCGACAGAATAAAAATCGTCACTGTAAAATATTTCGATGGTTAATTCACCGATGATAATAATACCGTAAGAAATCTCACCAATTACGTGGAGTCTTTAATTATCGCGGACATCATCGTCCTCTCGTGTAAGAGAACGTTTCGTAACGATGAAGCGCCGTTTCGTGAACGACACGTGCCACAAACAGAAATTGCGTGGGCGGTTCGACGTCCGCTTTTCACTCTCGATACAGATCTAGATGTGGGACTCTCTGTACATTGGGTGATTACGAAACACCGACCGACTAAACTTTGCAAAGATATTGACGTACGAAAGTGATCGATTTAAGTAGCTTGAAATACAGAAAATAATCGGATATTAAGTCGAACCACGAGTATCGTGTGGATTACGAGTTTTTGTATACTGTACTGTATACTGTTTTTGTAATTTGTTACAGATATTTATGATGGAATAATAATAGAACAAAGAGAGGATTAATTTAAAAAAAAAAATTAAGACTTCATGTCAATTAATTTAATAGTATAAATTTGATTTTTTAAACGAAAATTTGTAAATTTTTATTAAGAAGTCTTCTTTTTATTCTTATTGTAAAAATCATAGCTGAATGGATAAATATATTTAATATAAAATATTATATAACATATGTAAAATATATATTAAACGAAATGATGGTTGATTTTTTTTATTAAAAAAGCGAAGTTAATTATGATTTAACCCCTTGATATTGATATGTTTAAACTTTAAAATAATCAATGATTAGTCAAATATACCCTAAAATTTCCTACATAATTTTCCTGAAGGGGGTTCAAGAAGATCGTAAATTAAAAAAAAATATATATAAATATAAACAAATATGTGTATATTTGTACAAGATGCATACACAATAATAATTGATCGAAAGTGAGAATTATTTTATCGAGTCATTGTGAGAGACGAGCTAACAAAAATAATAATAATAAAATAATTTGATATTGAAAGGATTTACCGAATTGTATGATTTAATTGCATCGAACTATTTTTATAATATCAAGTGAATTTTTGATGTGGATAAGAAGAGCGTGAATATAAAAGAATTGCTACTGATAAAATTGCTACTGATTTTGTTAAAATTCCTGTAAATCATTCAGATGACGTGAAAATACACGATGCTGTTAGTGAAGTGTTGACAGACTTTACCATTTAATCAAGAACGAATCTTTTATTCCATTACGAGAACTAATTAGCTCTGTAAAGTGCACTTGCACGATTTTATCGCATCAAAAGCCGCTTATGTTCGAGAAAGAAGTGTTCCTGGACCAGCATCAATAATTTCACAAGCAGTTTTCAGAATCATTCTTTATCATGCATTTCTACCAAAGTAACATGAAGGACAGAAAAGCTAAATAAAATAGAAGTTATAAAAGTATCCAAAAGGGAAATATTACTATGAAGCTAAATACAAAGTAAAGAAAATGAGAAAATTTACTCATTTCAATGAGAGTTCTTTAAAAAAAAAAATCTGACTATTACTTTTTAAAAAAGTATTATATATAATTTCTCGATTTATATTCGAAAAGAACATTCACATCCATGATCTTTTTAACTCATCCTCTCGTTTTCCAAAGTGGAGATTGAAAATAAAAAAAAAAAGATCAATTCAACTAAAATTATTACTCCTTATTTAAAAGAAGAGAAGATTTATTCTCGCACCTGATAATTCTTCGTTACCTGATAATTAATATTGAATCATTGATGAACCAATTCAGATGACGTTGCTTAATTTTAGAATAGCTTATTTTAATTTTCAAATATGAAACATAAATGAAGAATAAAGAAATTATCGGGTAAAAATAAAATTTATACCCATATTTATTTTAAAATAAAAATAATTCCTTCTCTTATGGTAATCTAAATATTATTGTTAAAATTAAACGCATTCCATTCCTCGCAAATATTAAAATAAAATCATGCACATACTTTCAAAGTGTATAGAATCCATTTTTACCAACCTATCGACAAAGTATTAAATATAGTCCCAATGACGGCGAACAGAAGTATAGTTCCCAGATGGTCGAAGAACAGTCGGTTCGGCATGAAGTATCCAGCATCCAGGATAATAGGCGGCAGCATGTAGAGGAAGAATGTGTCAGGAGTGAGAGGCGACACGTGGACACTGCTCGCCTGGAACAGTAGGACACCAACCACCACGCCGACAACGATCAGCAAACAGGATTCCGGAAAGATCTTGCTGAGCTTCGACGTCATGTGGAAGCCTGTAAACACATGATTTAACACTCGTTCAGCGGCCCGATGGAAAATGGAAAGAAAGGGAAGAACGGTGGAGAACCCTTTTGGTGGTTGGGCATAGTGGTAGGATGCAAACAATGGTTCCGTTATTAACCCTCGTTTGGAGAACAGCGAGGCTCAAGCTACTTTTTAAACCGCCTGTTGCGGGGAAATTGGTTTCCTTGTCTCTGGTTTTTGGTGCACCCCTTTTTCGATGGTTTGGGGTAGTGGAAATTTCGTTGGATGGTGTTGAGTGTGGTTGCAAATATTTGTTATATTGTTGTATATTGCATCTGTTATTATTTACACCATGGAGAGTTAAATTTGAAATTTGATTTCAGTCGATCGAACGTTTCAACGTGTAAAATAATTAGAGATATTAATTTAATAGAAATATTTGAGCATAGATGTGTTATTGATTATGAAAGTATGAATATTCAATCAAATGTGTTATGGCTACCGTGAATCTATGCGAATGTTTATATACATTATATCAAATTTATTCTCTTGATTTATGAGGTATATGTATTATTATTATTCATTGTATGCCGAACTAATTTGAAATTTAATTTCATTCGATTAAAGTTTTACTGAAATTATATTTCTCACATATTGAAAATGTTAATTTGATACGAATATTTCTACATAGTTCCATTATTGATTGCGAAAATATGAAAATTCATCCAAGTTATAAATAACTTTGAAAAGTAGCTTGTTGAAATAATAATATAAACCAGTTGAGTGAAATTTTAAATATAGCGAATAAAAGATTAAGTGCTTGTATTAAACTAGTCAATTTCAAAAGTCAAATTAATCAATTACTCTTTTCAGAGATGTTTGATTTATAGGATTAATTGATTAATTTATAAATGGTTTAAATTTTGAAAATCGTATAAGTCTATTTTAAAATTACCTATATTAATGATTATTAAACTGATAAATATTCAATGAGATGACACTATATATCAATTGGAATGATTTGAATGAGTTTTCAATCAAATCTATTTTGAAAAAATGAATGTATTTCAAATGAATTTTCTTTGCAACTGGGATATTGAATATTTTTATAATTTAATCAATTTACGACGTAATTAGTGTTTACAACGTTCGTTATTTGTATTATTCCAATTATGAATTATTCTATTATTTGTTTAAAATTTTTATAAAAATTTAGATCACGAATTCGTTTGATATATGATACAAAAAACATTTGCATTAAAAAATTAAATTATTAATCAATAACTTGCGTAATTGTAGTGCAAAAGATATTCGATTTTTCGTTATTTTTGTTGTTGTGTTTGGTTTGTTTCGTTTATTTGAATTTTAATTTCAAGACCACGTGAAAAAAAGCATGATATATTTTATTGATTTTATTTTTGTCAATTTTTTCATTTTCGTATGCCATTTTAATTAAAAAAATTTAATGCTTTAATCTTTTTAAAATTGAATTCTTTTCCATCTTTAAAAAGAATCGTTTTTTTATTATTTATTAACTTTAAAAATGCATTATTTCTGAATCTCATTTCACTGAATCTATATTAATAATAAAAAAATAAATGCTCTCGTCGTTTGACTAATAAATATTTGTAGTGTATAATGTTGCGTGTACGCAACATCAAGCGTGAAAAGGTTAATATGACCTAGTTGGAAATGGGAACATTCTTTTAGGGTCAAAGATACAAGTCTTCAATAAATTAAGTCTAAACTTTTGAAGAAGACATATAATCATATAATTACTGCTATAACAAACAATATTTATATAATGTTAAAAATCAAATAAATATATCTACATGGCAAATACAATTTTGATAATGAAATTGATCGATAAACTTAAATTTTTTCATTTCTTATAAAAATTAAAAAAATGTGACGTATATTTTCCCACTATAATATTTATTTTTGAACATTTTAAATTAAGCAATTAAAAAATAATATTTAAATGCATTTTTAAAGTGCATACGTGATATCTTACAGACATTAATGTCAAATACAAGGTAGAATTATTGGTTTTTATTCTTGCAAAATATATAGAATCTATAAAAAGCCATAGTGTATGAGTATAGTAGTTCACGTGCACGTTACAAACACGATCGATTGAGAAACAAGTAGAACCTCTGTTATTTGAATCTCCAGTTTGTGGATGTTCTATTAAGGTCTCTGAACAGTGTATTATCGATACTGTTGTATTATTCTCTCCTATTTCGCAATGGGGATGCTTTACACCGATTCGAAATATAGTAGAATGTAACACAATGTACCTCTATTTATAGAGTTTAATATGAATCTAATATCCAATAATCATTTATATAATCAATGGTAACATTCATGAGTGGACTTTATACAAATCATGAGACAATTGATCTATTTAACAAAGTTAAATAGTTAAAATTATTCCAAATAATAAAAACGGATAAGTACTTTCTATAAATTATTTGTTAAAAAGAGAAAAATAAAAGAATATTTGAATAATTTATAGGATTTATCCGTGAAATTTATTTGCATTCGTTTGAATTTTTCAAACAATAGAAAACACGCTACGATTTTATCATTGTTTTATAAATATACGAATAAACATACAGAGAAATATATATTCGAACAAATCGGATTAAAATTCGGTCGTACGTTTCCACTTCGATAATTTTCAATATTTGCTGCAATTTTGTTTCAATGTTTTTATAAAAAATTATCTATCAACTATATATCGTGTTCCGGAAATTATAGAGAAGTTATTTCAACCAAACAATGAAATCTATCTTCTGTCTTCTAACTATTCTCTTTTATAAAATATTTAGCTAATCTCAATTATTTTAGAAATTTATTTTTCAAATATATCTTTCATAAATTTCAATATTATCGTATAGAAAGAACATAAAAGAAAATCTATATCATCGATGGGAAACAATAATAAAAGCTAAGTCGTAAATCAAATATTATCTTTTATGTTCCGTTTAATAAAATTTCAATATTGTCATCAATTAAAAGAGAAGAAAATCCACGTTGTTCCAAGCAAACGATTTCATTTCTTTTAATTATTAGCTTTTACAAAACATCAATCCCAATTATTTATCACTTTTTAATTATACCGTATTCACGAATCCCAATATTATCGCAAGGAATAAAAGAAAATCCATATCAGGTAATAACGAAACCTCAATTGTAAATTAAATATTATTCTATCTTCCATCCAACAAATCTCAATATTATCATAAGGAATGAAAAGAAAACTTGTTCGAGCAAACAACAATAATTTTTCTATCTTTCAAGTATCATCTCTTAGAATATATTTATCAAGTTCCCATATTATAAAAAAAAAAAAACAAAAAAAAACGCGAAATATTATTTGCAAATCAAATTCTAACCCTTTCGAACGATTTCTCGATCCAAAGTTAAAATCCATAAAGGTTCATCGATCCTCCCTCGCGCGTCAACCATCCAACAACATCAACAAACAACCATCAGAGTCCCTGAACCAGAACCAAGTTCCAAGTTCAAGATTCCATACCTATTTTCGCGATGCTGGCAAAGAAGATCCATATTCCAATGACAAACGGTGTCTCCACGCGATGAAACTCCACGGACATGATCTTATACTCCGGCTTATGTTTTTCGATTTTTTCGACAGCGTGAGGCGACAGAAGTTCGATCGAGTTCTCCCCTTTCTCCTGTCCAGACGACAGACTTCGAAAAGAGACGTCATCCGGGAGGGAGCCATCGATAGGACCCATTGGTCCAAAGCTCTTGCCTGGATACGGCTTCCTGAGATCCCTGGGGAAGTCGTGGTCGTCGACGATGGGCCCGTGCATCGCATAATCATTGATGGGTATTCGCCTGTTCGGTTGCAGATGATCGGGCACAGATTCGTAGAACTTGACCAAGCCTGTCCGTCCGCCTGTTGGCCAACCAGCGACGAGTAGGATGAGAACAAACGCGATCATCGTCGAGGTGACAACACGTGTAGCCATGACGACGTGACACGGCGACTGTGGTGCTGATCGCGGGGACCGCGCTGCTCGTTCGCGCTCGTCCACCGGTGCTGAGTCACCCTCAGTACCATCAGAAGAGACCTCCAACCACGAGGAACCTACACCTTGAAAGGCTCCCGCTGTTCAGAGAGTCGGGACCCTCCTATGCTCTCGAGCTCACCCTTCAACTCCCTTCAACGCACGACTATTTCGCTCGCGACACGTTCCCAAGATTTCTACGAGTTATTCAACGTCGAAAATTATTATTATTATTATTATTATTATTATTATTAATTTGACTAATATTGATCGTTTAAGAAGTTGAGTTTTTATTGTATCACACGTGGAAGACGATCGTTTCACTAAATACGACAATACGATTTGTTTATACACTTTTTGTTCAACGAAGTTCGAGATTAAGACGAGCCAATGTTTATTGCTTTTACGGCAGGTATTTTACGGCTCACGGATTAGCCGGTCTGTTTTCTGTCACTGATTTAATCATAACATAGAGACGGAGAAAATACACACACGATTCGCGATAGGAACTACGAGTTTTTGTTTGAACAGTATGTATGCACTCGATATTCTCGATATTCTTCCTCTTCTGAGATCCAGATTATAACGTTGGATTTGGATTTGTTAATAGCGGCCCGGAATATTTCGCGTATATATATATATGTGTGTGTGTATATATATATCGATTCCACGAGACGCAGCTGGGATCCTGGTGGCGAGAAACAGCTAGCAATTTTCCATCCTTCTCTCGATTGTGTCGGCCCGAGTGCTTCTATATTTGTATCCTCGCTGACCTTTCTCGGCCACGAGTTCTCTAGCCAATTTTCCAGTCGTGATGTCAACGAACCCTTCGATACGCTTGGGGGGAGCAAGAGAGAGAGTGGGAGGTGACCTAGACGACGGGCAAAATCGAGATCCATATTCGTTCCAGAGTGAAAAAAAAGGGGTGAGAGGTATCCACGACGGCATATTTGTTTTGCTTACTCACCCACGTTCGACGCTGCTTCTCTCTCGCGAGCGTGCTCTCTACGCGCCGTTTATTGGCCGGTTATCGACGACAGAGAGTCTCCTCGTCGTCGGTACGCAGCTGCAACACAGAACCAGACCAAGAGGAATCAGCCTTTCGTACAACTCTTATCCTTATACATTATAACCATCGCGTTTATGTTTCTCTAGATGGTCTCGCCATTACGAACGCTCCCCCAACGGATTTTTATATACACCCTTGTGTTCAACATCCACTCAGAGATCTCTCACAGCCCAGTCGAAAACAATCTCCGAAAAAAGACATGGAACTACACGAACGTACTATTCACGGCTGAGGAAAGGAGGCAGCGGGTCAATCGCTGGTCCAGACCTTCTCCAGGAACCTTGTTCACGCTGGCACCTGACGATGCACCACCCTCTTGTCCCCTTGAGGATCGTTCGGCGAGGACGCTGGTGGACACAGGGCGAATACGACGCAGTGGCGGCCGGCCAGATACATCGTGGTGTCGTTAAAATGGAAGGTTTCCTCGTTCCCAGGTTTCAACGGTGCGCTTCGATCGACCGTCACGGCAGCACTGCGCGAGGAGTGATCGTGGGGCCGCGCGCCGGCTCTCGAAAGAGCTCACGTCCACGTCGTGCACACGATCAACACCATTGCGACGAGTGGGACACCAGCGGCTAAGGGCAGCCACGAACGTTGCCAAAAACGTGCGTGTAGCTGGCGACGAGGCCACCCTCGACGTCGCTACTGATACCCGATGGACGTGTGCGCAGCCCTTCCTTCTCTAACTCTCGTCGCCTCGGCATCGCCCCTCTCGCTCCCTCCACCGCCTCTCCACCTCCCTCTCTCGCTCCCTCTACCGCGTTCTATCGCGTTCTCTCGCGCTCCGTCTCTCCTTTGCCCCTCGTCGAAGCGCCTCCAGCCAGCTGATCGTTGCGGAACCCGCGCAGGCGTCGCGACGCTCCGATATAGAGACGTCGCTGCTGGGTGTGCTTCGCACGCCGCCTCGACGCGAATCGTTTTGTTGTCGTGGACACCGCTCTCGAGATCGGGCAATGTTGCGTGCGAAAAGGGGATTACTGGAATTGTGCATGACACAGAATGATCGATAATCAGGGATGGATAAAGGGTGTATGGATAAAGGGATAGATAGACGGAATGGGATATTGAATTGCAGCGGCGGGTTTGCAGCTTTGTTTGCAGATGGCGGGAATTGGAGAAGCGGATGGAGGGAGATTGGAGATCGTGCTTTGCCTTCCTTCCGCGCGGATTTGTTTCTCGACGATGTTAAAGTGCGGCGTCTGATCTTCGAATTCATGAGATTTGAAACTGGATATTGGACGAGAGTGATAATTTTGACGAGAGGTTTCACGTTTTTATGATTGGAATCATACGCGCGACTGATGATTAACGATTATTGATCCGTGTTTGAATGTGTGTCTGTGTTCGATCTGTACCTCATTTTGATATTAATTCAAAATTAATGCCGCAGATATCAATCTCCGTATAGATAGGAATATTGATCGAAGAGTTAAGTGGTTTAAAATTGTTGATTATACGAAATGACGAAATAGTTATACTTTTCACTGTTTGTCGTCCCTTTAATTGTAACAAATTGAACAAATTTTATTTGAAATACGGATAAAAGATAACAATTTCGAATAATAGATTACTTCGATTATTTTATTGTCTCTTTTTTTAGTAATAAGAAAAATAAATTTATACTTAAATTTCATTCGAGTAAAATAATCTTGTAATATGAAGAATAATAAAATCGAAAACTATATAAAAAAAAACATGATTATTTAAATAATCATCATTAAAGTATCTTAATTTAAACAAATATCTAAAAATTAACAAAATTTTACATTACCTCTGATATTAATTTTAGGCAATTCAGGCGAGAAATGCTGTATTTATCGATGCAATTGGATTACAAGCCAATTATGGGATGTTGAGAGTTTCCACGTGTAGTTGCATATAGATAGATATAGGTCAGCTATGTAAACCAACGTTATGGAATCCGATCGAAATCCGATTTTTAGAGGAGGGAACGTATATGTAGATTTCCACGCTTTTGTTTTTATTCCTGTGACTTTTTTTTGCGACATGCTTTGCAGGGGAAATTCTCTCAAGAATATTTAATGAAATGCATCGCGTTTCTCCCCAATGAGAATCGGGCACGAAACAGTACGTCTATAGGGAATTGCACGATTCAAAGGGTCACTTTAATGTTTCTTTCGATTACATTAAGCAGAGAACAGTCTTTGTTTCTCCATGTTTCGCGTTGCGCATCTTCATTTTTTAATATTGCTGCAGATTAAATTTCAAACTAGGTCACCGGGATAAATTTATATTTAATTTTATCTCATGACAAGTAGATATTTTTAGATATTTGAATATAAAAAAATCTTGAACGAAATTTAAATATCAAAGTATAATATATCGAATGATACGATAAATATATTAATAATAATTTCATCAATTGCGCCAATATTCAATTAAAAATTTTTATCTAGGATATTTAATTAATTGATATAATTGATATTTAATTAATTAATACATTTGCTTTATAGAAAAAAAAATTCCTCAATCATTAAAATTTTAATAATATATAATAAATTATAATATATAATAAATAATATATAATATATAACATAATATCTATCGTACTTCTATATTAAAAAATCATTATTCAATGAAGAAAAAAGTTTCGTATCGGTTATTATCTCTTCTCGTAACTTAAATCAATCTAAATAAATTATTATAGATATTTACAATAAAATAAAATATCATTTCATAAGTTTAAATTAAAACCAAAAATTGTACAATTTCAATTACAAGTGATCAATACAAGATAATACAAATTTAACAATATACATCATTAAAAAGCAAAATTTAATATTATCAATTATCATTTATATAATAATTTAACGTCATTCAATATTGAATCAACAAATTTGATATCATTCGCTACCAAATTCGATATTATTAAATCCTATACCAATAAAAAAATAATATGTTCGATCGAACATGTACTCCCTCTCTATTTTCTAAAAAAATATTCGATACTTCCAAAATTGCCTTAGATAGAGATAAGTAAGTGCACACGACGCTCAAATCGACCGCCTACGTACACAACGAGGAGGATCCAAGTGAGAGCGACCTTAAACCAGCCCCGTCACGTCGCCGGATCTTGGAGACACCTTTAACCTTGACCTTGTCGCTGTTGCGCTAGCAAAATGTTCGGCTGCCTCGACATTCAAGCTCGCTACTTGCCAACCTTTTCGATCATACCCGCGACCCAGTGCTCGTTCTAGCCTACTTATATACCACGGTTTCCACGTGTGTCGATCCGACAGAGACAGAGGAGAAGGATGCACGATCAGTTCGGGGTGTATTCCACTCGACGAAACTGTGCACCGTGGGTATCGAGCTTTTTTCCCTCCCTCTTGTTACAAATGGAAAATCGTAAACTATACCGTTCCCTTTACGGTCGATAACAACGCGATAATTAAACGGACCCGGCTATTCGTAACAACGTTTCGTCCGGTTGAAACGAAAATGGAAATTGGTTGCTACGTTACCGTGTGTAGCTTCTTTCGTTGGAAAAATGGAGGAACGGTATAACGAACGACCGTAATTACCGGATGTAAGCTGCCATTTCAATTATTCCTCCGCGTATCGAGGAATTCGCGATAATCTCTTCCCTTCCTCTCTCCTCCCTCCCTTTTTTTTCCAACTTCGACTTTTCTTTGTTTTTTTCTTCTTGGATTTCGAACGATTGAAAAGGGGGATAATCACGTTTCCCTTATGAACGTATCGGGGGAAGGTAATATAATTTCTTTATAATTGATTTCACGCTTCGTTTCGCGTGTCGGTTAACCGGATAAAATACTTGGCGAATGAATGATTAAACGAATATTGTCCGCTGGCTATGTCAAGGGGATCATGATATAACGATTTTTCGTTACATATGTTCCTTTCTCTGTTTTTCGAAAGGTGGCACGGACAAGTTTGCGTCGCGGGGTGTAGAACGTGCGGTAATAAATTTGATATTAAATCTCGGTATTCGAATTATTTCTGCAGCTATTAATTCTCATTTCAACCCGTGGCGCTCGAAATCTCGAAACGATGAAAATGGGGACACACGTGTGTCCGTATACCGTAGAAAACCGACGTCAACGGTTTTGATTAATTACACCCCGTGTTTTACGTGAAATCTTAAAAATACCAACGTCTTGAACTTCGTTCGAGCTAATCGTATCTGTTTTAACAAGCTGTTGCAATTGCGGTGGTTACGAGAGTTATCAGTTTTTGTTTTTTTTTTTCGAGGAAGAAAGAAATTAATCTGGAATCTTCAATTTTTGTTTGATAGATTAAAATTTTCTTTAACGAAATATCTAATGCATATTAATTGCATATTATTAATCTGAATAAATTGCAATCTAATCGCATAAGAAATAATGGATCTTATAATTAAGATTAGAGTTGTTTTAATTGAAAACTTCAAATATTAAAATTTTCTTTCTCATTATTATTATTATTATTATTATTATTATTCAAAAAATAATTATATATTATATTTAAAAAATAATAGTTAATTAAAGATAATTTATCAAAAAAGAATCCTTTATTATAGTTAATTACATTAACTATAATAAACTATAATATATGCAATTAGAGTCGTAGCTATTAAAATTGAAAGAGGATCGTTTTGATTGTGAATCTCTCAATTGAAAGAATTCATTTTATTACCATTACCATCTCGATCGCATTTGTGAATATCGTTATACATCTAAATAAAACTGTATTGTTCTTGTATTCGATTCATGTAAAATTAAATTGTCGTAAATTTCATTGGCCGAGTTTACAGAATGATTCAATAATCCGGAATCATATAGTCGTTATATAAATATACACGTGAAACGTACAATGTTACAAATCGATACAATACATTCCAAAGCTATTTTTCTTTAGTTTATCGTATCCATTAGGTTGTCAAGTTCATATCGTATTTATTTTGAATTTTTAATAAAAACTTTGCTCCACTTTTCTCCGCATTATTTATTACATGTGAGACATAATTAATCATCGATTATTTAAAGCAGAAAATAAAATGTAATAAATCATTCTTTTCTTCACCTCGTGAACAGTCAAGGATTCAAAGTTCCATTACCATTAAGACACGATATACCATTTTTCCTTCGTAAGTAAGTTAAATACATAAGAGAACGAAAAATGTTACATTTTATCGTTTTTTCCTCTTTAAAGAAAAAAAAAAGGAATTACTATTTTTGAACAAAATTGTTATTAATTACCTAGCAATGTAAAATCCAAAATGTTACTTATGACTGTCACATGACTGCAATTTATTTATTCCGTTCTTGTAGAATTTTCCATTTTGTTAAAAATTCTTTCAATCTGGTATCACTTTGCATTGAAATTTTTCTTAACAAGAATTATTTTCAATCGAGTAATTTTTAGAAGAAATGAAGAATTTTTTTTGAGAAATCATTTTTAATTAACTGTCATATATTTAATTACAATATATATCTATTATAATTTTTATTATATGATTTCTCTATTTTATAATGGAAGAGCTGAAAAGCTTCAAAGGCAATTTACTCAATTCGCTATTCTATCATACTAGGTACTTTTTTCAGAAAGCTTCACGAGTTAATTATTCCATAGCTGTAAAATTTTTCATTCCTGTTATTAAAATATTCTTTCAATGTTTCTTCGTATTGAAATAATTTGATTTTCTGTATTGAATTTTTTCTGAAAATATAATTTCATAAAGATCGGTACAAATTATCAATTTATTTGATGAGACTATCTTTATTGCAAATTTTTTTCTTCGGGGAGATGCACTTTGCCGCAGAATCCGTTTAATGAATTTTTCAAATCAAACTCTGAACGACTAATTTGTTCCAATATCGAATCCTTTTCTTCTTGCAGTTTTTGTCTTTAAGATATGCATAAGATTTAACACATAATTTTACACATAATATTCTATATGTGTATATTCTTATATAATATTTGTAAAAAAAAATTTAATTTTTATTTTAAATTCCAAAAAAATACAAACGATAGAACAATTATAGTCACCCTATATATCCAATTCAAATCTATAAATGTATAATCAAAATCTATAGAAGTTCTCGATCAAATCCAAAAGAACAAAATACACAATCTGGAAGAAATATCAATACCACATAATCTTCCCTTATCACCATAGAACATGGGATCGGTCGATATCTATCCAGATAATAAGCCTATTGATAATCGGCCTAGCACGAAATCTAATTCTATCCGGTTGAATCGACCGGTTCCACCAACTGTTCATTGATAACGCGTTGCGTAACACGCATCAACTCGAATTTTATGATCGATTCCATCAAGATACGTCGAGATACGCACACATCCAAATCGTTTCGAGGGCGGAGAGATTCCGGATAAAGGCTTATTCGAGCCACTTGCAAACTCGAATCTATTATCAACGAGAAAAACCGGTTACCAGGGATTCGATTGACGCGTTTTATTTACAAGGGAAGGTGTGCAGGGGGATGGTATTTCTTCTTGGAGCCATTGGATCGTGCTGGGTGGCTATTGATGGCGGCAATTTGAACGGCGCACATGCGGTAAACGAGACCGTTTCGATTTCGAACCGGCTCCTCCCGCTCGTAAATAATTCTGCCTTTGCCAGGAGCGGCGTTGCTTAAGCAACGAAACGTTCCATCATAAGGGTGTTCTTCTATGTTGCATGTGGAAAAGTCGAAGGGGTGAGATATGGCCAAAAGGTTTGAACCTTGTTTCGTTCATTGCCTTTTGCCAATTGAACTTGGACTTTCGAGAGATTTTAAAGATTTGCTGTGATTAAAGATCTAACTAACAAATCTCTTTTTTTTTTTTAAATTTAATACATACATAACATTCTGCACGATAAAAAATTTCGTAAGCTAATTTTTGCGATAATAAAGTTTAAAAGTTTAAAAGTTTTGAAATTTAAATTAGATTTTTGTAAAAATTGTAAGGATCAGTTATACGAAGCGATTCTACCAATTATATTAAATTCTTTTTCTTTTTTTAATATGATAGGAATAGGAATATTCTTGATAATAATATTTTTCAGTGAAACCCTATATTCATACAGATCTGAAAGGAATTTGAAATTTCAAAAGATTTTAAAGAATTTTGAACTTTTTTAAAAAATATATTCCTCTAAAATCTTAAAATTAATCGAATAGCTTTAAAAAAAATTTTCTTCTATCGAGAGATTGTAATTTTACATTGGAAAGAGAATATTTGTAAGGTGTAAATTCTATTAATTCTTAATGTAACAAATTCTTTAAAGTTGCAGCAATTAAATAAAAAGACTTCGCTAAGTTAAAGAAATCCTAATTACGAAGTATCAATCCTCGAAAATCGATATTTTCTATGTAAAATCGGAGGCAACAGTTTATCCAATAATGAAAGTTGATTTACAGTTTATTTGAAATTCACTCGAGCAGCTGTATAATTTTATTTGCATATTCTTCTGCCCTTTGTACCTTCTGTAATGCGTTTCCAACCCTCTTTGTGCTTTCTCATTTTGTTAACGTTGCTTTCATCACACCCCTCCACACCCTTCATTACAAACTGTGATTATTATAAATTAATGATCGTCATTCCGTTTGTAAATAATAAATAGAAAACGTTATGTCTGTTATCGATTTTATCATTTTGCGCACGGTCAACGATGCGATAAATAACATCCCCCCTACATACAGACAAGTACAATAATTCCGAACAATGGAAATCGGACGTGGTTCATTATTAAGTGGAAAAGAAAAGAGAAAAAAGAAAAAAGAAAAATTTAATTTCAAAAGATGAAAGAAATAATATTCATTCCCAACTTCGTTCTAAATTGTTACACGCGCGATATTAAATTTTATAAAATTTATTAATCAAAAATTTCCCTGCTTAATTTTATATTTCATCCTCCCTCGAAAATTTCCTTTGTCCCGATACAAAGGATGCCCGTGATATCAATCGATCCACGTCTAAACAAAGCCTTAATGCGAGGCTTATCTGCCGATTTATCCGCAGAAACAGATCGATACATTGTCGTTTCATCGAAACGATCAAATATCGTGATACTTTTAATATTAATGGGACACCGCTCGAGAAATCCTCTCGAAATTATACATGTAACAATTACGATGATTTACGCCGATGTTTATTTAATCTGTCCGACACAGATGTACACAGGGACGGGAATAATTTGAGCTCTGTGTGGCTTAAAGTACTATACTCGTATTGCGGTACGTGATGTATGATTCATGACGGAACTGATAAGGGTTATTTTGGAGGCAAGAAGTTCGCGGAACCGCGTTTATCAAAAGGTTTTTGCTTCGAGCACGTTGGGACGTTGTACCACCTGGCAAACTTTCCGACCAACTTCGATTCGTCTTTGTGGAATAATAACAAATAACAAACGATAATATTCCTTCGATCTTTATGGATTGGACAGGATGAAGAGGTGAAGGATGAAATCGATTCGAGGAGAGGAAAAATGAGAATACACCTGGGAAAATAAGGATAAATCTTGAAATCAGATATTATTTAATTCCATATAGTTATAAATATTAATAGTGAGAAATAATATTTCTTCGATTGTTATAGATGGAGAAGTAAAATCGATTCGAAAAAGATATATCTTTTCCTTTATACTTATGATTAACGTAAAATTAAAAAATTTATCATTTTCCTTCCTTCAAAAGATTTTCAAATGGATACTGGATTCAGTTATCACGTTTCTTATCGATTTATATATTTCAAATATTTTATCGTCAGGAATTTAATAATAAATCGAAAATATTGATGTTAATTTTGTTTATTAATTATAAATATATTAATAGTAAAAAATAAGAGACAGTAATATTTTTTCAATCCTTATAGATCGGGCAAAGAGATGGGGATGAGGAATGAAATCGAATCGAAGAGAGAGAAATGGATTCACCTGGATGAATAACGATAAATCTTAAGTCAGATGCTATTTAATTCTCCATTCGAGACAATTCAGTGAGACAATGGGTGGATTGCATGAAATACTGCAGAAGGAAATTTAAACTTCGTGAAAAACCATTATGGATCAATCGAGATTACATAACAATACCTTTAAATTTGATCGAATCGGAGAAACACCAATCAGATAGATACAGTTTCCAATCGACAAGTGCTAATTGCATCGAGATAAAAGAAGACTTGGTGTCATTTATTGGTTATCAATTGACGGATTGAAATTCATAATGATAAGAATCTCTTCCTATTTATTGTATCATTTGATTTGATTTGATTTATCTTTTCGGCTGTCTTTTTCATTGAACGTGCATTAAATATTATTTAATTTAGTTTTATTATTAAATTCCATTCCATTTTTCATTTATTTTTCTTTATCTTTTTTCAATTATTACATTATTTATTGCAATTGTTTATTATTCTACGATTAATTTAACTTTAATTATTTAATTGAATTTTATTTTAATCGATCTAACTGTATCTAACTATCTCTCTTTTCTTTTTCAATATCTAAAATATTTCTTTATGTAATATTTATATTTATAATTAAATTAAACAGATAAAGAATATAGATCGAATATCTGATTAAATTCGAATAGTTTGAAACATATATAATTCTTTTCTTCTAAGCTTTCTATTGTTAAATATAATCTTCTATTGAAAATCAACGTTGAGATTATTTAATATTCTTTCGTGGAGCAAGTGGAACGTACCTAAAACACGCCTGTGCTATTTCTCTACGGGATGTACATATGGAAATGCAGAAGAGTTCTTGTATTACGCGACAGGTGATTCTTGCTGTCGCTGATAGAATTTGAGAAATGGAAGCTCTGATGTCATAGAGTGTCTCTCCCTCACCTCAATTATATAAGTCTGTGTATGCATACAAATCGTAGATACTTCATTTTAAATTTCTTAACGTAACAAAAATAATAATGGAATTATGATTTTTACGTTATTAATTTTATTTTTAATTGGAAAAGAACTTTAAGATATTTATAATGCGATACATATATATTTTTTTTCTCGAATTTAAAGGTAACGATAAAGCAGTTAGAAAGATAATTCCTCGTATATCTTGCGGACACGTTGCGCCAATTGTAAACCAATCGATATTGCGACACAGCCTTAATTTCGTCCGGGAAATGTTACAGAGTTCGTTGGTAACAGAGGGAAAACATCGAAACCGAAATAGGTGTATATCGATTCCATTGTACTGTCATTCGAGTTACAAAGGGTACAGATTTAATAAAAATATAGCACAAGATAATTCAAACGTAATGGTGTTATTATCTGATTGATTGTTTAGCAGAAAACAATACAGAAATTAAAAATCGAATATTTTTTTGAATTCTCATTTCTTTTTCCTATATAGATATTTATTTATACTATTCTCTAGAAATATTTCAAGATTAATCGAAATATTATTGATATCTATATTTAAAATATTGTAATAAAAAAAAGAAAATTTATTAAAAAAAAGAAAAAAAAGAATTTAATTTTCTCTAATAATATATTCATTATATAGTTATATCATTTTCTCTAAAGATATAACTTCTTTTTTTTTTAATTTTCTTATATTCCCTTTCTCTCCATCTTATATTTTTTATCTTTGAATTGTATACTATACTATGTCCTCATCTTTTAAATGTGAATCCATTCGATTTTCCAATTTTCTTCATGTTTAATAAAATTCCAATCCTTCCATTCCACTATGTTTCCATTTCTAAATTTTGCTCGCCTTTGGTATTAGAACCCCCAGCTTCTCAAATTTTCATCCATTTCATTTCTCCAAATTTCCTCTTCGACTAACTCAAACTGAACATTCTCATTCCGTAACGTCTCTACCCCTTAATTCTTGCTTCCTTCGAATTTTATCAAACATTCCCAGCCTTTGAAATCTTCATCTATTAAATGCTCTACATTTTCTTCGTTCAAACTCAATTCTTTTCACCCCTGAATTTTTTCATTTTGCTAAACAATTCGATTCTTCATATTTTTATTAATTTCTATTTTCTCTTTTGTGATTAATAAGAATATGATTCTTCCATTTCGTAAACTTTCCATCCTGAGATTTTATTGAACTTTAGCATCGAAATTTTCTATTTTTTTCATCGCTACTAATTCAAAATTGTTCATTTCTACTAATCAATTTCTATTAATGTATTTTGTACATTAAATTTATTGTTATTTGTCTGCAATTATTGAGGTTCTAATTCTCTCGTTTTAAGAATTTTATTAAAAATATCCAGTCTTTTATATTTTTATCTATTCAAATATTTCTAAATTTTTTTATGATTAATTAAAATTTAATATTCTTTATCTCTTTAATATTTCTATCCTTTAATATTTTTCCATTTTTAAATTTTTACTAAACGTTTCCAATTCTCCAGAAGAAATAAATCTACTTTTATCATTACCTTTTCAAACTTTCATTCATTCGATTCTTCAAATTTTATCTTCAACTAATTTAAACTAACTTCTTTTAATTCTTTCTATCTTCAAATATCAAAATCTTTTCAAACTTCCAGATCTCCATTCATCCAATTTCTCAGCATGTTTCTGCAATCTTAATTGAGGATCTTATAAAAATAAAAGGACTGATTCATTTATAACAGGACTTTTAAAATTATCTATTTAACTCAATATCTCTTCTCCCTCTCAAATTATTCATAACTTAATAAATAAATTTTTTGTACATCACTTTTTACATTTATTTTGCAAAATCTCTAAAATCCACTCTTCAAAAATATCTTATACATTCTTGTATTCATATCTTGTATATTCAAATATATCTTTTAATACGTCAATATTTATAGATATAAAAAATAAATCTACTCAAAGATCCTCGATTCCTCACGGATCGTTAAAAAAAAAACCAGACATCCGATGTTCAACCATTCCAAGATGATCCTTGATCCTCTTGTAAGCGACATCGGGTACGATAAGGAAAAACCGGAGATGGACGACGGACGATCCTCTCTCCGGTGGTGGATTTTTCAGCGAATGACGCTGAAGGGTACGGTCTCGCCGCTTACATCCTCGTTATCGGGGGGGTGCAGACAAATCGGAGCAAGCGGGCGATAAAAAGTGTCCGAGGAGGAGCCGCGTGGCCGTGTTTCCACCGATATCGATTTCGCGTTAGGCAAGGCGTGCAGCCTTGGACTGTTGTTAGGCTTATTTTTCCAAGATGGTGGCCATCCCCGCGCGTGCCGACACGTCGAAATTCCTTCGACAACAGGAGGAGGAGGAACAGGAATTCGCAAGCGTTGCCTTCGAAATCTAGATGGGAATGTTTCCTATTGCGGATCCGATTCGAAGAATGGGAAAACGTTATGTATCGTATGGTAGATACGATGACGATGCCGACACTCTGTCGTGCGCGAATTTGTGTGTGTGGAGGCGGAATTTATGAGAAGGAATTGTGATTCTGCGACAGTAGATGTTATACGAGTATCGCTGTTTCGTGTTTTGCGTTGTGCGCTTCTTTTCGTTTTTTCAGGTTATATAATCAGATGTTGAAAAGGTTTTGTGTATCGTTGAATGAAGTAGTTGATACAAGGGATAAATACGAATGAAGTTTGAAATAGGTACGTAATTAGGGAAATATGCTTGGACGTGATACTTTTTTGGAATTGATATTTGATTTGATATTGGATAACGATGATAATCGTTTCATTTACTTATTACAATTGTTAATGTTTTTATATGTAAATAAGATGATTGGATACTTTTTTGTTTTTGGTTTGTTTCTGTTTTAATATTTTTTTAGAGAATGAAACAGAATGGAAAATTTTTGAATATATGAAATTATAAAAGAAATATGTAAGGATTTGTTTGAAAACTTATTAGATATTGATATAAACAACAACATTAGTAAATAATTTTGTATTTTTTAAAGTCTATTGAAATAGTTTGAGATAGATGAAATGCATTCATTTAAAATGGAGGAAAAGATATATTATATATGAATGTATAACGAATTAAAATAAAATAGATAAGTTGAAAATTTAATCCTATAATCTTTTCTTTAATGTGTATTTAATATAATAAATAACAATCTGTGTGCAAACTTGGCGTAACTCTTTGCGAAATAAATTGTGAAGATTGACTAAATGAAAGCCAGAACAAAGCGTCAGGTCCTTAAAAAATTAAAAGGGGAGAAAGAAAAGGAATGGAATAAAAAAAGCAAACGTGAGAGAGGAGAGCTAAATGCGCGAGAAAATTCGGAGAAAACGGAGGAAAGTAATAAGAAGTGAAAGTGAAGGAGTTCGTAATGGCCTGGTTAGTTTTATCCATTGTAGCTGAAAACCAGATCCAAATAAAATCATGGGAAAAATATTTAAAGCATATATAATAGAAAATATAAAAAAAAAATTGAAAGAAACTACAAAAGAAAAGAAATATTTAAAAAGAGAAATATAACCTAAAGAAAAATTCAAAACATGTAACGATAAAAATAGAAAACTAGAAAAATTTTTATTGTGTAAGAAATGGAAGAAAAGAAACGACAAGAATACGATAGTATTGTCGTTTGTTATATAGCTCGTACAAAATCATTAAAATTACATTAACAAAATGAAGAAAAACTGAATTAAATAAATGTAGATTTGATGATATAATAATTAAAGAGTCCTAAACAAGAACTTTTATCCAATTTTAATCACATTTTAACACCAATCTAACAATATATTTTTTTCAGGAATTACTGAGGAAGTACAAGAGTGTTTCGTGAATATTTTATTAAAAAAAATTCCTGGAAAAGAAGCAGCAATTGACGAGAAATAATCTTCACTATCAACCTTTCCCTAGTCTTCCTAATCTAGGTCTTCTAGTCGTCGATACACGAATAAAACATTCTCAGTGCCCTAATTCGTTTAAATGTCGATACACGACGATGATCGATATTTTCCTTCGATCCACGACGATTCTCAAACATCCCCCCTTCGTTTCAACGCGAACACATCGTAGAACAAGTACGTAAACCCACCCAACCTAAAACGGATCTCACTGCGGAACTAATTATAACACCATCGTTGCATGGAATTTATTTTATAGAAAACCAAAGATAGAGAGCGAAATTCGTTCCTCGAGATTCGCAGCTTAATTACGGCCACTCGAAAATCCCGCAAGAAACTTCCGGTGCTCCACAATGAACCTGGAAACCGGAGAGATGGCCGAGCGCGATATCGCAATGACAGAAACAGGGGAGGGTGTTGGGGAAAGAGGAGAGAGAAAGAGAAAGAGGGAGAGAGAGAGAGAGAGAAAAAGGCATTGGCTGGCATCGTTTTCAAAGTGGTGGATTTATAACATTAATTTCCGTGATGGACAAGTAGCCCAGGCTAATGGCACTTTAATGACCGAGAACTGTATCGAACCGTTCTCTCTCTCTTCTATCCCGTTGGCCATGCGTACCGTGACGCATCTAAAATCAAGATTTACCTCCCCTCCCCCCCTCCATGACGCTGATCAATGACCGACTCTCGAGGGCGATACACGAAACCGCGTATTCGATGTTTGCGGATCCTTGGGATTCCTACGCGTCATGCGGATCCGGTTTGAGTCTCGGTTAACATCTCACGGTGAAGTGGCTCTATTCCCTCTCGCAGTTACTCGGAAACTCTTGATCCTGTCCTCTCTATCCTCCCACAATGCCGTTACAGGAGGATGGTTCTATAGCCTGTATAAGTATGTATGCCGAGAGATGGAAATTGGTTGACAAAGTATCCATCGTTGTTTGACTGTAATAAATTGTTGGAGAGAAGGTACGTTGGAATTAAAGGAGTTACTTGAATTCAAGTGACTCTTCTAATGGTGTGAATCTCGATTTTTTTCTTTTTTTTTTTTTCATTCCGATTGAAATATCCTTTTTATTATCGCTTTTATTGAGCAAGAAATACTTGGCTTCGAAATACTTTGAAATATATCGAATATTCGAATCTGTTATTTCGTTTTTTAAATCAATGCGAGATCTATTTTTAAATCGTCCCTTGATATCGATATCCTCACGTGATAATTTAATAATTTTGTATCTTTCGAGCGATGGATACGATTAATAGGAAAAAATCCATTTTCTTTTTCAATTTTGTCGTTAATTTTATATATTGCTAAATTCTTAAAATGTTTTAATAATTCATTCTAGTCAAACAGTATTTTCTTTCATGTCATTTTAAATATTCCTTTTTTCAAATTTCCTCTTGCAAAATTGAATATTTCCCATGAAATTTTACAAATTGCAAGTTTTATAACGTCAAAAATGATGGAATTATACGTAATCACGATTAATTTAACATAAAATTACATATTTTATAAATCAAACTTGTAACTTGTCGCTTCATTAATCAACTCAATTCGCTGAATTAAATTATTATTAATTATTAAATTACTATGCAAAAGATATTCACAACCCTTGTTTAGTCAAGTTATATATGAATTCAAGCAGTTGAAATTCCTCTTGCACGAGAAGGAAACCACTTGAATTCAACTTAACTTAACTCGAAGCAGTAGTATTTCCTAAAATATCGTTGAGACGATGATACTTCCATCTGTTAATAACGAGAGAAATTTCGAACGTATTATTAAATCGTCTCGTTTCATCGTGTCCTTGAAAAAAATCGAGATTTTAAATAAATCCTCCAACATTAAATATCCCTTAACTAAATACCCCATAAATAATGATTCACAAATCATACTCGAATCTTAAACGTGTCTCAAAGGGAGTCCCCGCATGGGTCAAGTGACGATGCTTAATGTTTGCCAGTGGGTCCCAGTCAGGAGTCTAGAAGTAACCCCAAATGCAATTATACTGATTGTTCGTATCTGGGAAATCGATACCGATGTCCCGTCGGTGAAAAGATTCCCTTACAGGGGTATAATGGGTACCCGGGAGAACTTCTATCCCGTGTAATGAAAGAACACAGGAGTGGAACATGGAATTCCTCCTGGCTTCTTCCCGAGCTTTTTAGTAACGACGTTACCGTTGCGTTACCGTAATCTACAGTTATTTATCTTACCACTGTTTTTCATTGCAGTCAAGAGTGGAGGGAGGGGCATGTAAATTGATAACACAGGAGGAGAGGGCGTTTAATAAAGGGAAAAAATTCCAGCGTACATGGTAGAGATTGCTTTTTTATTAAAGAAATCCCCTTGAATTGCCGTTGCAGTACATGTGTTACGTGGAGTGTGAGCAGTAAAGAGTCAAAATAAATTTCGCGTGGGCGGAGCTGAACCACCTAGGGTTTTTGTAGCTTTTAAATCTCATCGGTCGCCGCTCTCTGGGTCATTTTTTAGGGGGATACGTCGGGTAAGCCATTGAGAGAGAGCTAGAGAGGGTGACACTTCTACATCAGCACTTACAGTCACTAAATCTAAGGGTTGACGGAACATGGCGAGCCGCGATCTCTCCCTCTCTCGCGCTCCCCTGTATTGTTCCAAGTCGATTTCCGCTGAAATCCAAGAGATTTTTCAGAGCAAATTTTCACCTCTCCCCTCCCCCTCCCCCTTCGTTCACGATTAATCTTCCTTCTAATACCTGATCTCTTTCCTTCTCTCCGCAATTTTAGATTTTATCGCGTGTTCCAGGGGATATTCTATAATGTATGTACATCTTTTCTACGCATTGCGACAGTTGTACAGGATGGTCCATTTTAATCGATCTCCTTGCGTACTTTCTTACTGTTATCTTTACCCAAGTTGCTCGCCGAATTTAAATAAGAAATTTTCGCATATGGAATGGACGATTTGACAAAATTTGATGCAATCATTCGGAGTCTATTGACTTGTAAAATTTCATTTGAATTCGATACGTCTCATTTTAATTGGTCGAGCCTGAAATTATCTCTTTATTATTTTGGAGGATTTTAGGTTGGTTAGAAAATGTTATTTTTTTTTTTCTTTTATAAATTTTAGAAAATCAATAATTGCGTGATTTATATCACATTTATTTCAAGGCTTTGAATTGCGGGTTGTATTTTACTTACTTGATAATGGAATGCATCTTATTTATAATATTACAGTGCTACTATTTTGCAGTTCAATACATTGTAATATGTATGTACAAAATTGTACTATTAATATTTTCATAGTCATGGTTAACACGTGTCCAATAGCAATCATTTTTTGTGTATTCAATATGTGAACTAATGAAGTTCACTATGAATTTTATAAATTAGTTTGCAAACAAATTGACTCATGACTGACGCTTGCTTTGAGATAACCTCCGTTTATCTCAGTGAAAATGCTTTTCGCTATGTTTATGTTTACTTCGTATCATACGTATAGTATAACGATAAAATTATTTATAACTTCGTGAATATAACAGCTTATTTAATATATAACTTTCGGTTAATTTTAATACAGTTGGATATTGATGGTTGTCATGGGTGCAACTACTAACTCAGTAACCAACTTACATTTACATCGTTAAATTTAAATACTACAATTTTAAAAAAGACCGTGTTGTAAGAAATTTAGGTTGAAAAAAAATCAATATCAAAAATGAAAAAGAAGTTATGAATAACAATCAACTAAAGACAGATCTTTTTACGAATTCAAAATATTCTTATCAATTATTATTGATATAATTAATGATTCTTGAATTAAAAAAAAAGTATTATGTGACTTGTACATTCCTTCCACGGGACAAAATACAAGAACAAGGGAAGAAGACACGTGTTGAAAATTCACAACCGATTTAAAATATCTTCAAAAGAGAGTATTCTTGAAGAAAAATATCATCCCACTATCCGGCCCTCGAAACTATCGCGACCACCTCTTCAGAAACGAACTACTTTTCCTCTTATACGGTGTACAATATCCAACACGACCGATATATGTATTTATTCTAAAATGAACATATTTCCCGAACACTCAGTAAGCCAGTAGCTTTAACAAAAAATTACCAACGCTCGAGCAGCGTAGCGAGCACTCCAACCTACTCCATCAAAACCGCCCCAAAATTCCCTCGACCATGCAGCTCTGCTATACACGTTCCACGAGGAAAATCACGAGCCCGCTCCATCGCCTGTTTCTGTCTTCAGTACCAGAGGAATGGTTCCTCTCGTTTCTTCCTGTGTAAATACATGTATAAAGACACAGAGAGAGAGAGAGAGAGAGAGCTCGACGGTCGAGGCAAGTAAAGTCCCATCGCTTGGTCCACTTTTCTTTCTGATTTCTTCTTCTTCTTCTTCTTTACCCGCTGTTGATCACGCTTTGATCACAGGGCGTTAATCAAGGCGTAAACTGTATCCACCTACTTCTTTCTTTCTTTCTTCTTCAGACTTTATCAAGAGGGAAAGAGAGAGAGAGAAAGAGAGAGAGAGAGAGAGAGGTCGTGCTCTCATTTCGAGGTTCAAAGGACCTCGCGTTTCGCGGGGCTTGTTTCCCTTAATACTCGATGTAACGCGACCTCTTGCATTCTACACCTCGTTTCTTTGATCAGAGGGAAAAGACTTTGGTCGCCTGGTTTGTATACCTCGGCCACTGATAACGAGGTAGGATGGGGAGAGGGGGTTGAACAAAGAGAGCGGGGACACTCAAAGGCGTGGAAAACGAACGAAAATTAAGGAGAAATATGTTTGGACCGTCGTTCCTCCGTCGTTCTCGCGAAAATGGCTGGTTCGCGTGTCGAACACGGATCCCTCTCCCTCTGCGAATTTATCGAGCACGATTGAAACGTAAAAGCGACGTTACACGGTTGAAGGATCGTGTAGCTTAAAGCGTTTTCGCGAGCAACATCGAGATAACGAGGCTTTCTCTTCTCCCTTTTTCCATTCTTTTTCTCCTTTTTTTTCCTTTTCTTTTTTATTTTTATTTTTCCTTTTCACCTTTTCTCGACTTCTCTCGCTTCGTAACGGGGAGAGAGAAAGAGAGAGAGAGAGAGGGAGAAAGAGTCTATAACGATATTACAGTTCCTCGACTTCCGACACGAATGCTCCCTACCGGAGATTGATCCTTCTGAATTGGAATTGTTGCATCTTCGAAAGTTAGAAGTAGGGGGAGGGGGCCGTGTCTGTTTCTGAAAAGTCATTCTATCAGATTCGAGGGAAGTTTTTAAGTATCGAATAATGTTTTCGTTTGCTCGGTGATCATCGATCTTACGCTCCAATTTTTCTGCTCGAAATAATCGCGGCCTCTCCGCTCAAACTTACGATATACACTTATTTTTACTCTTCGAATGATCTAAATGATATTTCGTTTCAAACTTGTTTGATTTAGAAGCGATACGTTCGTTATTGTTATCGACAACGTATTTCTTCCGTTCAATTATATTCCGTGTAAATAACTTTCTCAAGATACTTTTGTATCTTTTGTTTTTACGTGTTTTTATCAAAATTGTCTCAAAATGATAATAAAAATATATTTAATCTAACAAAAGTGATAGCAATACTTTGTATAAGAATCGCATACATTTTTTAACGGTTAATTTTCCAAATTTTTTAACAAATAAATATTCTAAGACGAGGATGGTACGTTTGTATTGAAATCAGAGAAATCGATAGATAGATTTTATACATGTATAGAATCCTTGACCAAGAATACCAAGAACTTTAGCTTTGATTCTCTAAATTAAATACTAAATATGCAGGTAATCATACATATGTGTATATATAGCATTAAATTTATCACTATCTTAACTTTAGAACATTTAACCCTTGTTGGTCATTAATTACCCCAGAGATAAATAACTTCCGAATGCTATAAATATGTCGATCTTTTAATCACTTCAATCAGTCTCGGTGTAATAGTAAAATAAATTAAACTGAAAGTAAGTGGAGATATTGCAAGGTATACAGAGTTAAACTAAAATAAATTCTCTTTCCGTTGGAATATCTTTAAATATTTTATACTGTGTATTTAAATTTTTTCTATTAAAAGAGTACAAATTGCAATCATTGAAATGGGGAATATAAATTATTAAAATAGTATATGTATAATTCTTTGTACTTTACTTTTCAAAGTATCTTTCAAGATTTCTTCTTACAAAGGAATATATCTCACATAATCAGAGGTTTGCAAAAATTAAAAAGATTCGAATAAAATAAAACGTTGAATCTAATTACGAATATATAGAAAGGATTGAGAATAGTGTAATATCAGCGTAATATCTCATCATTTATTTGTACATAGTCGATATTAACGCGAATATTCCGAATAACAACTATGCTGATCGTGTTTGAAGATCGTTCGATCGTGAACGATCTTTAATCCTAGAATAACAACCCCTACACTTGGTATGAATTCTCGTTTCTTCATACGTTGCCCTGCATACCTGATATAGATATAGATCCTTATTTCTTCGCGTGTCATTGGCCTCCATACGTGGTATAGATACCACGAACAATTACAGCCGGGGGTTGGTTTAAGGGCAAGACCCATAGGTTATGGATGTAATTATCGAGGCTTGAAATTCAAACTTTCGATACATCCGTGCACGTATATGTAAAGCCATAAATTTGAAACAATGACGAGCAAAAAGTAACTGGTTATTTTAAGGGAGGGTTTAGAACGTCATTATCCGTTTCTAATCGATAATTCGCACGGAAACGGCGAATGCGAATAATTATTGAGGTTCGAATCAATTATAGAGTTGAAATTAACGGTCAGTTTATTTACAAAGTATCTCAGAGGGTTTTGGGTAATTTGGGAGAGACGTTTTTTAAAATGCGGCTGTACAGCGTTGAAATTAATGGACGATCTGAAAAATGCAAGCAATCCGCGCCACAAAGCGTGGATAATGAGACAACTGAGCTGAATTATGGACTCAACCATGCGAAATTCTCGAAACGCGTGGATATCTCGTTGATGCAAAGAGAACATCGATCGTGTGCTCAACGCCGGAGTAATTAAATCGTGCCGATGTCCTATTGATCCATCGATACTCTTCCACGCGATACGCTAGCTAAAAGATATCCTATAAACGTGGAACGACATATATTTGGATATATGCTTTGGATATATCGTCTATAAGTCAGTAAGATACTTAACCTATAAGCTGTTATAATATCCATTAAAGGATCGTGCGAAGATATTTGTATAATAGTGGTATCGATCGTAATCTCTAAATGGAAATTTCGTAATAAAAAATTATATGCACGTTTTGATATAAATGTGATAAAATTTCGTAACTTGAAATTAGCGACTAATAGAAAGGGAGAATTTGAAATTCTTCTCGATCTATAAATATTTATAATTAAAAGACAGAAAGTATTTATATCTTTGTTGCAATTACTAGTATTATACAAAATTGCATAAACGTTTAATACGAACACGTATAAATAAATTTTCGTATTGAAAATATAAACATTTGTTAATAATAATACAAATCATCGTGAAAAGATTATTTACTAGTAGTTTATGAAAGTCTTGGATCGATCTACGTATAATATAATAGCAAAACAAAAGCGCAATTCTGCTTAAAAATATAATCTAGAAATAAACTAGGAGAAGACAGTACCTTTAAAACATTTAAAACGAGAGAAAACAAAGTGAACTATTTATGGATTAATATTCATGGGATAAGATCTGCTAGGAACGGAGAATGGGCCCGCAATCTTGGAAAAATGGCCGATATTTCGACGCGTCGCCGGCGCGTGAAGGTAGTAATGGCTGCTCGAAAATTTATAACGTTCTTCGTGACGGCAAACTTTGCCTGCATAAAGCGCGGGAACACGATCACAGGCGAATTTGAAGAAACACTCGAAGTCTGGGAACTCGGTTTGCTCTCCTATCAACGGGACTAGATTCCTTGGACTCTGTAAACACCTAGCCAGGGTAAATCTTAAACATTGACACAAGATCGTTCGAATAATCCTAGGGTCTAGGGACGGGCAAAAATCCTATGATTTATAGTTAACAGTCGACGATGCTGCCCCAAGAAGTAGGACAAATAGCGTTTCTCTTAATCTTTCGCTTCGATCTTTCTGAATTGTAACACGAGTTGATATTATTAGGTTTTGTATATCACGATAATTAAATTTACGTTAAAGATTAAAAAATGTTTTAATAAGGTGGATAACGAATGATATATGAATATTAGTTACGTTAAATATTTCTTGGAAATGTATTTTAAAAATTTTTGCATAAATCTTTGGAAATATGTGATAATTAAAAAAGTTTAATTTCTGTAATTCCTTCTGTAATATGTATTTTATCTATATTTATTTGCCTTGTGTTTATAAATTTATTTTTAAAATAGGGAATAGCAATAAAATTATTATTTTAATAGAATGATAGGGATAAAAGTTATTGCTTTTTCAATTTTTTGTTAGAATAAAGTTAACCTTCAAAGATTCAGGGTTATAGATTTTTAAAGCAGAGAAAAAAGTGTTTCATCGAAAACATCAAAGTTGATCTTATCTTATTAAACTCTTAATTATTAAATTATGAATTCTTCCTTACTGTTAAGTACAGTTTATCATATTAAGCTCTTTAAACTAAAATTGTACAGCATCTGTATAATGTACATAATGAATATTAGTACTATAATAATCAATCATGATTACAAATTTCTAAACACAAATATTTGATATGTGCTATTACAGAAGGAAAAGATTAAATTTTTATACTGACAATACAATAATTCTAACAAACGAAATAAGTATTTTAGTATTTTATATTCATAAGCAATTTAATTTTTCATTAAATAAATCAAGAGATAGAATTACGTAAAAATTAAAAAAATCCGAATAGAAAATTTAAAAAAAGTTCCAATATTTATTAATTCCTGACGTCGATTTTAATTCATTAACCTATTTCGTCCAATTTATTTTATATTTATTTATATACGAAAGATTGATATATATATTTAAAGATTAATTAGATATTTAAATTCAATTATTTACTTACAATAAAAATAAAAAAGAATGCTTAAAGACCACAAAAATTACAGATTAAAAAATATATATAAATCATATTAAATGACGATTACTAATCGTTTCTCCATCAAACATCGAGGCCAAATTGAAATCACAAAGGCTTAATTAAATCTCACAATTACCAACTTAACAAACTATCGTTCAAGATTACCGCCAAGATTTCCAGGAGGCTTCATCAGTAAACATTCGTCGATACCAAAAAGCTTGTATTAATCACGAGACGAAGGGTTTCGAGGAAAGTTTTCACATGGAACGCCCTCGACGTCACAGTCAGCCTTCTAAATCGGTATGAAACAAGGGGGTTGAAACGCGTTCCAGTAATTACACGAGTCACCTTTAAAAAGCGGCATTTTAAATAACCGTGGGATCGGTTGAATCGCGGTGGTCTCGCGTCGTTTCCGGAACGCAATTACCGCGAATATTCTTTCGCGGAGGGAGAGGAGAGGGGAGAGGCACGAGGAGACGCGCTTATTCACGCTGCCTTACGCCCCTTTCATTACAGGCTTCATTTCATTAAGAGGACATCTCTGGATACGGGTAACGATCACCGAGAATCGGTGGGAGAGAGACGAGAAAGAGAGACTTAAACCGCTTCACGGTTAACCGTTTCTCGTTGGTCGACTGTATCACCGATAACAGAGGAGAAAATCTAGGAAAACGAAGAAAAGAGGGATGAGAGAAAGGAAGAAGGACGGTGAACTTAAGCAATCACATTTTCAAGATCTTAATATAGAGACACGTCATCGTCTCTGTTCCCCTCTGTTCTCTCCACTATGTGTGCAGCCAGCGTATACGTCTTTCTTTCTCTCCCTGTGGAACTGAGCAACGATGAAACAAGGGAATGGAGAGAAAGAGAGAAGGAGAAAAAGAGACAGAGACAGAGAGAGAAATGAAGAGATAGAGGGTGGCTGGAGGCACCGGTAAGGAAGGGTGGAAATAACGGTGGCTGTGCAGAAGTTTTCGCATTGCACGTAAATTACAGACGACATCGATGCATCCGAAGTTTCCTATATTTGCAACGCTCCACTCCCTGTGAAACAATCCCGCGGTACCTCCGATACTATTCGAGGAAGGGGAGTTAGGTTCCTGTTCCCCTTTCGGGGAGACGTTCGTTGATTTACCAGGGCAACTTTAATCACGACACGCTATGGCTAATTTTATTCCTTAACCTGGCTGCAATCAATTCAATAAAGGGAAACGCGGTGAGAAAGGAAGGGATTTGCAGGAATGGGAGGGGGGGAAATGGGCGCTGCCCCGAGCGAACGATGAATCTTATTTTCTGATTATGTAAAAAGGGAAGGCGGCGTGTTTCGCGTAAACGGACTTGATCCAACGATTTTGTTGGAAATAACTTCTGCTTGGATTGGATTTTGGTTTTACGTTATATCGAGGTTGAATCGCGAGTTGTGGAGGCTGGGGGATGCGGTAGATTGCCAGATCTCTTCGTTGACGTTGATGGGTACCTTGGGTCGGTTCTATGGTCGTGGAATTTCTTACCTTGTAATCGATTTATAGTAAACATCGTTGAAGGCACGAAGATAACAAGTATGGAACAAAGGAGGTTAGATTGGGGTTGGATTTCCCTTGTAAGGTGAAACTCGTAGCAGAGTTTGAAGTAAGATTTTACGATAATCTTGTGCTACAGTTTCTTATAGTTTTTTGAATAAAATATAGCGAGATATTGTGGTGGATTGTCTGCAAAGTTTGTGTCGATTTTTAGGCGAATAGAAGAAAGAATAGTGGAATCATTCTAACCCAAATCGATCATTATTTCATATCCACGTCTAGAATTCTTTTCAAATTGACATACGAGAAATTATTCATGATTCATTATATAGATTTCTAATATATTTAAAAATATTTACAAATTATTTACTTTAATTTGGAAAGTTAAAATGTTTCTGTATCGAAAAATTATTATTAAGTTCGTAAAAGCTCTTGATATTTTAAGACAAATTGAAATCCATTGGTCAACCGGACAAACTGAATGTTTCTCGGGATCTAAATGAATAACCACGAATTCGTTTTAACTAAATAATACGAGGCCTGTCCTGTCTGTGACGATTCGGCCGCCACGGCTTAAACAATCACATTTTCGAGGTCTCAAACAAAGGCCCTTGTCCCTCGTTATTTCCCCCTTTTCCGTTTAGATGACAGCGGCGAGACAGGGTACACAGACGTAGGGTTGCTCGAGGCCAAGCTTGAACATCGTAGAGGAGAAGAGTTAAGCTCGAGAGCTCGTTCATCTTCTGCGTTTTGTCACTCGATCGACAAATGAGAACTCATTTATTTATTAATATTTATACGATTTTAATTATTGGAAAAATTAATTTAATGGACTGTCTATCTGAAGTAAATATTTAATTAACTCCATAAAACTTATTTATCAATATTCGTAATTGTCAATATTTATGATTGTAATTATCGGAAAAATTAATATAATGGATTATCTATATAGAATGAGAATTTAATTAACTTTGTTAAATAATTAAGTGGCATATCTATGCAATTTCTTCTAAAATTGACAAAATTAACGTTCAAATAAGAAGAATATACACCAATAATTTTATATCATAATCAACGAAAATTTTGTAACAATCTCCTAACTATTTTAATTCCTCGAGCACGGTTCATCACTGAAAGTACATTTTATAGTAACGCGAATTTTTCCTCGCTATTATTACATTACATTATTATTATATTTAAATATTAAATACGAAATTAAATAAAGTACATAACGACTTGATTATGACATATGCGAAACAATAACGTTAATGATAATTTTCTACAATTTCAAATTTATCAAACACTTCTGGAAGAACAAAAAACCACCACCTACCAATTTCAAATTCTTCAATCAACAAAAATAATTCTTATTTTCATTCTTAAAGCGGATTATATTTATCTCAAACCCTTTACCCCCGGGAATCGAGTAATAAAAGGGGATCAGAGATATACTTTTTTCAAATTAAATATTCATAAATTTTCCTCCCCCGGTATTTAATAATTCCCGTGGAAACGTTATTTTAAAAAGACGGAGAATGCCAAGTGTCAACTCCCTACGTTTTTACAACCGAACGGAGAAGAGGTGAAAAAAAAAAAAGAATCTTGAAACGTTCCAAACCTCGTAACGCAACGTATCCCGAGTGACCAATTTTTCCAGGGCACCGTTCTTACGATCGTTTCGCTTCTAACGCGGTTCTGCGTTTCCGCCAAAGCAGCGCGGATAACAGATAAAAACAGATAATGGAAAAAGTAGCAACCCAGGAGGGGAGAAAAAGCGACGAAACGACGGAAGGAAGATAGAAGGGATAAGGGTGGTAGAAAGGTAGAGTCGTGAAAGTTTTGCATCGGGCACCGACTTCGTTGCAGTCAGAAAAACTCGACGGTTGAAAGGAGCGGAAAGTTTCGCTTAATCAAAGCAACGTTGATTCGAAATTGGAAGGTGTCCGTGTATACGTGCACATCTACGTGTAGACCAAGATAAACGCGTGTAGACTTGTACCCAAAGTGAAAAGAATAATAATTATTATTATTATTTCTCGAGAACGAGACGGAACAATCGCGATTCGTACAAAAGGAGCTCGAGTCTTGTATTGTTTGTTTAAATTAAAAAAAAAATGCACCGTCTAAGCTAATTAAACCGGACGCTGCTTCCTTTAAAGCATCGCTGTCTAATCCGCTCGAGAAGAGCAACGTGTTTGCAACTTGTTGTTGCGTTGTTAATTAAGCTCGACGCCGTTATTTCATCCCTAACGAGCGAAATTTTTCGCTTGCCAGGGACTTTCGATTGTTTTAACTACGCACACGCATGCGTGTATAGGGTTTCTTTTACCGGTTAATGGAAGAAATGGACGTATTAATGTATTTATATGAGCAGTGTACACGCGTGTTGCGGGATGAAAAACAATTACATTCGTGAGTTTCAACGGGTTTTTCCACAAAATAAGCACAAATAAGTTAAGCATACTAACTCGATATTTTTATTACAGATATTTTTTTGCGGAGATTTGCAAAAATTTTCACATCACTGTATTCAAAAACGTATATGTACCCTACGATATATGGTATGTATAAATATAAATTTGAGATATTCTATTAAAAGAATATTTATTAAAAAGAGAGAGCAACAATAAAAAGTAATTATTTTCTCAGGAATACTACGATTATTGGAGAGGAGTCAAGAATACTTAAAGATCATGAATAATCATGGAAATTATCGAGAATTCGAATCCTCGATGAAATTGAAGATTATGAAAGTTATTGAAAATCAAGCTAAGGATAATTGAAAGATTTCTTCATAAAAGGTATATATAAAATGATGATATAGGCCATTTAATTTTTAAAATTTTTATATTCCTGAACACTAGCAGTATCTCAAACGACTTGCTTAATTTGATGGCGTGAGAAATCGTCTACGATCCTGTTATATTCGTTTCTTAGAAGTTACCAAATTCCCGTTTAGAATTAATATTCGAAAGTTTATTCAAAACACAATTATAGAAAAGATGAAAACTTTCGAGATAAAAGAGGATATGAACGCAATCGATGTACAGTTATGCTAAACGCTTTTCGAAAACTGTCCACCCGCCTCTTAACTGAAATCTCAAAACTTGAAAAGTTCCCTCTTCTAAACTCTTCCGCCGGAGACGTTTCTTTTCAACTGCTGGAAATTTCGCCCCGACCGGGCACCGTGCACCTTTAAGTGCTTTTGTCAGCTTCGCGCACGTACACGTGCACACAATCCCCGTTGAATTACACCCGCCCTGTCCGAGCCACGCGCACACGTTTTCAAAATCTCAACTTACAAGTCCATTATACTCCCTCACCTCAGGAGAGGAACACAGTCGAGAATTTAACAAATTTTTCTTTCAGATCCTATATCCATTGCTCTCACCCCTTTTTATTACTTGCCTCATTTCAAACCGAACGATATCGCCCCATCCGTTCACAAGTTCAATTGCGTTCATCTCATCATTCTTCTCGTGCCTTTCGAACAACTGAAAGAGATGAAATCCGCGTCTCTAATAAGATTGAAAATTCGCCCGATAAAACATGAATAATTAAATGCAAGCGCAACAAGCGATCGAAATATCTCTGGTTCAATCACCTTTGACTTTCTTGCTCGTTCCAACAGGTAAACAAACGATACAACACGTGGCAATTTCCAACGAAATCTAATTCACGCCCACACACTTTCCTAGTTCCGTGTTATCAACGCTTCAGCGGTTTCGTTTCCGCGTTTGAAACGAGTTTTGTTGTTGCTGTTGTTGTTGTTGGTGGTGTCTTCTTCGAACGGGGTTCGCAGATGTCATGGAAATCCCTGTTCCTTGCAAAATTTCTGAAGACACGGTCGGACAACATCGCGTAGAAAGCGAACATCCGTGCTCCACCATAAATGTCATAGTTCATTTCGCGTGACAAACGAGATTTGCAGCGTTACACACCTTCGGCAAATCTTGGCGCGGCATCGCGTACGAGCCGTAATATAATTCGTTGGATAAATTGAAAACGTAAGGGAAGAAGGATGAACACGGAAAACATTGTACGTGTATACCACCGTGAAGGACCTCTTTGAGCTCTTTTTCGTGAGATGAATTTTCCCGAGGTGCCATATTTATGATGTTGGGTAGTGTTGGGTAGTAAGCAGCTTATTATGGTTGAATCCTTAAGTTATTGTAAGGGGGAGGGAAAGTGTAAGTGTCTTGTTTAATGCAAACACGTATTATTATCGATCAACAGGGTATTAATATTCATTACTCTAGTGATTGTTTTCTAATCGAGAGAGGCGATTTTGAGAATTGAAAGAATGATGAAATTTTGGAACTATGTTTCTCTCTTTTAATAAAGAAAATAATTTTTAACAATTTTTATAACGATCAGAGAGAGAATAAAAGAGAAAGAGAAAAATTTGAATTTTGTATCTGTCCTAATTTGATTGTACCTTGGATTGTATTGCAAATAATTGAATTAAATGGAAGTAATTTCTATTTCTTGTGAGGAAAGATAAAAACTTTAGATCTGAATTTAGAAGTGGTATTTTTCTTTAGCATGTTTTCTTCTTCTAGAAATTTATGGTATTATAAGTTATGATATCGAAAATACGACGTACAATTATTAATACAATTATGATCGACGTTGCTCCTTGTCCGTATTCTGAAACAAAAAACAAAAATATTATTATTTGTCGAATAAAGTATAAAAATGGAGGAAAAAACACATAATTTTAAATAGGAATTTCTCTGTTCCAATATACTGAAAATATCTACAAGAGAGGAAAAATCAAAAATCCCGTGTTTCGTTCGAAATATCGGATCTTTTTCTCGCTCGACTAACAAGTTTTATAGATATATCGATGGAAGATTTTATGATAACCATTTTGTGATATCATAACATAATTTTTTGAATAAATTGAAAGTATTATTTTTCAATTTCACCAGTAGAACGAATGATATCGAATCGAAATTCGTTAGATAAAGATATTATTAGAAATTCCTATTAAAATATTATGAATAGGGAAATCAAACGCTATATTTAGTGAATTTTCTAATATTTGTTTTATCCTATGGATTAGATGTCGAGTATCAAAAGTATTAAAAGTATTCACGGGAAAAATAGTTGGGAAACTTCATATTCGGTTATAAATATTGAAATTCGTTTCATCCAAGGAATAAATTGCGTCCAATGTTTTACGTAGTTTCCAATGCCGACATTTTTCCATCGGGGAAAATTCTGTCACTGCGATCATTTTCGAATATTAGAAAATTCACAATAACTAAAAATATAGCCATAAGCGAAGGGGGAAGACTTGTACAACAGTAATAGTCGCGGAGTTCATTTCGTATGAGGAACGAGTTGCAGTGTAGCAATGCTGGCAAAGATTGCGACCTCGTCACAGTAAAACCCTGCTCAGTTCCCGCAGAATTGTGAGAAACATTCTGCAATAAAATTATTATGATCAAAAGAACATCGCGTTTTAATGTGAACATCAAAGTCGGTTCCATACGACGTCGCTAACGCCACCTTTTTCGAATGTGTCGTGAACATTTTGTCATAATGGTTTTGAATCGTCGAAAGACTTTTTCGCAAGTGCAATAGTAAGTATATGCAAAAATAACTTTATATTTCCCTGTTTTTCAATAATCATCTCGTTTTTACAGTATCAAATAATACGAGACGAACTAGGTATGCCGACGATGAGTATACAATATTGCTCTGCTTATTACTTATTATTATTACCAAATTACTTATTATTATTACTTATTATTACCAAAGAATCGGAAAAACAAATTTATCCCAATAAATAAAAACATTTTAACGATTTTAACGTTCCCTCTATTTACTTTGATGGATAATTTTTCAGAACGATCGGAATACGAAGCAGAATAAGAATCCCATGGTTCGAGGAACGAGAGCCGTTATCGTTTTCGTTTTAGAAAACCAAGTTTCGCAGTCGTATATTCACGAACACGTCGCGTGTCCCAACAAAGCAAACGCAGTCTTTCGGAAATATAAAATATAACCGGAGACAACCGTAGGTAGACGTAGTCGCGAGAGAAAGAAAACTCGGCCGGTGCCTACGCGTGGAACACGGTTTTGTCCTTTCCGTATCCTTCGCGGGTCTACGTAGATGTTGCGGAAAACCTGACACAGTTTCTTCGAACCGTAAAAAAACTTCCCCTGGAATACGAGAAAATCAACGGATGACGGTGCACCGTGGGAAACTCGGCGTTCGTTCTACCCTCGAGGAACTTCGAGGATTCCCCGTGTGCAATCGAGTTTCGTCATCAACGAGAGTAGACGATCTCGCGGAAACTCTGACACGGCGCTTTTCGAAATACGCTAGATTCGTCGAGACATCGCGAAAAAAAATGGAAGAAAGAAGGGAAAAAAGAGAAGAAAGGGAGGGGAAAAAGGGAAAGAAAGGGAGAAAACTCAATGTTCCTCGTTTCGAGTAGTTCCCTTTCAATCTCGCGAAGTTAAAATACCGTAGCCAACCGGATATGACAAGAGGTATGAAAGTGGAATGCCAAAATTGAACTCACCGTTTCCTAAAGAAAACTCGAAACATTTTATTTCGCTTTTAAGCCTCGTCCAAGAGCGAGGGACATTGTTTACGAGCTACGTACGTTGCCTGGTTTATCGTTCACGAATACCGAGAACTGTAGTTGATGAATTCGAAGAATTGTAGATTATTTACAGAGCTATGTTTTTCAAAAAGAAATAAATAGGACGATAACGACGTAAAAATAGAAGGTTATTGGTATAGAAATAATCTTCTTTAATTCTAAATTTTTGTGAGAATGTTTAAATGTGTGTTTGAAATTATTAAAAAGTTGATTTGATATAATAGTTTTAGATCGAGATATTTAGTTATATTCATTAATTTAATATATATTTTATTTGCAAGTTTTTTGATCATTTGTCTACAGATATTGTCTCTTGTCTTCCATTATTGTATTTTATTTTCCATTCCAATGGAAGATAAAAATACTTGTTTGTATCTACGTACTTTTCTATTTTGTCTTTCATTATTTGTGAACGATTGGCGGACGACGTACATGGATTGTCAGTCTGAACGAGGTTTTACTGGAAAGACAAGAAATTCCGTTACACCCTCTCTCGAGTCGCGAAAAATTCGACTAAACAAAGGCATTCTAATAAGAAGAGTCAATTCGAACCTCGTTAAAACGGTGACCACGATACAAAGTATAACAGGCTCCATTGATATCCAAAAAGAAACGCATGAAAACGAGATTCTATTCCAAAGCTCCTTCGAATGGTCGTTTTAACAAAACTCTGGCAAACTGTGGCTGGAAAATCCCTGACGCAGCCTCTCAAAAACGCGCCAGTTTCCCGACAAATTGGAAGAACCATGGTGAGAAGCAATTTCAAGTCCATTGCTTTCGTTTCTGTTTTTGGCTTTCGCCGAAAAATCTGATTATTTAAAGGAGGAAAAAAAAAAAAAAGAAAGAAAGAAAAAAAAGAAAAAGAAAAAAAAAAGAGGAAAACGAAGATTTCAGTTTGAATTAGGTAGACACGATCGAAATATGTATGGCATCGCGTTCAAAACAACGTCGGAAGTTTTATAGACGAGTATCGTTGCCATAAAGAGAACGACGTCGTCGTGAACTCGCAAATGTTGCGGAAATTTCACCCACCGGTGTCTTACGTCGCGTTCACATTGACCAGAACAGTTCTGTCCGTGAACAGAGTTGCTTGCATTATTAACGTGAATAAGAGCAATGTTGCATCCATATATAAACTGCTGTAAAGTTTGATTTTTGCAAACAGTTCGTTGTTAATTTTCATCGTGTGTATATTGAAACAAATTTTAAAATTAAAAACAAAAAAGAGAATATATAATTGTTTAAATGTGCTCTTAGAGATATCACTAAAGATGAACACATTAAAAATATATTTTTTCGAAAATACAGTGTTACATACAATTGATTGATTTTTAAACTTTACCATAGATTTACCAGATTGACTAGAATACCATAAAATCATGGAATATCGAATAATTGTGCAGAGAAATACGAGTTGGCCAATGGATATCAAACTCTGGATATTAAACTTTACCTGAATCAGAATTATTGATTAATGCAAAATTTTAACGGAGTATACACGTGATCTTTAATGTACAGCATGTATTTAACACTACAATTACTAGATGAGCACAATAACAACTTTAGTAACAATAGAGTCAACTATCTTTTGAGTAACAAATCTAGGACAAAATGCATTTCCGTCTTCCTAAATATTACATCGTCAAAAGTTTTATATTTAAAATTGTTCCACTTTGCAGCTAACATTTACTGAAGTTAGACAACACACGATCCAACACTTGACGATTAGCATAACGCTGGTATAGATGCATCCATGGATGGAGGATTTGAATCTACATTCCACAACCATCACAGGAGGTGACAGGACAGAGAAACTATGCTGATAACGCAATATCATTTATCATAACTCTTCTGACCGTGAAACGTAATCTTTCTGCTCGACAATAAAACAAATCTTGAGGAATTTGTTATAACCATTTGATTAATATTTTCAGTATCCACAAGAAACACATTCTAAAACGCTTTTCGTCAGTGTGTACGCAGCATTATGAATCGTAGAAAACGCAGCGACAAAGGGGGTTGATGGAGACCGCGCGACAACGTCGTGAAAAAGGAAGCGGAAGATAGAAGAAGAAGGGTGAGTAGCCTTCGTGAAAGTTTCGCGTGACACGCCGTTAAGGGGTGCTATCGTTTCATTCGTATAGAGGTGATTTTGTTAGCCATGGGGGAGGGCTGTCGAGCCAAGGGTTGCGAGGAATCTATCGGTAGGCCAGATTTTACCCCTGTGTGCACGCGAGTTTCCTGCTGTACAGTTTTCCTCGCAATACCTGGGACTATTTCGTGAGGGTCGCTGATAAACACATGTAATGGAAGAAATTGACTATCGTTGGGAAAAAGGGAAGATGGAAGGGTGGATAAAAAGAATCGTAGAGAAGAGGGTAAAAGTAATTTCGCGAAAATAATTTCCCTTTTCAATCGTAATGTCGCAGGAGAAAGACTCGGTTCATTGTTTTCGAGTTAGAATCCTTTGGTTAGATAGGAGGTCGATAGAAGATTCATCGAGGTCACGTAAGCATGAAGAAATGCGTTAACGAGATACGAATTTGGGTATTAGTCGCCGATTCGTGAGTTGTTTGCATGTAGGGAGAGAAATGTGATAAATGCTTTTATCTTTTTATAGCGGAGGAATTTTAAAATTCGATGGATAACGTAGTAATTTTAGTGGTATTATCGAAATTCTATTTTTATTTCGTTTTGGGATTAAACGTATGCTTTTGCCACCTATTTGCGTATTTTGAAAATATTCATAATGCTTTTTTTTGTGAAAAGCTATTTTTATCGTATATACATATTTACAATTGAAATTGTAAAAATAAAACGTTTAAAACTTTATATAAATTTATATTTTATAATACGAATGTAATTCTATTTGTATTTTTACCTGCATGTTTCTCAATATTAAAATGTTTATTATTAATATTAAACGCTTATTATTATTAATATTATAATTTTATGTATAAACATTCATAATACATATGATTATTAATATTAATATTTTATTAATATGACTAAATTAAAATTACATTATAATAATATTAAAATTTAATATTAAATCGATGGATAGAAAAATTGATTACATTGAATCGTTTGATGAGATTAATTATAACCTCCTAAAATATTTCTCATTTAATCGCCAAAATCATCGGAAAATCAATAGAACTTATCACATTTCTCTCATTCGATTTTTATAGGATTTCTTCGTCGATAAAATCGCGTTAAATATTTCAAAAAACCGTTTATCGCGTATATTTCTATTTTTCTTAATATAATTTCATCGGTCAAAGCCCTCTCGTAATTTTTCGATAATCTTCGCCTCGTCGAAATCTCGTATACACACAATCCGTCGAGTAATTTCTCCGCATTATAGCCAGTTACGCGGCCGCGTTAATTAAAATCTCTCTCTCTCTCTCTCTCTCTCTCTCTCTATGCCGAAAAACTCGTCACTGAAATCCCAAACCGAAAGATATGAACAACACGATGAACGAGCAAAACAACGACCATACACCATCCACTTGTTTCGGGTTTACGTGTAGACGATCGAAGTGTCTGCACGAACGTACTTCTCAAAGCGGCTGAAAATATCGTTCGTCGCGCGAGCAACTCGAAAACTATTGTGCATTATTTAACGATTTCGAGATCTATTGTCGTGGATCGCGAGGTTTCGTAAAACTTTCTAAAAGTCTTGCCTGAATGAGATTAAAAATACAATTCTGAAGTATAATTCTACCCCTTGAACAGAGTTCACCAAATCCATTATGCCGAATCCATCATATCTTGGGGATGCGTTATCGAAAAATCGTGCAATCTACGGGAAGAAGTTAAGTGTGACGAAGCACGCATGTGACAGAGTCTTTGGATCCGGTGGCAAATTTTCCGACAGATTATTCTGAAAAATTGCCACGGTAGAAAAGCAAGATCATGGAAATCCATCTCCTATATATTTTCTGGCCACATATTAACAGGAAATTGGATGTTTCGCGTTACCCTGTTTGGACAGCGTTCTACATTCGCAATTTCTTTTTTTTTTTTTTTCCTTTCTATGAACCATGTATTTTTTTTTCAAATGCGTCCCTCTAGATCGCAAGATTTACGAGTGAATCCTTTTACTTCTCGAATATATGTATAAAAAAATAGTGATATATTTAAAGGATCGAGATACATTGGATCTATTTATATCCGATCGTCCTCGAAGACACTCGATTATACCGTAAGATATATCGATATCAGCCTTCTTCCACGATTTTGTGCGAGGCAATTTTTACCAAAGATCGAGATGAAATTGAAATTTACGATGCATCGACGTTGCACTATCAAAAAAAAAAAAAAAGGAATAAAAATTCTTCGACAGAATTTTATTGGCAAAAACCACGGATTTCTTTTTCATATCGTGGTATCAAAACGGAAAAAAAAAAAAAAAAGGAAGAAGAAGAAAAACAATAGTAGAAGAAAGAAAAGTCGTTCCCCCGGTGAGGACAACAACTTCAGCTCGAATCGCTTACGAAACCTCTGGAAATAAAGTCGGCAATCCGGCCACGAAGGGTGCATACCGGCAACCAACAGGTGTTACGTAACGAAATTTCATTAAAAAAACAACGAACGGCATCGACCCTCTCGCATCTCGGAATAACCTACTTAAATTCACCAGACAATCTCGAGCCAACCCCTCCCCACTACCCCCATCTCGACTCCATCAAGTGGAGTGACTTCAAATCAGCCGCGAGCCGCGGGGAAAAGTATCGCGAGGCATTCGTGCGGATGGAATCTCCGTCGAGCAAGATCCACCCTCTCCCCTTCTTTTTCCTTCTCGCGTGTATCGCGCAAAGCAAGGAGGATCTACCCGGTAAACGAATTGGTATCGATGGCCCGCCAAGTATTAATCGACGAGGACAATGAATTCGCGCACAAAGAGCGAGAATGCGTCTCCCTCTCCCCCCTGTATCGAGAAGAAACGCTACGAGTTTAGCGTTCCCCGTACAAGTACAAGAGAGTCTGGCTCGGTCTTATCCTGTGCGAGAATTACACGCGGGCCAAGCCAGACCCTTCGAAGAGGAGAGGGTTTTTGAACGCGAGGCACATCGAGTTAACACGAGGAAGAAGAGAAACGGAAGAGAAAGGAGAAAGGCAAGTGGAGAAAGAAAGAGAGAGACGGAGACGGAGAAAAACAGGTTGGTATGGGTGGACGTAAGCGAAGGAAGGGGTTAGCCTATCGGCTCGGGGGTTGCTCGGAATCTATCGGTGGGCCAGATTTCACTGACACACAGTTCTCTCTCTCCCCCTTCCCCCCCGGCTTACCGGCACACGCAAAACGATATCCTCTCGCCGTGCCACGTGACCCCCTCCTCCCTTCGTCGGTGGTGAAAGACGACGGAAGGCGACAGAAGAGGAGTAGCGGAGAGATCGGTTGCGAGGCGCTTGCGCGCGCACTCGCACTCGCGCCGCTCCTCGACGTCGTTTTGCAAGGAAATTGATTCTGCGCGAAACGGCAGGCTACGAGGGAGCACCGCCAGAAGAGCCGGGCTCCGCAGACCGCGCACACACCGCACAGGGGGTTGCTCGCACTCCACGCTCGCCTCCACGCTACCGCCGAGTACGAGTACGAGACTCGCCGCCTCTCTATCTACTACTACCCTTACCCGTCGGGGGCACCACGTCGGTCCGTTGCGCGACGCTCGCTATTATGTAAGGGGACGTCGTTTGGCTCGCGTCGTCGACACTGGGGTTAGAGGCAGGCCGAACAACGGTAAAGGACACGCACTGGACACGCGAAGGGGAGAGAACCACGCGCTGGAAGGGCGACATGCGAAGAGACGCGTCGCGCCGGCCGCGTTACGACCACACACATCCGTGCCACCACGAATATCGTAGGGACGACGAGCGACGATCGCAGAAATAAGACGCAATTCGAGGATAGAGGATCGGAGGAGAGGCATCGATGGAACTGAAAATTCTGTTGTTCGTTCATGTTGTGGGTGAGTGATCGGTTTATTGTTATCCTTTGGCCCTCGTGGTGTAACGTGGTTTCGGATAATTGTACTTTTTTTTTTTTTTTTTTTTGGTAAATTGAAACGGTCTTTCACGGTCACACGGTTTTATGCGGGAGGGGGAATCTTGTGTTCGTGCTAGTCACCCCTTAGAGGAGGTGAGTTCTACTTCTTCCCGTTTCCTCCTTTCGTCATTCTATCCGCTTGACCCCTCTCGCTTCTCGGCCATCCTTGCGGGCCGTTGCCCCGATGTCTCGAGTCTTGTATGGATTAGGCTCCAGGAAGTAGATGGAGGGGAAACGATAGTAATATTTGATGCGTGTTTATTCGTGGAAGTTTATTCATGGTCTAGACAAGTTTGTGTTTTCTTCCTGTGCGAGGGATCTTGGATCCCCGGTTAAATTCAAGCGATTCTCTTACATCCCGTGGCGTGTATCGTCACGTCGATGCCCCTTCGTTTTGTGCCGGTGGTTTTCTCTTTGATAGCGCGAGATTGAAGCGAGCCGGAGGGTGGAAGGAACACCGGGGCTCCCGGATGAGATCAGAGGCATGAATTTTAAGTATGATTTCATGCACCGGAGCAACGGGGTTGTTTGCTTGAAAAGCGTGCGGTCGGCTCTTTGAAGGGATTGAAACGAGATTTAATTTCACCATGCCGCCAGTCAACTTTCTTTCGAGTAGTTTACGATAGTTTGTGTATTTTCTATTTTCCAGCCTTTTGTTGCCCGAGAAAATAACGTTTAAGAAGAATAGATGGAGAACTTGTAAAGAATTTTTTATACAGTGATGCATGATAAATAAATGTGTGGTTACTAGTCAAAGAAAGTGTATCAAAATTTCGGTGAATTTCGTCGAGATCGGATTTCTAACGGATCGAATCGGTTCAATTAAAAATGAACGCATGAAATCAAGCTATTCGTACGTGGAGACGAGAGAAAAAAATAGTGGGAGAGAAGGAAAGAGAGTAACTCTCGTCGAAATATATTGACGCTTCCGTGAAATTTTGTAATTTCGCCTCGCTTCACGTGTCGCGACCGTGTGTATCGACCGACTCTTTGTTTAGGGAGTGGAAAAAGCGTAAAAAAAAAAAAAGAAAAAAAGAAAAAAAGAAAAAAATGAAAAAAGGGAAAAAAGGGAAACAAGCGAGAAGAACGAAAAAGTGAATATATACACATGTATGCATATACCATATAAAAAAATACGCACAGGGGAAAAGAGCGTAACAAAAAAAGAGTGCAAGGTTGAAAAAGAATGAAAAAGAGGAGAAAACTGCGGAGAAAACTCGGATGTCGAGATCGTTTTCGACGATACAGCCGAGAGGGGTGAAGGGGAACGTGGTACTCTCGTCACCACGCGGTTAAAATATTTGTCCTCGCAACTATTTATTCGGCGAACGCGAATTGAGCAGTTCAATTGGCGAACGCGTTTACCGACGAATATACCATCGACAAACAACGATATCGACTGTCAGGGGAAAAAAAAATTACTTCGTACAGATCCATGCTAAATCGAGGCACAAAAAAAAAAGAAAAAAGAAAGAAAGAAAAGAAAAGAAGGAGACGAAAAACAAAGATAAAGAAAAAAGAAATAGGGTTGAAATAGTGTATGAAGAAACGTAGACAAAGATGTAGATAAAGATATAGACGAAGACATGGACAAAGTACGAGATACGAGAGAGAATGGGAATCGAAAGGATTCTTATCCATCGGAGCATTGAACTCGCGAAAGGGGGTGGCTCGCGACGTCGAGACGCTGGTTGGTAGGGTCACTGCTCCGATAAAATGATCGAGCAGAGCAGTTTCTCTAATAGAAATTTAGCAAATTTGATGAATAATTGTGTCAATGGATAATTACGTTAAACCTGCTTGAACGGTTTCAGGATGTTCTCACTCTCACCCTCGTATTTCATTCGGTACAAATCGCAATCCTTCCTCCGATAGTTTGGCCTGATTCTCGACTAGCCACCTTCTGCTCCGTTCATCGTCGGCTTATTTCATTCCCATTTTATCGAGTTCTCCATCTTTTTCTTCCTACCTTTCTTCCTCGACCTCTTCCTCTTCCATTTCAACCCCCTTCGGAGGAAACTCAACGCGGAAAAACCGTATCGATGCCGCGGCTAATCGAATGTATCTGCCAGTTTTACGAGTTCACGCGGCGCTCGTATAGAAACGGGTGAGCTCACGAGAGAGTAACACGAACGATTCCAAGTCTCGTGTGGCTCTCAACCGCGAGAACATCCCTTTTCGTCGATCGCCGACGTGAAATACGATCGCGCGGCGTCGAAACGTCGATTCCATTGTAGCGATTCCATCGACATCGAGCTCTCTTCTCCTTCCTCTTTTTTCCGTTTACTCTTTTTATTCTTTACCCGCGCGGCGCCGCTAGATTGTTTTCCTTGCCCCTTCCAACCTTCCATCGTCCCATCCTATCAGCTCCGACATTGCGCGCGCGCGCGTGTCTTTTCTTCCACGATTTCTTTCTACGTTTTTCCTATTCCTTTTTCCTATTTGCCCTCTCCCCCTCTTTTTTTTTAATTATATCTCGGTAAGTTTCTTCCGATATACACGTGCACTTGCATGAAAGATGCAAGTCAGTTTGTTGGAACGTGTCACAACTTCGTTGCCCAGAGCTTTCTTTTATTTCCCCCCTGTTCTTTCTTTTTTTCTCTTCCCTGCCTCTCCCACGATCCTACTCTCTTGGTACTGAACTCGGTTCCCTTTCCCTGTTGCAGCTCTTTTCCTCTTACAACGCAGTTTCTCTCTCGCTTTCTCCCTCTCCTTCTTACTATTTTTCCATTTCTCTTATAACTATATCGGTTTCTTTTCTTTCCTTTGGTGATGGCTGGTTTCTTTTCCCCAACCCCCACTAGAGGTTAACGAGTCACGACGATTGTCATCTTTCACGCGGCATCGCTTCCACGTCGGCCAACGTCGCGCTGCCAACCGAGTGAATAGCTCGCCACTCGTGGAGCGCGGATCTGTGTTCCCTTTCCATCATGGGGGAGCAATTCTTCCGGCGAGCAAGCGACCCGATTTATTCACATCCATCCGGTCGCTGCTTCTTATTTCGTTCTTACGCAATCGACGATTCTTGGCGTGCGAGCTTATCCTATTTGTTTCGTTCTATATATCACTGGAATGAGAAGAAAGAATTTTTTGATTCGATTGATTTGTTGAAATGGAAAGGACAGGACGCGATTAATTATAATGAAATCTTGATCGATTGATTTAATTGAAAGGTAAATAGGATGGATTAAACCCAGCGGATAATTAAGATATATGGAGAAAGAATTAGTTTATTATTCGTGCTTTTTTTTTAATTCAATTCATCGATAAATCGAAAATGGAAGATGAATTTTTAACAGAAATTTAAAATAAAAATAATAAGACACGTATAGGGATCTGTAAAGAAGAAAAATATTACGTTTAAGAAATTAGGAATTCAAATAACGAATTAAATGTTCTATGTGTTAAATGTTCTCAGTTAAGAAGTTGAATATGTTTTCAACTTCTTAATAAAAAACATTTGTACATATTTGTTTTTAGAACATAATTATAATCAAATATATCTAACAAATTATTACAAATGGTATTATATTATACTATTATATATAGAAAAAATAATACTAACCAAACTGTGATTTAACAAATTCGATATATCTAAAAAAGAAATAAAATAGCAAAATTATTTTAATGAAAATCTTTAATTGATTAATAATTTTATTAGTAATTTTTCATTGTTATTAATAAATCTTTGATTTATTTTTTATTATAATTTTTTCTATAGTATTCAATATTCTATACTTTTCAATTTCTATAGTTTTTAATTTAAATTTTTCATATCAATGGCAAATTGGTTTTTTAATGTGACTTTTTCAAACGGTTATATTAAAGTTAGCAATTTTTACGCGTTAGATTAAATTTTAGAACAAAAGCACTTAAATTCAATATTAAAGATTAATTCATCATATTCAACTTATTTTTCTATAATAAAATAATAATTGATTGAACACTATTCAAATCGTATTTAGCTGGCTTCAAGTTTTAAACTTGATACATGTAAATATTATTTAACGATATTCACTAAATTTCACTAAATTACTCAATAAATGAATAATTTTATCATTACAATTATATTATTATTTAATATAGATATAGATATAGATTATTTAATATAAATATATATAATATATATATTATATAATATATAATATAGATATGGAATAAGTATTTTATATAACATAAAATAAGAAATAAGAAAATAAAAAATAAAAAAATATTAAAAAAAAAAAAATATTAAAAATTTTAATAAAATTGATAAACAAACAATAAAATAATTGGGAAAAAATTGTTTAAATGAATTCTCTAACGGATAATTATTTAAAAATTAAATAAACAATTAAAATTCTTTATGTAAATAATATCCAAATATTGATGATCACGTCAGAGAATATATTTGTAGAAAAGAACACTTTCAGAATTGCGTTTTCGGTTTGCGTCTCTCGGATGGGAGGACTGCCACAAGATAATCAAGTGAATGAGGAATGAAGGAGCTTTGGGGATAGAAGACGAAATAAGAGAAATCTTAAAAGGACAGATGGATAGATGAGAGAAATAATAAAGCAAAGGAAAAGCAAAAAACAAAGAAGATTTGAAGGAGATAAATTGCATTTAATAGGACCATTGACTTCTTAGCTTATAGCAAGAAATCATACTCGTGTAACGAGTTTCGATTCATATTGGAAAATCGTAATTTTAATAAAATTTAGCTTGTATTTTAACTTTATTAGATATCTTTAATATCTTAATATAACATCTCTAATAGAGTGTTGTAAAATAAATAATTTAATAGTTGTAAACTTATATAATAGTAACCGCTATTTTAAGTAAAGAAATTATAAACCAAAGATTTCAGAAACTTTTTGTAAGTTGACTTGTATACAAGTAAATATAAAGAAAGAAGAGAAAGTTAGAAAAAAAAAATATAACTTGTTAATATAACTATTAGTAAAACGAAAAATGAACATTTCAAAAAATATTACATTTATATATTATTTTTTTTTCTATAGACTTAACTTCATTTTATAAATTCAATTTCAAATAATGTTTAAAATAAACATTATTTTCTTTCCTTCTGTTTTGTTTAATTATCGCTTCTTTATTCTTATTATTATATTGTAAGTAACAAGATGTATATTTAAATGATTATTTTAAAGTAAAAAAAAAAAAAAAAAAAAAACAGAGATGAAAAAATATTAGAATATTCATATAAAGAATTATAAATTTTAATCAATTTTATATTATATATAGTATATATATATTCTTATAACAATAGAAATTAAACAGAGATTATATATTTTAATAAACAAAGTTTTTTTCTCTTACACATTTCGTATCTTTCTTTTTTGTCGCAAGAAAAATGAAGGAACTTTCTTGGTTACCTGATATATTACAGTTCACGGTAACAAAACTGCCAAGATTTACCGTGATTGTAGTACTTAGTCTTGTCGTCGTTAAGACGCTAGGTTGTCGTAAATGCAACTCTCGCGACACCATCCACGCGATCTTGCTAATTTGCATTGGTGTTTATCATCCGGACTGGGTGAGAATTGCCGAGGGTACGTTCTCTCTCATGAAGGCACTACGAAAGACCTGTGTTTCAAGCCGAAAATCAGCGAGACATTCTCGTTGAACATTTAGTATCGCACCTGACAGAAGTAATTACAAGTATAATAGTTTCCGCAATGTGGCGACGTCGTAATACGAATCAAGCAATCGAACATGTAAACTTCGATTGCTTGAATGAGCCAATTTACTGGAATCTGAGAAGATAAGGATTTCATGAAATTATACGTTACCTCTAGTTGAATTCATGTCGAAGATTGCAAAATGTCACCTGAACAGAATTCTAACTGCACTGCATCAATTGATGTTATTTGGTGCTTCAATTTTAACATAATTATGCAAAATCCACTATACATCTCTCACAGTTCATCACTGAGATTTCGAAATCTTATTTTTTACAATTTCTATCAATTTTCTTGTCGAAAAATTCGAGCGCGTAAACTGACGCTAACTAACAAATTTAAAACTACATAGGGACTTCAACGCCCTCTATTTAAAAATATAGAATACTCAACAGAGTTCTGATGTCACTATGAGAATTGGTGCTGCTATCTAGTTTCTTGATTTAGCACTTCAGTATATTAAAAAAAAAAAAAAAAAAAAAAAAAAAAAAAAATTAGAAAACAGTGAAAGATAAACTTCTCGTTTTTCAATTTGCATATATTTCTATGAATTTTTCCGTGATTTGGTCAAGACTATCGAATAAGTATAACACTTGACCGATTTCATAATCGTGTAGAACTATTATACTTCAACTTTGGTTTAATTTTCTATTGAAAAACGAAAACTGCTGTATAAAATTTTTAATATTAGTGCATCGATTAATAAGATAAAGATATTTGATAATCTTATTTTATATATTTTTTTATTATAAAAATTGCTGTAAATTTTTTTTATGCAAGAATGAGATTTCAAACATTTATCTGCTATGTTTTGTTATTTGTAAAAATACTCGAACACAATATAATTTTACGAAATTATACGTTACCTCTGGTTGAATTCATGTCGAAGATTGCAGAATGTAATCTGAACAGAATTCTAACTGCACTGTATCAATTGATGTTATTTGCTTCAACTTTAATATAATTATGCAAAAAAAACTATACATCTCTCACAAGTTCATCACTGAGATTTCAAATTCTTATTTTTTACAATTTTTACAATTTTCTTGTCGAAACACTCGAGCGCGTAAACTGACGCTAACTGATAAATTTAAAACTTTATAGGGATTTCAATGCCTTCTATTTAAAAATATAGAATACTCAGCAGAGTTCTTCAGATGTCACTATAAGAATTGGTGCTGCTCTCTAGTTACTCGATTTAGTACATCAGTATATTTTAAAAAATATAAAATATTAAAAAATAGTGAAAGATAAATTTCTCATTTTTTAATTTACATATACTTCTCAACTTTAAATTTTTCTGTGGTTTTTGTCAAGACACTCAAATAAATATGATACTTAACCGATTCACGATTTTATAGTAACATATTTATTTTATTTCACATATTATTATATTTCAACTTCGGTTTGATCTTTTATTGAAAACAAAAAACTGCTGCATAAAATTTCTATTGTTATTCTATTATATTAATCGTTTCTAGGGCAACGAATAAAGGTATTCGATAATTTTATTTTATATTTTTTTTTATTATGAAAGTTGCTGTAAACTTTTTATATATGAATAAAATTTCAAACTTTTATCTTCTATTTCATTTTTATTTATAAAAATATTTGAACATAATACGATGCCTGATCAATTTCGCAATTTTATGACGACTATATTATGACTTGTTTCGATCGTTCATTGAAAACTATAGAATACTCAGCAGAGTTCTGATGTCACTATTGCAAATGGTGTTATTATCTAGTTTTTCGATTTAGCACCTGAGAATATTTTAAAAAATAGTGAAAGATATATTTCCCATTTTTCAATTTGTATATATTTCTTATCTTTGAATTCTTTTGTAGTTTCTATCAAGACTCTCGAATAAATATGATACTGACCGATTTCACGATTTTGTAGTAACTATTATATTATCGACTTCGGTTTGATCTTTTATTGAAAAACGAAAAGTGCTGTATAGAATTTCTATTATTAGTGCATTGATTAGTAAAGATATTCGATAATTTTATTTTTTTATATCTTTTCATTGTGAAAGTTGCTATAAATTGTTTTTATGCATGAATAAGATTTCAAACTTTTATTTTCAATGCTTGTTTTTTATTTGTAAGAATAATCGAACACATAATATGATTTCGTAATTGAATGACGACATTTTGTTTAGATCTTTCGTTGAAAACTATAGAATACTCAGCAGAGTTCAAATGTTACTATGAGATTGCTTGAAAAGCGTGCGGTTTCGATCTTTCTTTGAAAAATATAGAATACTCTGCAAAGTTCTGATATCACTATGAGAATTGGTGCTGCTATCTAGTTTCTCGATTTAGCACTTTAGTATATTTTAAAAAATAGTGGGTGATATGACTTCTCGTCTTTTAATTTGCATATATTTCTCGTTTTTGAATTCTTCCGCGTTTTCTGTTAAAATTCTCGAATAAATATGACGCCTGGTTGATTTGACGATCGTGTAGTAATTATTATAGTTCAACTTTGGTTTGATATTTCATTAAAGAATGAAAAGTGATGTATAGAACTTCTATTGTTAGTGCAACGATTAGTAAAGGTATTTCATATTAAGGATAATTATATTTTTTTTTATATCTTTTTATTATGAAAGTTGTTGTAAATTATTTTTATGCATGAATAAAATTTCAAACTTTTATCTTCAATGCTTGTTTTTTATTTATAAGAATCAAACACATGATGCAATGCTTAATCGATTTCGTGATTCAATGACGACCACTTTGTTTCGATCTTTTGTTAAAAACTATAGAATACTATAGAATACTCAGTAGAGTTCTGATGTTACTATGAGATTTTATGTTGCGATCTAGTTTCTCAATTTAGTACTTCAGTATATTTCAAAATATAGTGAGTGATATATTTGCCTTTAAATGTGCATATATTTTTCGTTTTTGAATTCTTCCGTAGTTTTTGTGAAGAATAGGTATGAATAAGTATGACCCCTACTTGATTTCACACTTTTGTAACTATTATACCTTCGATTTATCTTTTATTGAAAAACGAAAAGTGATGTATAGAACTTCTATTGTTAGTACAACAATTAGTAACATTCGAAAATTTTATTTTATATATTTTTTTTTACTATGAAAATTGCTATACATTTTTTATTCATGAATGAGATTTCAAACTTTTATCTTCTTTTGTCTGCTTCGGTAATTTATTTGTTAAAATACTCGTACATGATACGATGCTTGATAAATTTAATGACGACCATTTTATTTCGATCTTTCGTTGAAAGCTATAGAATACTCAACAGAGTTCTGATGTCTCTTTGAGAATTGGTGCTGCTATCTAGTTTCTCGATTTAGCATTTTAGTATATTTTAAAAAATAGTGGGTGATATACTTCTCGTCTTTCAATTTGCATATATTTCTCTTTTTGAATTCTTCCGTGTTTTCTGTTAAAATTCTCGAATAAGTATGACGCCTGGCTGATTTGACGATCGTATATTAATTATTATACCTCAACTTTGGTTTGATCTTTCATTGAAAAACGAAAGATGTATAGAACTTCTATTGTTAATGCAACGATTAGTAAAGGTATTCGATAATTCTATTTTTTTATATCTTTTTATTATGAAAATTGTTTTAAATTTTTTATGCATAGATAAAATTTCAAACTTTTATCTTCTATGCTTAGTTTTTATTTGTAAAAATAATCGAAGACATGATACGATGCCTGATTTAATGACGACCATTTTGTTTCGATCTTTCTTTGAAAAATATAGAATACTCTGCAAAGTTCTGATATCACTATGAGAATTGGTGCTGCTAGTTTCTCGATTTAGCACTTCAGTATATTTCAAAAAATAGTGGGTAATATACTTCTCGTCTTTCAATTTGCATATATTTCTCGTTTTTAAATTCTTGCGCGTTTTCTGTTAAAATTCTCGAATAAATATGACTCCAGGTTGATTTGACGATCGTGTAGTAATTATTATAGTTCAACTTTGGTTTGATCTTTCATTAAAGAATGAAAAGTGATGTATAGAATTTCTATTATTAGTGCATCGATTAGTAAAGATATTCGATAATTTTATTTTTTTATATCTTTTTATTATGAAGGTTGCTGTAAATTGTTTTTATGCATGAATAAAATTTCAAACTCTTATTTTCAATGCTTGTTTTTTATTTGTAAGAATAATCGAACACATGATACGATTTCGTAATTGAATAACGACCATTTTGTTTCGATCTTTCGTTGAAAACTATAGAATACTCTGCAAAGTTCTGATATCACTATGAGAATTGGTGCTGCTATCTAGTTTCTCGATTGAGCACTTCAGTATATTTTAAAAAATAGTGGATGATATACTTCTCGTCTTTCAATTTGCATATATTTCTCTTCTTTTTGAATTTTTCCGTGGTTTCTGTTAAAATTCTCGAATAAATATGACGTCTGGTTGATTTGACGATCGTGTAGTAATTATTATAGTTCAACTTTGGTTTAATCTTTCATTAAAGAATGAAAAGTGATGTATAGAACTTCTGTTGTTAGTGCAACGATTAGTAAAGGTATTTCATATTAAGGATAATTATATTTTTTTTTTATATCTTTTTATTATGAAAATTATAAATTTTTTACACATGAATGAGATTTCAAACTTTTGTCTTCTATACTTCGTTAATTTATTTGTCAAAATATTTGAACACAATACGACGCCTGATCGATTTCGCGATTTAATGACATTTTGTTTCGATCTTTCATTGAAAAATGTAGAATACTGTATAGAATCTTGTTTGTCACTATAGTAATTTGTTTCGCTATACAATGCTTTAATTTAAAAGCTTTGTTTGGTTGTGAAAGCTACTATATTCTTCGCAATCTATGATTGAGTTTTCTAAGCTCTTTCTTTTATGGTTTCTGTTGGTCGAAATACTCGACATGTAAACTGATTCTGAATCCATGTAGTGGAGAATAGTACAGTCTGCTACACTTTAGTTCCAGTTTGATTCTTTAGTGAAAAATATAGAATATTATATGGAATACTTTAATTTAAAATCTCTCTTTTAATATGGACGATAAAATATTCTTCCTACATTTGTTTTCGATTCTAACTAAACATGGAATGATGAATTAAATTATTGAAATCATGTTTTATCAAAATTTTTGATATTTACGATTTTCTTTTTTTCACAAGTTTAAATTTTTTCATTTTCTGAAACGTAAAGAATAATATTTAGGTTAATATATAAAAATATTTTTCTTATTTATCAAAAAATATTCAATCATCATTATATTGCCTAATTATTAATTAAAGAAATCTTTTCACGATAATAATCTATGAGATTATTGAAATATTTGTGAGATTTCATCGTAAGAAATACGATTCAGTAAAATTCAGTTAAATTCGTCAGATTTCGCCTTTATCTTTATAATCGATTTATTCGAATGAAAATCAAGCTTAAATCTACTAATACTAAGGAAGATTGTTCTTTGGTCTTTTGATGACGTTATGAGTTATTGAAACCGCTCTAGCACTGATGATTTTCTCTGAACATACGAGCTTTCACAGACCCCAAGATTTAATCGTCGCCGCCTCGTAATGAATTCGCCAGGGTTTTCTTAAACGACCGGCACACCCGCCGCCAATTACATCGCCGATTAAATTACGACCGCCTGCTGGAAGGTGAGTTGGTGTCGCGAATGAAATTCCAGCGAACCGACTGTTCTAGAAATCTTGATACTTTCGGATATTTGATGCTCTTTAATTTGCTGACAATTTAAACAGAGTTTTTATATTTCTCAAAAATATTTTCTAAAATTTTTCTTTTTTAGAGTATCAAATTATTTTTCGAAATAAATTTATTCGATTTATTCGAAATAAATTATGAATTAAAAAAATTAAATAATTGAATAATTGACAAAATTTCTCGCATTTTTATCGTATGAATAAAGTATATTGTTAAATATTTATTGGTAAATCAATTGCACAATAAAATTAAACAGGTAATATTTTAGATTTCTTAAAAAAGAAAAGTCTTATATCTGTGACAAATAATAATAAATAAATTCAAATAGCATAATATTTTAATAGCATTTTTATGTTCCTCTCTAGATGAAACTATCCCTGGAAGACTAATTAAATTTCGTCTGTTTGAGATTCATAAAAAATACATTTTAAGGTATAAAAACTGGCAAAGTAAAAGGTGAATTTAATTATACGTTTACTTCTTAAAAACTAATAAGTTTTATTCGGCTCCATTTCTAATACAGAAGAAAAATTTCTTCTAATTTCTTCCAATTTATTCATTATCAGGTAAAGTGATTTTTTATCAATAAATATATTCTTTACAATAAATAATAAATTGTTTCTTGAATTAACGAATATAATCAAGTTATTTTTTCAAAAATATTTTCTCATATATTTTATTTCACCCTTAAACAATTAAAATATTCCAATATCTGGTACATCATACAAGTTAAGTAACTTGTATGAACTATATTTCATGTCATATATTTCTCTCGGAGAAAATTCACTTCATCAATATCACTTTATCCTTAAACGATAGTAGGTACTACAAAATCTTTGATATACTGTTCAAGTTAACTAACATGGACTATATCTCATGTCAAACACCTTCTGCGTGAAATTCCATTCTCAAGATAAAATATATTTTTGCCAACTTGATGAACATCAAATAAATTACATTTTTCCTAAACAAATCTTTTTTTAAAAAAAAAATCTATGAAATATTATCCAAGTTAGCCACCTGAACTATATCTTGTACCACATTCTTTCCTCAACAAATGAATGCTTCTTTGAATTAAGAACATGAAGGGATAATGGACATTGTGAAATTATTTTTCTAAAAATATCTTCATAAACTATCCTCATTATTTGATTCTATTTTAAATCAATTTAAATTCTTTTACAGAAAATGTCATTCTAAAAAACAAATATATTTTTACAAATCATCAAATTATTGTCTCAAAAATATTTTATTAATAGGTGTTTTAAAATTTCAGATATTTCAACTACAGATAAATTACATCTCGTGTAAAACATGCTTCAACAAATTCCTCATTATTCACATTACATTACTTCCTGAAACACGTGATCTCCTAATTACTTTCAGCAACACGTCCTTCCGTCCATATCTTCAATCCTTCATCAGAATCCATCTCGTTCCTCCAAAAACATCCATTTACAAGGATACAAGCGTTCATTAAGAATCTTCTTTAAACAATCCCAACTGCGATCTACGATTAAGTTACAAGGATAAAGGTGTGCAGAGGGTGAAGTCGCAAATGAAATTCCGACGAATGGAATCCGCCAGAAATCTTAACGATCCTCGCTATCTCTTTCGGACAGCGTGGCACAGTGACTGGAAAGCGTGGTGGCTCAAGGAAGGGAGTGCAATTTAAATCTGTGCCCACCCGCGACGCCATTCTCTATCAAGCGGCGAACGAGACGTTTAAAATGCCTCTGTGTCCGATTAAATCTTAACAACCTAATTTCCCTGGCGCTCGCCTCTATTCGATGTTCCATCCTTCGATCCTGCCCGACTATTTTTCATCGTTCCTTCCTTTCTTCCCAGTTTATCTTTCTCCTTTAACCCTCTTTTTCTTCGTCGATCCGTGGGTTACTTTTGATTTTCTTGAATCGAGAGTTGAATTGGAACGAACGAGTGAAAACTAGGGAGGAGGAGAACCTGGTTGTTGCAGTTCATTCAACTGTACGTTGAAAATCGCCTTCCTTTGAGGGTTGAAATGGACCGATTGTGGACACCTGTGGGCTGCATTTGATTGGGTTAATAGAGAGACGTTCTTCTGAGGTTTCCATTCGCTTCTTGCGATCAAAGATAGGGTGATATGGACGTTGGTTTGTCAGTGGTAAGATCATGTTCAAAATTATTGAATTGTTTGAGAATTTTGTTCATACAGATAGCATGAATTATATAATAATAAGGAATAATAAGTTATTGATGAAAAAGAAGGAAATGTTTTTTTGTTTTTGAAGGGATGATAATGGAAAATAGGAATTTGTGTATTTTATTATTAATTTGATTGAAATGTTTGGTTGTTTCTTTTTTTAATAGTTTTCCTTAAAAACAAAAATTAAGTAATTTTTAATAATTGATATTCATTATTTTTAATTATTGATTGTCGATTATTGATACAAACATGGTAGTATATTTATATTGAAAATTATAAATTGTTGGGGAATTATATTTTCAAAAATGAAATGAACTATATTATTGATTAGATAGATATTAATTGATATTTTCTAGAGTTTTATTATTTCTTTTGTTTCCTAAAAAAACAAATAGATTATTTTCATTAAGATATTTAATAATTAATTTCTATCGTAACTATGATTATCTTTTAATATCTTTTAATATAAAATAATACATTCTGTATTACATGATAAATTAAAAATAATGAATACATTATTTTCCTCAATTATCAATTTACAATTTTTAAAAAATAAATAATCATTGTTGGAAATTGTAATTGTACATTTTAAAGGGAAAATTATTATATTTATGGATTTATATTTGTTGTATATTTTGTTCCATTATTTGAATTGTCATTTATTTGAAAATTTATTTAAATATCCTAAGATCTTCAATTTTTAATACAAACAACAATACAAGTTCTATATTTATACAAATAATTGTTAAAATAGTTAAAACACAATCATATTTCCTTTAATATATAAAATATTTAATTAAAAATTAATGATTACACTGTTAAATATTTTTTTTTATAATTTATTTCATTATCTTTTATTTTTCAATTTTGCAAAAAAATAAATTTCAAATTCTCAAGTGTTAATCATTAATTTTTCGAGAGAATAGTTTTTGGGAAAATATTTGACCTATATTCTTTATATCAGTGACCATTTACACCTAGATAGTGAAAACAGCTCTCAATGTGGCGAAAAAACAAATTTTCCAATAATTCTCGGGTATTATTCGTTTTGTAAAAAAATTATTTCAAAAATAATCATTTAACAAATTCAGCTTAGCTGCATAATCCGTTTTTTTAAAATGTTCATTCATTGAAAAAAATATATTAAAAAATGATATCCTTTTATTAATTTCTTTCGTAAAGTGATAAACCATTTTTGTGTAACTATTTACGCAAACTATACACCAATCTAAAAAAAATGTAGATGCTATATATATAATATATTTTACGTTATTACGATATTGGAGTTTTAAACCAAATTAAAATATCGGAATTTTAAATTAAATTACAATATTGCATTTTGGAAGTTTAAGTGAAATTACAATTATTGAAATATCGGAATTTTAAATCAAAATTTCAAGCTGTTAAAATATCGAGGTATCATTATTTCAATTTAAAGCTTTATAATGAGTTGTGAAAATTAGAGAATGAAGATATATCGGAGAATTGCAGATATAATGTTTGCAGAAATTAATACATTAATTTTTTACTATTATTATTCGTGAAAAATATCATAGTATTATTACATATATTAGTGAAAATGTTTACACAATTATCTTCTGATATAGAAACAATTTCATCATATTATATAGAACAATTTCAGTATAGATATATGATAAAATTGTACAGAAAATCAATATCTTCTTCTTTCCTTGAGTAATTGCATCTGAAATCTGATTTAGATACTTAAGCAATCAAGACGAATCTTCGTTCATTGAAACTTCAATATCAAATGTCTTTGTAAATAATGCATATTCATCCAAATGCATGGATATGGGGACTATGCTCTAGATTTGCCTAGTTTCAGTCTAGATTCTACGTACTAGACAAAATTTAGTTGAAATCGATGGTCCCGCTACTATAACGTTTCCTTGGGATTTAGCGAAAATATATACTCGCCTTGCGTTAAACCAGTTAAGTTATACGAGAAATAAACTTATCAAACTAATTTCCAAGAATGTGAAAATTCTCGATTACTTCTCCTCTGTATAATTGAGAGGAGGAAAGTCTACAAGTGGCGAGATCTTTAATTTGAAGGAACTATGTATATCTAATCTCAATGAAATTATAAATTTTAATAGAAAGTTTTATATATTTTAAAAATATATTGATAATAAATTTATAAAAATTATGTTCTAAAAATTACAAAAGTTAATATTATAAATATAAAAAATAAAATTAAAATCCTTAAAAAATTAAGAAATTTAAATTTTGTTTGATATACCAAATATATTATAAAAATATTATATATAGAATTATATTATAAAGGAGTTTATAATATTATAGGAGTTCATGTTACAATAATTAAAATCATATATATTCTTATATAATAACTTTTATAATTTCGATAATTTTATAAAATAAATTTAGTTCTTAATATAACGACTTTCATAAGAAAATAAGTTTAATAAATCGGTGAATAAATTTTATATGATTAAAAATAAAAATTAATATTACGAGATTAAACGCACAATTTATAAATGCTTGTAAATTAATAATAAAATTCCTCTAAATACGTACGAATCCCCTGTTTTCTACGTAATAATCATTAAAAAAAAAAAAAAAAAAAAAAAAGATACTTCAATCGTTTCAATTTAACATTATTTCATTCCACGTTAAAAATGAAAGAGATCACGTTTGATTTTACATCGTAATACGATAATACAAATTTCGATACGACCATAGTACGTGAAATGATTACGAGCATTTGAATACAATAACACGAAAGTAGGATAAATTACCGGGGAAAAAAAAAAAAAAAGAAATACACGATTACGTATAAACAACAGGGCAATATTTTGGTACTTTAAATATCTGGAAAAGATTGCGAAAAGATAACCTGTAGGATATTAAATTCTGTTGGTCGTAATCAGCGAAATTCATTTCGCTCGGCTCATGCGGTATTTGTCTGTTGTGCTTTAAACTGCATTCAAAGTGGTGGATCTGCTCCGGACAGGTCGATTGAAGTGCCTCAAACCCTTTCACGATTTCCACTGATGACAAACATCGATCTTCCTTCAGTGTTGCACGCGAAGCGATGTTCTTCCCTTCTCTATAGACATCGATTATTGTTATGTCAGCTTTTATTGCAGTATTTGGGAAATCGTCTTTTGAAATAATAATTGAAAACTGGGCATTTCCATCGTTTTTTTTCTCTTCAGAGAATAAATATGATTAATAATCCGATCTTCTTTTGATAAAGATATTCATCGTTTCTTAAATGTAAAATTTAAATATAAATCCATTTAGTCAAATAAGTGCAAAATATATAATTGATTTTATTTTCTTATAATTATATTTTCTTATATTTTTATCTTATATTTTATTGAATTGAATTGAAAATCTCGTAAGGAGATAGATTTAAACTATTTTTGAGTTAGTTTTTGAATTATTAGATGTAATGTAATTAAAAAAATAATTTCGCATCGTGCAGTATAAAGTAACATAAATGCAAACATCGATTAGAAACTAGCGATTTATTACTTTTAAAGTGTTTCTTGTAATAAAGATGCAAATCCGGTTCTTCTCTTACATTAAAACAGATTGTATTTGCTTTGATATTTTGTACATATTAAAAGCAATTTCAAATTTTAAAAATTTGCTCAAAATTAAAAACATAACTTATCAACTAATAATTATTTTTTGAAGAAATATATTTTTTCCATTAATGGTTTCTTTTTTAATGTTAAGTCAAAGGAATTTTTTTTGTTAATTTTTCTAAAATTATTACAAAAATGAATTAATTTAACTTTTTTATTTCCATAATCATCATGCCTATTAATATTCATTAATATATTTATAAAATAGAATAAAAAATCATTAGAAATTAATAAAATTCCAAAGAACGTTAAAAAACGATTGTTATAGTCGTTGAGTATAATTTAGAAATAAGAATATTAAAAATATATTTAAGAAAGGAGAAAATAGGAAGTGTTTTGGGTAAATATATTGCAAAATTCAACTTCTCTGTTTACCAGTTCGAAAACATTGAGAAATATACGTAGCGAATGGGTTGACGTGCATTTTTCCAAATAAAATATTCACGTCGGAATTTGTATTATTCAACCGCATCGTGGCGGAAGTCGCAATTATCCCCAGAGAAACGCGAGGATCTTGAAGAACGTGAAACGAAAGGGGGTTGCATTTACAAAATTACGAACACGCAACCCGACGAAAAACTTTAACATTTTCAACCCTGTAACTCAATGAAACATATAATTCTCGTAGCGCAATGCATATACCTGAAACCAAGCTTACACTTGAATTTAATCTTAAAAAAAAAAAAAAAAGAAAAGGAAAGAGAAGAGAAAAGAAAATTCAACCCTCGAGCTTCTTGCTTTCGAAACAAAACTCAACGATAAAATCTCATGCTTTCTTGTCTGATATGTACATATGTGTAAAAAATATTAGGATACTTAAGAAAAAACGTGGAAAATCATTGGAGTATTATTTTAAAAATCATTACTTTGCTTGAAACTTAAGATTGTAAAAAATTTTACATTCCCTATTTTTATAATAATCTTAAATTGTGAGGAGAGAAATTTCATATTCAATATTATAATAAAAATTGTAAAAATTTAAGAAAAGTTAATTTTATATTATAAAGGAAATTTTAAACTTTAAAGAAAATCTTTTCTAAAACAGTTTGTTTTTATTTGTATAAAATTGAAGCACATTGTAAGTTTGGAGAGGTATCGAATTAACTATTGATCTTCATTGTTTATTACGTTTTGTTATTAGCTGTTGTTTCTAACAAGAGAATCAACAACATTGAATTTCATAAGAGTTGTCATCGAAGCGAGAATAAATTAGTTTTCCAACAGAATCCATATTCAAGCTTATAATAAAAATGTAAAATGGTAAAGAGAGAATTCATATATTTAATATTATGGTAAAAATTAAAATTGTATAAATAAAATATTTATTCATATTCATATTAATGTGCATATTTAACACGTTAATAAAATATAATATCCATATTTAACATGATATGATATAATAAAAATTTCACTATTTATGTACACTTTGCACAATGAAATTAATTTTTTTTTTTTGTTTGTATGATTACTTATCGTCTTTCAATTAATTTTACAAAATTTATAATCTTTCATTCTATTTATTATTTATTTATTTATTATTTATTTTTATAATAAATATTATAAATGATATCATTTTCATTAAATGTACACTTGCAAATGTACATTGTAAATAGGAAAAGTTCATAACTACATCTATATGAAAAATTCCTATTTTATTTATATTTTTTTATATCATACTATAAATATATTATCTTAATTTTTTATTATACAAAGGAATAGAAATAAAATTCATAGAATAATTAATTAAATTAGAAGTATTATTATATATATTGTATCTTTTTAATATATTACATCAGAGTCTCACATATTTTTGAAGAAGCATTAATAATAAAAGTTCCATTTATAAAGATAAATTTTGATTTATAGAGATCAGATAATTTTGAATTCAAATTACAAAATTCAAATTATAAATCACATTTACAAAATAACATTATTTAACATCTATGTTAAATAATTCCTGTTAAATGAAATTTATATTTCGACTTTTGAGAGTTTGTGTCCACATTCGTATTCGATATAGAAAATACGAACAATATTCTAGTCTTATAGATATTTTCGAATTAAATAATTCGAGTTAAATTGAATTTATGTTTCGACTTTCAAAGATTTCCATAGCTCGATAGAAAACACGAACAATATTCTAATCTTATAGCAATTTTCACATTAAATAATTCAAATTAAATAAAAATATTTCCATAGGTTTCCACAATTCTGGGGAAAATATGAATAAAATTTAACTCTTATAAATATTTTCATAACTAATTCCAATTAAATTAATTTTTATTTTTCAAAGCTCGATACGAACTGTGAAAATTCGAGCATACATATATATATCTCATTCTCTCTCTAAATAATCAAATTAATTAAATTAAATTTATATTTCGACTTCCAGAGATTTGCACAATTCAATACGAACAAAATTCCATATCTTATAGATATTTTCCAATTACAAATATTTGATTCTATTTATAAACCAGAACACTCCTTCTTTCCTTCCTTTTTTTTTTTTTTCCTTATTTTTCCAAAAGAGTACGCGAATAATATTCGAACTCGAACTCATCATCTCGAGCTCATTAATTCCCCGTTCAAGAGGGTCGACACTTTTCCACGAGGATCGATCTCCTCTAAAATAGAAAAGGAACTTCCGAATAACGCGCGCGTGTTCGAAAATCCGCGCACGTACAATATAGAAAGAAAAAAAAAGAGAGAGGGAAAGAGAAAGAAAAAAAAGAACCAACAACGTCACTGACGATTGTTTCTGTTCCAGGAATTTGCTCCGGTTTGCGAGAAGTCCGCATCCAGATACCGACGGCCGTGAAGAAAGGTGACTCTGCGATACTGAACTGCTGGTATGACACCGAGGGTGATCTTTTATACACCGTCAAGTGGTACAAAGGGGGTCGAGAGTTTTATCGCTATGCCCCGAACGAGATCCCGATCTTCAAGACTTTCCCCATCGGGAACTTGACGGTGAAGGTGAGCTTTTTTTGTCTATCTCCACGAGGCTCGACCTCGTGCCCCGCGAACCTACTTTCAGCGTCAAAAGGAATCTGTTGACCATTTAACAGCACGTGAACCATGTCGGGTAAATATCGAGAAATATTCAGATTTTTATAAGGGGGTAATATTTCCGCGAGGGTAATATTGGATCGTAGAAATGAATTGTTCAGTAGATATATAGTTCGCGTAGTATTATTTAAATTTTGAATTTGGATTTATTTCGTGATGTAGTGGTATCGTAGCTGTTATTTACTTTAGTTCTCTACGTTTAATTGTAATTAATCTAATTCAGGATGTATATAAATTAGGAATTAATTGGCTATGATTTTAAATAATTTTTTATTTGCAAAGTATCGTCGAATGAATAAAGTTTTGAAAAGATTCCTCGAAAAGGATGTTTTCAGAAAGATTAAAAATGTTGATCATCTTTATTGATGTAGCAATGACAAGATTATCTTGTATGGATTCGAAAAGAAATAGAAAATATCGATCATCTTTTTTTTTTTAATTAACTGTTCATGGAAAAAAAATAAAAATATTTGAAGATATAAAAATATTTGATTGAGAATTAAATAAAAAAGAGTAGAAGTTTTCTTTATTGTTTTATCTAATATTTTCATGTAATTTTTTATAAAATATCAGTACTTATTTATTAATACAATACTGATAAAATAAATAAGAAAAAAATGTTGAAACTAGAACGAAAGGAAGACGAATCATTTGGGAATTTATTTAACGCTGCAGAGGTTGGTTGGTTAGAACTGATCGTTCTGAAATATGATGAGGGGATAAAACGTAAAACTTTGAGCCGTTTCTTTAATGAACAGAGAGAGACAACGGCTTCAATTCCACCGAAGAATTATTCGAATGTTCGTTTTTACGATCGTGTTCCTAAAAGAGGAGAAGGGTTCTTAAGGAATCGATATATTATCGCGACGTCTTTGCGATTATCCCTGGGGATATCGTAAACAGGGCTCGTTCTCGCCCCGTGTAACAGGGGTGCGTTAATGTTGAGAATAAACCGAGGCTTCTCTCACTCGTAAGAGGAATCCCGTTGAGATATTATTAGTCGTTTCTCTTTTCTTTTAGAGCTATGTAAAGACATTTCGATATCCCAATTATATTAATATTAATAAATAAACGTTCCAATTTCTCTTTTTCATTTGTATCGATTTTTTTTTTAAATTTTTAAATTTTGAAATATATTCTGTTTTTAAATCGGGAGTTGTAAAAATTTCGCTATACGAATTATACAATTTATACGAACGTTCGAAACACGTTATAATAAATTTTAATAATAAATTTATATAATAAATTTAAAATAATATTCGCGCAATGATGGACTATTCTTTTATCAATCCATACATGAATATCGATATAATTAATTTCATACGTTCATACGAAAAATTTTAAATAATTTTTATATTATTTGGGTGTTTGTATTACGTTCCTGATTTTAGATTTTTTATCTGATTTTTATACAATTTCACGTTTCATTTAAAGAATCGTTCTATTGAATAAACACGATCTGCATATATCATTCCACTGTTTGCCTCTTAATGGATTAAATTGGTCGATGAAATTCTCTCTCTGGTGGTACAAGAAAATGGAAAAATATTGTTATTCATCAGTGATTCTGATGAAACCTCGCTCAATTCTTAAGACGAAGGGGATTAAAGGGCCTTCGGTAGGGGCTCAATAGCTTAGAATATTCGGCGATAAAGGGGGTGTTTTATGCGGTAACGCGTAAAACAGCAGCGAAGTGGAACTCCTTTCGAGTGGAATGACGGCTTAATGGTCGTGGTCTTATAATCGTCTCTGCTCGAATTTTAATCCCGGCGGGATACACTTTTCCCTTTTCGACGGGCTCTTCTTCTCTCCTTCGAAAGCTGGACCGCCTGCAAAAGACTGATTAGATCTCATTTTTACCGTAGAATCCGAGGAAAATTTGTCTTCTTGGGTAAAACTAATAATATGAATTTTCTTCTTTTAATCTAATATACTTTTAAACGTTGAAAAATGCTGTGAAAATTAAAATTTCTCTTTTTATCAATATCGTACGATTGAATGTGTACTTTCTGATTAATCTTCGAACAGTTGAAAAGATGATTCGATTGTTAAATGAGATTTTATATCGTATAGCTAGTGAAAATTAATCGTTGAAAGGATGTTGTTTAACGTATCAGGCATATCTTTTTAATTTTTTATTCCTTAAATATTCGATACAAATACGATTTCGAAGAAGTTAATCGATTAATCTATTAATCACAGGAATATTCAATTACTTTAATTGCCAGTTTTTAAACTTTATTTATTACGTTTTATTTTTAAATTATTTTTTTCTTCTTTTATTTTCCATTTCAATGTGAATAATACAAAATTTATTGAGAACAGATTTGTCCCTTTTACTAAGGGAGATCTCCTACCTTGTAGTAATATTTAACGATGTAATATTTTTATATCACTGATCAATATTTCACGATTTTTCATTTTACTTAGGAAATTTTATGGAATAAAAGAATATTCGTGGTTCCCTCGACCAGCGTAATTCAACGTTGATAAAAGTAGATAACCAGGTGCTAAATGCAGCCTCCCATTGAAAACGTCGGATTTAATTTAATTCGAAGCATTAAATAGCCGCCATTTTCCGCCAAACGCGGAAATAAACGTTTGTTTAACACGCGGGGAGGGTTTGATCTTCGACCGAGACAATCGAATTAAAACCCTCCCTCCTCTCTTGAAAGTATAAAAAGGATGAAACGCTTTATACAAATATAAACTCGTGACGGCTCGTTGAAATCGAAATTAAATGGGCGAGGAGATTGCAGAATTATAATTTTATTGACACTCGGCCATTGTGTCAACCCTTATGTAAAATTGATTTATCTCGTCTCGATGGAGATCGAAATCAATGTAATTCTTTGAAATTAAATAAAACCACCGGGGAAATTCAATCCTCCGGCCTGTCACTCTTTCACAAACAAGGAACGCTCGCCATTTTCGAAACGGAAAAAAAAAAAAAAACGAATATTACCGCCGCTCTATCCACCCGTTCGCATTTCAAACTTTTTCCAACTGTGCTATAGCGGGCTTACAACGGTTCCGCTAACTGAACAAATACATTTTAATCCTCTGCAGAGTGGCCTGTAACGTAGAACTTACGCGTACCCGTATGTATATCTATATTTTTGTATTCCTTCCTCTTTTATTTGCTTAACACCGTAATACTGTTGTTTTTGTTATCGTATCGTTGAATCGTTATGCCAAGAAGTTTATTTACGACAATCGTTGCTAATGGGTTTGAATTTGAGGGTGAAAATTTCGTGCACCGCATGAATGAGGAAAAAAGAAAGAGGGGAGGGGAAGGGGAGGAACGAGAGTAGATCAAATAGATTCGAGTCCTCTGGAGTTTCGGGAAACGAAGTAAAATTGATGTAGAATCGAACGGTAATCGATTAAGTTTGGAACTTTATGCATCTTAATAGAAATTCTCCATTCGTTTGAATCAGTTTTCTTAACTTCATAGATTTGATCGGTTATCTTTCGATTTAATCTTTAGTCGAATACGAAATGAAATTAAATAATCTATATTATACGTATTATGAAAATTCTTCTTATAAAAAAATTTCGTACTTTTGTCGTGGAATTCACATATTTTTTTACCATACTTATAAAGCTTAACACGAGCGATATTTAATTTTCAAAATAACGTTTACATTCCGATTTCGATGATAAGTATTCGTGAAACATAACGGCAATTGATGAACTGTGTGTATGTTCCATTCTTTTTGTACGTTAATTCAATAAACACGTCGCTGAAATTGTTGAAATGATTTACATTATCGTTAATGACAATATCGTGCTACATAATATTCAAAAACGAGATAAATACGAGGAAATGATACGATGGAATTTTATTTTAAACGAAAGACACTGTCATTTTGTTATTTTTTCCCTTCGTAATGTAAAACATAAAAGATTTTTATACCACTAATGACCATAAAAACTTCAAGATTCAAGAACGAAAACAAAAATGGAGAGGTCAGTCATTAACGTCTACACAGAATACCTCGACGAATATTTCAAAAACCATAAGCCACAAAAAAGAATAAAATTTTTTCCTCCATATACTAATCCATATTAAAATTAATCCAATTCCTAATTTCACTATCTCACAGAGATCAAAGTTAGAAACAATAACCAATTAAAATGCTTCGTGAGTTTCACAAAAAACTCGCAAACGAAAAAAATAATACAGGAATAATCCTTCCCTCTAAACTCGTTTCTAAAAGCAACGAATACTCAAAAATTTGATATTCCACACTGTGTCATAAACGCAGGATTCATCAGTTCTGATTCTTTTTTTTTTCACAGCTTTAAACTATGAAATATAACTCTCTAAAAGCAAAAAAATTTTTATTAAAACTAATTCAATTCATAATTTTATTAGCTCTGAAAGATCAAAGTTTTATTTACGAGCTTCGCGAAAAACGTACGAAAAAAACCAGAGTTAAAAGAAATAAAAGACGAAAATAATTCAAAAAAATATATAACAGTTACTATCGCGAATTTTCAATATGTGCAAAATTGCAAAATTACAATTAATTAACATATCATGCATATTTTAATAATAAAATTCTGCCAATAATAAAAGATAATAAAAGGATAATCCTTCTGTCTAAACTAACTTCCCAAAAATACAAGGAAATCATCGTGTTAAAATTTCCATTAACATCCATCAACATCGTAACGTAACGCAATATAATTAAGTTTCATATTTAAGAATGCAAGAATTATAATCCTCTTACAACCCTTAATTTATAATTAATATCAAAGATCGAGAAACGAGAGAATAACAATGACAAATTAAAACCGTAAACCCGACAAAAATCTCCAAACATTCCCGAAAAAAATAATACGAGGACAATCGCTCTTTCTAAACTCGTTCCCAAAACGACGCGTCGTTGCTGAAATTTCGCATTCCACACCGCGCCATAAACACACGGCGAACCAGCCCCGCTCCTTTTTTTTTTATCAGACCCACTAAATCCGCCGGAAACCGCGTTCGCCGGTCGCGCCGCCATTTACCCCGACCGAATTCCCGCCGCGCGTTCGGCCTACAAGTCTACGCGCGAATAAATCGCGAGGTGTCGCGAAATTCCGCGTAACTGGCCGACGTACTGCGCCGTTACGAAGCGTAATGTCGCTCGTAAACTGAGCGAAAAACCAACGTGCGGTTCCACGGGGATGTGCAAGGGGGTGGTTCGAAATCGATATCGCAAGGAGACGAGAAGGACTTTCATCGTCGATCCATTGATCGTTGTCTGAATGATGAACTTTTGTGTCGTTTGGTTTCTTTTTTTTTTTTTTTTTTTGTAAACTCAAAAGCAATGAAAAAAATAAAGTAGTCGATCCTTGTTTCGAAACATTTGATTCATGCATGAAATAATATTTGATGTGTCAAAAGTGATCCATCTTGGGTGGATGAATACTTCATCTTTTTTGTAGATTGATGTAGAGAGCAATTATTGTTGTCGATGGATTCCGCGGCAATTAACTCCGTCGAGTTGAGCCAATGAAAAAGTATCGATTTGATCCAAATATTAAATATTATTCGTGCTGTCAAAAGTGATCCATCTTGGATATGCTTGAATATCTCATCTTTTGTAGATTGGTATACAGGCCGATTACTGTTCCCCCGATGGGTTCGAAAGTAATGTCGCGAATAATCCTCGAAAATAATTAATCAAAAAAGTGAACGATCCGGATCATTTTCAACGCGTACATCAATTGTAGATATTAAGTATTATTTAATAATTCATCTTGAGTGGATGAAGATGTCTCATCTTTTATAGACTAAGGTGCATTCTTTTTTCCCTCAAAAATAGAATTGGATACACGAAAAGAAAAACGTTTATGTGTATTTATGATTTATTGCACTTTCGAAATGCCCTTTATATCGAACGTTCAAAGGCGAATATTAAGTACGACCGTGGGCGATACAAGAGCAAAGTGATGAGGAATAGGATGAGCGAAGAGGAAGAGGAATGCCTTGAATGTTGAATATGAAATCCTAGATCTCCTCCGTATTTTTCTTCGCTTCTGAAGGCCAGAAATGGAATTGGACGCGCGTAGAAAATATCGCATGTACTTGCAATTTGTGATTTGTGACACTAGCGAGATGCGCTTTGTCTCGAGCTTTGCTCCTAGTGTGGCAAAGTGAATGAGGAAGAGTTTTCTCTTGTTGGTAAAAAATCTTGACTATGACCCCTCATTTTTTTATCTCTCTCTCTTTCTCTCTCTCTCTCTCTCTCTCTTCTACACTTCCTCCGACAAGGATCCTTCTCGCTTGTCCAGGGATGAAACAATGCTACGAGCTGACCGCTAGCCTTTGTCTTCCGGTCGATTGATCGATGCGGTTGGTTCCTCGTTGTACCTATTTTCTCTCTCTCTCTCTTTCTCTCTCTCTTTCTCCTTCCTTCTTTATTATTCTCTTTTTTTATGTTCGCTTTTTTTTGTACATAACGCAAGTTGTGTATGGACAGGTGAAATCATAAATCCTTGACTGTCAGAGTCGATTCATAGGCATCGAAGATGCCGGGCCGGCCGTGACAAAAGACCAGTCGCAGCGGGGAACATGGTTCTTTTTGTCGCGAATTGTTGGTTGACGAACGAGGTGGTGATATAGTGCGCAACGTTTTTGCAACGATGATTAAGCTTGACGTGTTTTGCTTCCTCTTTGGGATTTCTGTATTTTGACGGTGACTGGACTACGGATGCTTTTGCAAGCTCGCGCTTTTGTGAATATAAGTAAGGAAATGCTACAGTCACTCAGGTATGTCTTTGTATGTCGCTTATAAAAGGGCAACTGTTATTAAAATAAATTATATGCGTAAAAATAGTTCGTGTAACTATTGTCACGACTTTTTCTCTGATAAACTGTGAGAAAAATGTTTTGGATTAAAAAATTAGTTTTTCATCGATATATGTGTTGCAATTTCGAAAAAAAAAAAAAAAAGAAAAGAATTAAGGTCATATCGGATTTTTTAAAAGATTTATTTTTATCTCAAATTCATCAGAAGATTATTTAAAAGACTGAAGATCGATAATTACAAAAGGACACACTTTGAATAAAATTTATTTCTTAATAAAGGAACACTTCTTATAAAGAAACACAATTCTTATTGTACAATGAAACTTAAGATTCTATTTTAATAAAAGTACTTTTTTTTTTATGTAGAGTATACAAAAATTTTCCTACTTAACTTTATGCAGATATTTATTTCACTTATTAAATATCGTAATTAGTGCGTACTTTTCTTTAAACGTCGAGTATCTCTTATCCATCCTTCTTTTGCATCTTTAACTTTCTTATTAATTTAATTAACAACTCTCTCTCTAGGTGGTAATGGTGACAACGAGAAGAACAATCCTTCTCGTCGTCTATTAAAAAAGAAAGATTGTACAGTGGCAATAAAATGAAGGGACGATTCTCTCGTTTGATATTAACTGGGCGCATTGGAGTGTGCATAAGGAGAGGAATAGAAGGAAGAAAGACGAGTTGTTCCATAATATTACGGTAAATAGCACTAGTCTGTAGGCTTGATGCGTGACAATGGAGACAAAAGACATTTGTCGTCATTGTTCCTGTCTGTTGCGCACCTGAGCCATCTGACTTGGCCAAACGGACAAGTCCAAATGAATAGAAATCAAACGTTGACAAATTTCTATCCTTCGTGACCGGATATATCACGGTGAAAACTCGAGTTATAACGTTATGCTCGCGATTGCCTCGTGTAAAACAACGTTTAATATCTCTTGCAATATTTAATATCTGTTCGTTTATCTTAGACCTTGCAGCGGTAACGTTCTCGCGGATTAATTATACGCCCGGCTCCTTTTGTTCTAAAACTGCTATTGAATTTTATGCTAAGCAGATGGACAAATTACAGTATTGTGCATAAGTCGTGAAGCACTTACGAGTCGGAAATGTTTTGTTTCCGTAAATGAATATACTTAAATATACTTGATATTATTTTAATTCTGTTTTCGTTTTGTTCAAGAAACGTTTAATCCAACGATTATTAATATTTTCCGTGACCTCGTTCCATCCAGAATCGTTATCGAATAATTTTTTAACAAATGTATTCCATATATCATTTCATTGTTTTATTGGAACGAATGAATTAAGGATACTCGGTATTATTTTAATTGGATTGTTATTCCTTGAGAGGAATTTAATTCAACGTTTATCGATATTTTTTAATATATGTATCTTACCCTCCTGATTTGCCTCCTTTACTTTTTTTTTTTCTGGATTTTCCTCAATTCTAACTAAATCTCTGAAATAGTTTACATGTATCTTGTAATAATAAATTTAGATGAGGACTCTATGGCAATATTTCAAAAAGATTTGTAAACCAGGAGAAACCATAAACGAACAACATCATAGAGAGAATATTTAAAGATTCATTTCCATACGAGAATATGTTGAAACGGTTCCTAAATCTACCTTTAGTTACCATTAGTTACTCAGCAACGTAGATGGTCTGAGACTTTCACGTACGATCATATCCGCACAAGATCATATTCTCGTAGAATCACTCACAAAAGATCTCGTGTGTATTCTGCATAATAGTTATTTTTATTAAAGTAATTTCGTATAATAATATAATTATTTCTTGAACACAATTTTATCATTCTAACAAAAGATACGAATATTATTTCATGAAAATATTCGAATAAGACGGTGGAATATTTACTTGTTTTAAAGAATTACATCATTTTTATTTGAAAAAAAAAATACTTTTTTATTCCTGAACAATGAGAAAAATCATTATATAAGGAGTATGTTATATAAAATTATAGCAGAATTTCATCCAAACAATAATTAAAGCGAACAATTTATAATTAAAGCTATATAATAAAAGTTCAAATAATAGTTCACGTAAATGAATTTAATTGGCAGGATTCATTTAATTGGGTATTAATTAAAATTTCGTGCCAATAATGAAAATTTTATGTACATAGATATATTTATCTGTTTATGAATATGTGTATGTATTTTACATTTTCCTTTTTTTTTTTTTTTTTGAATAAAAGTCAAAATTGGCTTGGTTAACTAATATTTCATGGAATACATATTTCATGGAATTTTCACGGATAATAATTAACTTTTATCAATTCGAATTTTTAAAACATATGTATTCATTATTCTCTTCGAGGAATGAATTATTGTAACTTCAAATGAAAGACAGTTTAACATTTAGGAACGAAAATTATTAAACGACCTATATTCTACAGATATTAAAAAATAACACAGAATTCTTATAGATATTTTTAAAAAGCCAAATATTTAAAAAAAATCTTCACAAGTGACCACGTATTTCCACGTAAATAATAACTTTTTTCAAAACATCGCAAAGAAAAACAAAGCACGTTGCAATACAATTTTCGACCCACCAAATCCTTTATTCTACAAGGAACAACCCCTTCAAGAATAAACACATCCCCCGAAACTATTCCCTGTGTATCCCTTTCCAAAAGAAACTTCCGTTCCACCAAGTTTTAAAAAAGCAGCCAAGAAAAGAACTCGGTGAAAGGGCGGAGTTGTAACCCTTGCGAAGCCATCAGGAAAGAAACAACCACCGATACACGGTTGACTAAACCGCGGGGTTGGCTTTTTGTTGCAGAAAAGCGAAAGCAACGCGACCCAAGTCGCCCTGACCAACCTGGAGTTGGACGCTGCGGGGGTGTACAGTTGCGAAGTCTCCGCGGATGCTCCTTCCTTCCAGACGGCCTGTGTCCAAGACACCATGAACATCGTAGGTAAGAGGATGTGTTTATTAATCCCTTGATCCGAGATGGGGGATGCTTTATGCGCACCATCTGCGGTGATATTGTACATAGAAACTAAAGACCTTCCTTGTGTGCACTTGTGTAGCATGAATTACGTAACTTGACCACCTTAATTATCTTCTATTAATTAGATGAGGATAATAAAAAGATATTTGTAACATTAGAATTGTAACGTAGAATTAGGTAGAAGATTAAATGGTGACATTTGATTTCTTCTATTTCTTTTTTAAACAAATGCACATATAGAGGATGGATTATCTAATTTGATCTAACAGTTTAATTATCTTCAGTTACATTATTACAGTGAGAATTAGTGAAAAGAATATTTTGCCAGGATTATTATTCAGGATTTTTAAGATGAGTACTTGATCTTTTTTTTATTCTTTTTTTTTTTTTTTTAATAAGTTGTCGTGTAAGATTTAACTATTTTATGCATAATCGTATAATTCTGTATATAGAATGGATTATCAATGTTCTTGATTTTTATCAATCTTTATGCGTGATCATGTAATTATTTTATCCGTTGATAATCGAGATTAATTGAATTAATCAAGTTCGAAGAAACAGTTTCTTTTCGTTTAATGATGCAGCAATAGATTTATCGTTTACAAAAATCGTTGTAAAATTGTTATAATTTCTCATTGATATTTAACAAGGATGACAAATGTAGATCCGCTCTTAGATCTTGTGCATTACGTATCTGAATAAATTAAACAATAGACAGAAACGTAAACTGTATAATTCTACAACTTATGAAAGTTTATACTTGAAGAATAATAACTGCTAACAAGATAATCACCGAGATCATTATTCTTCAGATTATACACTGACTTCAAACTTCGATAAAACGCAGTAATATTATATCCTCATAAAATTAAAAATAAGAGAAGAGAAACGTTTCATCCAGACATCTTTATCCAAACGGAATATTTGCACATTTTCGTGGGAGGATGGCGATATGACCTTATTGATTCAGAATGACCAAACATACCGGCAAAGTTATTCCAGCTTCCACTTTCGAACACCTTCTCTGAAACACTCTGTATATATACACACATATACACATACATATAACAGAGACGCGTTCGTGTTAGCCCGCGAGCGTGCTTTCGAACTGCGAATTAATGCCAGCCACCGGCTCGGTGGACTTAAAGGCTTACGCGAATCGCTGTGGACCGAGCCGAAGATAATACTGCGGGTACACGCGGCGGAATGAACGGGAATTAGGTGTCTTAGGTGCCCTGGGAATGAAGCTACCCCGCGGTTAGGTTTTGCTCATCTCTTTCTTTTTTTCTTTTTTTTTTTTTTTTTTCTCTCTCCCTCTCGAATCCTCGGCTGCGCAATTGGCCGCAGCTGTGAAAATTTATGTCGACGTTTTACCTTCGGTGATTTCCCTTTTCTTTTCCCTTCTCCTCTCTTCTATTATTTTTTATACACCCCCTGCCCCTCCCTTTATCTCCTCTCGAGGAATTCGCCAACGGGGATTTTAAAAAGGGGAGGGGGAGAGAGAAAAAGGGGGGTGGAGAGAACGTTTGTCAACACTTTGCAGCTCGTCGAGCGACAAATTGGAGAGTAACGGGTAACCAAGTTTCGAAAGGGTTGAACACGCTCTCTCTGGGTCGCGCGCGTGTTGCGGAACGGCAAATTTAAGGAACGGTTTCCGTTTGACGATGCATCCTCGCCTCGGATCGAAGGGAAAAGGGGGAGGAGAGGAGAGGGGCGCTGGTGCGATAGCAGTTATCATTTTGCTCTGTGTCCCGCGCGGAAACTTGTTAAATGGTTTAATTGAGAGACTAACAAGACTGTGTCTAATGTTTTCGAAGGAATGTTAAACGACCGAATTGGAGTTTAACCCTTTCGCCGGGGGAATACGGTACGCGCCTTTATGAAATAGTTGAGTCGCGAATATATACGCTCATTGCTGTAAATCGAGCGCAACAATGTGAAAGTAGAAAATAATTGTAAGGAAATAATTCCATTATCTCGAAGTTGAATCTATACCAATTTTTCCCAACTTTTTCATCTCGTGACCTGATATTATGTTTTCAGTGGAAAAATTTTCGTACGCTGTCCTACGAGGAAATTTATCTAAATCAAGAATCCTGATTTTAATGAAAGTTTATACGTAAGTGTATATTATACGTAATGGATTGTATATGCTGCGATTTTTTTTATCGATAGGAAATCTTTTCAAGAAGGTAAAATCAACCCTTTAAATTTTAGTATTTTTTTGAATTTAACTTGGGAATTTCTTTTTTTTTTTTTTTTAGTGATAGTGTAATAGAAATAAATTATACATTCTTTATTTGCACTATCGAAAAAAGGTAAAAAGGTAAAAAATAATATATATATATATATTGAAAAACGTTGATCTATATTGTAAAAATAACTTTTAACAATTATGAAATATTTCAGAGATTAATTTAGCATTGAATAATTAAAAAATTATGTAAACATATATTTTATTTAACTATATATACGAGATATAGCAAGTTTTATTATAATTTCGTTTTTAATTATTTGCAAAAGAGATGCTGAAAATGATTACCTTGCATTTCAATGTTTGCATTTCATTGTTATTGATACGGTTAACTCTTTGATATTTGCGAAAAGCCTTGTTTAATTTTAAGTAGAAATATTTCTCAATATTTTCAATATATGTGTACAATGGATGTGAAGTAATGAAGTTTATTTCAAAAATATTTTCTTAATATTTAACGTTATTACGAATATTTGAATAGATGTGAAATGTTTTATAAATTTATTATAATATAAAGAAAAGAAATTGTTGAAATACAAATTGGAAATAAGCTGTTACAGCTATATTTCGTGTAGACATTTAGCTTTAGGATATAAAATTGTAATATGTTGAATCAGAATCACTAATTATAATACGAAATTTCAACTGTAATAATCTTTAATCTTAGAGATTCAAAAGCAAGTGGAAGTAATATGGATCATCGGGATTTCAAGCTATATACAGTAATAATATCCAATGAAAATTCTTGTTGTATTATTTGTTATAACGTTACAACATTTCACAACTTACAGTTGTATATTTTCATTAGAGTCCCTCTGCTCATTAATGTTGTTAATGTTGTAGCATAAAGTTTATATATATTTTTGTTCAACGAAGATTTAGGACAGTTTATTTTGCGATTTAAAAAAAAATTAAAAAACATAAGAATTATAGTTTCAATAATGGAATATTGGTAACAATATGAGCATTTGTGCTCAAACAGTTCTTAAAAAAATTATTGTAAAAAGAAGTTTCAATTAATATTTTAAAAATGACAAAATGTACTTATAATTTACAATTTTTCTACATTTTCAGGATTGAATTAGTATTCAATCTCATATCAGAATTTTAATAATTCAAAATTCATGTTCTTTCAATTTACAATCAATTAATTTTAAAATAATAATGAAAAGAAAAAAAGAAATGAAAATTTGTTTTTCTCAAGGAAAATAAAAAAATTTCATGTGAAATTTTTCCTTCCTAAATTATTTTTATATCTTAATTATTCTTAAAACTTCAACTATGTCGTTAAACAAATAGATATTTCATATTACTATTATTTATTTTAAAACTACGGAATAACTAACGCGCTATATTACGATACAATTTACTACCCCTTTCTTTACTCGCGATCTTTCTTTACGATCGAATCAGACAATCGAAATTATCATTTTGATGCATTCATTTATACGTAATTACCGTCTGTTGGAGCAGAATTACAGTTTAACGAGCGTTTTACGACATCGTTAAATCTTCTCGTCTGGCATCAAGTGTAAAATTGCGAGGGCAGGCATTACCGAATTGCAAGGAAAACCCCTTCCAGAGTTGTCCGTATCAGGAAATATGATTAAAACACCGATCGAGGGAAAAGTAAAGCGGAACAGCTAGTGAGCGTGGTCGAAAAAGGGGGTTGGTTAAAATCGGAATAAGGCTAATGAACTGCAACCTTCCCCGCTTAAGAGGGAACAAAACGTTTTCGAAGTTTACCACGATGAAGTTTCGTGCGTGCAAATTATTGAATTTTCATAAAGCCAATCTGTGTTTTTGATTCATTAACGATGGTCGATGATGATGGCGGTGTTGGACTGGAAAATTCGCGCGAGCGAAATAACGCAGTGCCATATCTAAATTTCATCCTGCTTCGAATTATCGAATTTCTTTCTTTATAAAAAGTGTTGCCCGTTTAAGATGTGTAAACTTTGCCAATTATAATTTTAAATAAGTAAAATTATAACGTGTTTAAATAAATATTTTGCTTGTAGTTTGTTTAATGCTTTAATTAAAACAAAAATATGAAATAAGTTTCGAAGAGATAATTAATTTACGCGTAGTTTTATATAAATTGTGTTTACTATTTGAAATTAAATTAATACTAATTTTAATATTAAATATGTGTATATATATATATATATTTTATGATATCGCAATAAATATGTCTATTAATAATTCTTTTGGAATTTTTATTTATAACTTTTTTATCAAAGTATTTATGAAAATATAATTTATGTAACATTTTGTTTAAACATTTAAATATTGGCAAAGTTTGGCATCTTAAACTCTGTGTAAATTAAAAAAACATTCGTTTCGAATGTCCTATCGCGCATCCTATTGCGATTTATTTTATTCATTTGTATCCAGGTCATTTTAACAAACCGTTTCGAAATCGAATTAGCCGGTATTTTTCGAGAAATACTATCGTTCGAATTACAAACACGCCGACCACTGAAATGGTTCAAGAATGACGATTGTTTCGAGTTGCTCCGAGTTGTTTGCATCGTGTGTTTTTTCGAACGTATAGTATATAGAATACGCGAAAACTCGTTGCGCTCTTTGAAACTTTACCGGTGATTTTTTATTTCCGGCGATCTCGAGGGTGGGATAGAAAAATCTGTGGTTAACATTGCGGTCAAATATTAGATTGTACCGTATGAAAGTGCGGTTTCTATGGATTGAAAAGAACACAGTTGAAAATAATTTTTATTCGATTATATATTCGTACTTTCAATAATTTTTTCTTTTCTTTTCGAGTTACTATTTGATATGTGTATATATATTTCTTTATAAAAATTAGAGGCTTGTGAAATTGATATATTTCTGAGAATCGTACAAGCGTAAACCAAACTATGGAGAATAGAAATGTGCATTAGAATTTTATATATAACGCGAAAAATCGAAATTGTTATCGAATTTAAAAGAAAGAAAATAACAAAACTGTTTCATATATTATAATTAAAAAAAATTTTAAAACCAGAAGCGTAGAAGTGAAATTCTTCTAACAAAATAACACGAGAAAATTCTTCCGAAGGTGAAGAAAATTTAACCGACGAAAGAACTGGAGCAGCATGTAAAAAGAATGTTGATAGAACTTAATTTTAAGTGATTCTGACAGTGATTAGATTATAGTTTTATCTGTCTTTCTGTTTATTCTATAATGAAGAAATTCTTGCTGTTTTAAAATAAAATGTATATTATTTTCTTGTTATATTTAAAAAAAAAGTTATTTTATTTCAACTTTCTATGCTCCTGGTTTCGTATAACACGAAATCCATATAACGCAGAATGTATTTCTTGCGTTATAGAGGATTTTACTGTAACTATAATTTCACGTTATTTTAACTTACCTAGTAGATACAGTTTGAAGTTGCAAAACATGATACTAAAACTGGAAATATACAAATATATACAAATATGCGAGAGGAATTTTCTTTTTTAAATATTAATTTATAAATATGAGTTTCGCAAAATATTTCCTGTGCAACTTACATTACGATTCTCAATTTTCCAATTACAATTTTTTCGAGTATGAGATGAGTTTTATTTTTTTAGAAACAGTTATAGAAAGCAGAAAGAATAATAAAAATAATAAAAAAAGAAGAATGATAAATCAGTTGAAAAAAGATTCGGTGTAATGATGATTATAATAGAATTTAGTTCAATTAATTTTGCTATCGTCATTTGTATGCGACTATGCATTATCATGCAAATTATAGATTCATATCTATAATTAGTAAGATTTATTTTCCTCAATTTTTGACGTATAATTTGAATTGAATAACGATATATAGTTAGTTGTTATTGCTTTTCTTAATAAGAATAATGAATAATGGCCTTTTTCAGAATCTATTGTTATCAGAATCTTTTTTTTCTTTTCTTTTTTTGACATAATGATGGTTTCGATATACGTTCATTATTTTCATTAGCATCCATTGTCTTTTCACAAACAAAAGCGAAATTAATATTTTGGCATGCTTCAGCTGCACTCTAGGCCCTAATTTAAATTCATTTAATCACAATATTATTCGTTCGCGAAAAAGAATTAAACAATAACAGATCAATAAGAGAAGAATACCAAAAATAATGATTTAGGAGATTATTTAGAGTTCATCTCATAACATTTTTCCATCAATCATATAATAAATTCGCGAAAAAGAATTTCTCTTACGAAACTCTTATAAAATCGATATTTCATTATCGACATATCGTTAGAGACTATATTAAAGGTCTATGTCTTCAAAAAATACAGAAAAAGAAACTCGAGTAAACGTACGTAAGAAAAAATTTAAATATTTAGAAGTGATTTAATAATCAATTTATCGTGAATCATTCAAAAATGAAGAATTTAATAAATTCATGAATTCTTACGAAACTCTCATCTACTTCTATATTCATATTCCACATATTTTTATTAGAGATTGAAAATAGTTCGAGAAACGTCGATAAGATGTGCACATTCTAGGAACAAACGGTTCTCGTTTCATTCTATTTCCTTCCGCAAAATCACGCGACGAAATTTTCGCAAGATACCCGTAGGGGAATATGAAATTTCATTAGAGGTGAGAAAGAAGCTTTGATAGAACAGCTCACCCTCCCTCGTTCCCGTATCCGGCGAAACGTTTAACGAGTGTAACGAGAAACGTTTGCACGTGTGGGAGAACGTGGGTTTTGGTATCCTTATGCGGGAACCAAGGTTTTTTCCCAACTTTTTAATAAGTCCCAAAATTTCGAGAGGAACAGCAATAAAAGGCTCGGTGTACATGCAAGGTAAAAGAAAACTTTTTTATCAGCGACGAGTGTTCAACGTAGTCGAGGAAAGTTTCCCTGGCGCTCTTCACATGTTTCGTTTCTCGACGAACGCTGGGGCTAGTCACTTGAATTCTTTCTGGCGGAATAACTAGAAAAAAGAGGGGAAAGGGAGAGGGAGGAGGAGGAGGAATAAAAAGGAAGAATACGAAAAAAGACAGAGAAGAAAAGTAAAGACGAAAAATAAAAGGGAGAAAAAGAAATAACACAACTCGAGAGGCTCTCGCAAATCAGGAAAACGATACGAAACAAAGAAGGGTAGGATAAGAGGGATAAAAAGAAGAGAAACACGCGAACAGGAGATCCCTATGCTTAAACGGTCCCGTTATATTCCGGATGGAAAAACGAAACTCGCGATATTCAAATCTCCTATAATGGTGCAACCGTATGTACCTGCACGTATGTACACTCTCGTTCATAAGTACGTGGCCACTTTAATTGTAACAATTATCTGAAAGAAGTTAGAAAATCATTAGCGAGTTTCGCTTAATTTCATGTATTTACTTTATAATGCGTTGGAGAATATATTTTACCAACAATACATATGATATCTCGATGAAAAATAATTAAGGTTTTTTTTTTTTCGTTGTTGATATGTTAATATGTTAATTACATAATTTTAATAGTTTTGGATATTTAACTTTTCGTTTTCGAATTTATTCGTTTAAATGATTCCGCGTAGAAAAGATAAAATTTTTTTAATTTAAAATTATCAGATACGTAGAATTTAATAATAAACGCTATTTTACAGTTAATAATATATATAATCATTTAAAAAAATCACACGGAAATTACTTTGATTTTATTCACATTTAGAAATTAATGTTCAAGAAAAGAATAATTTCGTATATATTTATATTCTCCACTTTAATACCCTTAATTTCTAATATATTGAAATAACTTATATATCGATTAACTCAAAATAATATGAAATTATAACATCCTTTCTATCGATTGGATTTGCACCATACGATTCTCAAACCCAATTAAAGATAAGCAACATACTTATGTAACCAGAATATACGTATCTCCATATACGTGCGTCTCCGTTATCACACGAAAATTATCAAACGCAAAACACTTCCCCGGGAAATATTTGGCACGCTCTACCCTGAAAATAGGGATCGGGATGACAATGCCGTGCATCTCTCTTACGAATGCATTATTCCGATATCGAAACGCGAACGCGAATTGCCAGGCATAAAAGAAGAATTTTTCATCAGCACACGTTGGATAGCACAGTGGATCTATCGGCTCGTTCTATGCACACGTGAACACACTGGTTTGGTTGGCGCATCCGGGAATCTTGAAAAGTTTCCTCTACACCTATATCCAATCCCAATACATTATATACATATGTATGTGTTTGTGTGTGTATACATATATATACATACATATAATGTATATATAAAATACACACGTAGGAATGGTCGAACGTCAAAGCGGCGTTTCGAACATGCTTTGCATACTTCCGTGCCCCGTGTGTACCTGACGTCTCTTGTTCCGCAGAATTACCCTCTCAAGGGCCGTCGATACTCGGGTTAAGGAGGAAATACCGGATCGGCGATACGCTACGTTTGAACTGCACATCCGGACGGAGTAAACCCGCGGCCAATCTCACCTGGTACATCAACGACCGACAAGTACGGTTTGGTATACGAAATCGTTGAATAGCTAGACTAGAAATTCCTAAACCCCCTACTATCCTGTGTGCCTTCCCGCCTTGCCCTCTCACCGGTATATATACCTCGATTCTCTGGCTCCTGTAAGATGCAACCAGCCCAGTTCGGGAACACGATTTTCAACGGTGAATTGTGGAAGACTGCGTGAACCATTCAGACACATCGGTGGGAGTTTGGGGAATAGGTGTCTGAGATTTTAGAGATCGAGTTAATTGTTACGGGGGTGGGTGGAGGGAATGCCGCAGTTACGGAGTTCGATGGGTTAACACGTTCCTTTAACGAGAACCACGGCCATGGATACTCGAGATATTGATTGTGCTAAATTCGTGGCTCGATTTCCTGGTTTTGTTTCAAGGACCAGAAACAGAAAGGGATTCGATTAAGAAAATTGAAATATATTCGTATGGTGCGAGGTGGACGAACGAATTACGATGTTTCGAATGGCGATCTTTGTAACGATGTAGGAAGTTTGATCTAGAGTTTCTATTTCTGTTCGATTCGATTTGTCTTAGGAAGAGGTGAAACTTGGCGGGAGAATCGAATTAATCTCTCGCCTCGTTTCTTTGACAAGCTGGTTAAGCGATCATTAAGATGGTGGACTCGAAGGAGAAGCGATTTTTTAGGCGAAATTTTTAAAATGGAAAGTTTAGAGAAATAGAGAAATTTGTGTGCTTTCGTATATTCAATGAGAATTATATTTACGAAGATTTAAAAATATAAAATAAAAGAATTTTTAAATTTTTATTATTTAGCGAATCAAAAAGTATACGTTAGTTTATTAAGCAATGATCTATGAATAGCTACTGTTATTCTTAATTGATAAAAATTTTCTTATGGGATCACTGTTCAAAAAAAGATTCAAAAACGTTATGAATTATATTAATAATATTATCTAATTATAAGCTAATATTATAATTGAAATGAAACTTTTATCGGCAAAGGCATTAAATATTCATATATCTAGCAGTTCATTCTTCATAATCGATGCAGATGTATTTTTGTTTTCTCATGCCCTATTTCTATTTTTTGTTATAAAGAATTGTTCAGCTGATCAAACTCGTAGATCTATACTTAAATATTTAATTTCATCCAAACAATCTGTTATTTAATGTAAATATCTCGATATAAGAGCGTATCAAATGTCATCTCTTATATATTATTACGAAACAGATAGAGACATCTATTAAAACGTCATCCCCAATTAATCCCAGTGTAATTGATTCATTAAATTATAGACAATTTTCACAAATTAATAAAGACAGAAGATAGATTCGAGTTATATTTCCACGAAATCACTGGAACATTTCTCTCTCTCTCTCTCCCTCTTTTTTTTATGAAACGCTTCGCAAGATATTTTATTTCGAATAGCTTTGTTCGAGATGAATACACGTGTCCCGATTGGAACGAGGCGCAGAAATTTGATTTCGCAATGAAACGTTACCTAACGAAACCTCATAAACGTATTTTCCCGCTGTCTATTCCTTTCATGAATGACGTATTATGGAAAAGCAACGTTGCGAGCGTAGCAACGTTATGGAGAGAGAAAATACAAAAAAGGGGAGAAAAGCTGAAAAAGAGAAGAAAACAAAACAAAAAGGAAACAAAGAGTAATTGAAGTTCCTTGGACGTGTAATGATGGCGTTATAGAAACACAGGGCCCTATCGAATCGGTTGTCTATCAATTCGTTGTTCCATGCGTTCCTATCGATAAAATCTCATTGTTCCTCGAAATACCGATACTTTTGACGTGCACGATCCTCTTTATCGGCATTTTGGATCGACAGAAGTTGTTTCGCTTTGTCTTCTGATCTTTCGTAACATCGTGATTGAATTATCCTTCGTAGAAAATATTTACCCTTAAGAATTGAAAGATATATATATATAGGTAAGAGGAGGAAAATAGATGTTTTTCTTCGATAATTGAAAAGGGTGTAGGAAGGAAGGAAGGAGTTTATTAATATCTTGACGATCCAAGTAATACTTGTGCCCATGAGGAACATCTAAGTTTGGCCAAACATTAGCTATAAATGTTGTTATCGTTCGCAAGTGAAACATTTCCTGACATACAGAGGAGTATGTACACTCGTGTAGCTGTGGCTTTTGTTCGATACTTGCATTTTATCTTCTGTATTGATCATTTTATACCTTCCATGTATTATTATTATAGTAAAGGCTAAAACATCTTATCCTTTTAAAAGTGGAAATGTTGAAAGGAAATAAATGATTCGAATGTTTCCAAAAAATTTTTTGAATTTTCTATTCAACTTTATTTTTAATTTTTTGTCTTTTTGTATTATTCGATACTATTATATATTTTTATTTGTTTTGATAAATTCAAAATTGTGTGAAATTAAATTCGATTTGAGAAAATTTTATTCTTTCAATATTAAAGAGATCAATCTTTGAAAAAGATCAATCTTTAAATTTATAATTTATTTTTCGTTTTTTCTAAATTTCTAAATTAAGTAGAAAATTTAAAAATACACGTACAAATACGTATATCCATATATATATGTGCTTACATTCTTCTATATTTCGAGTGGCTTGGATAAAAAAAAAAAATATTTAACATCCACTATCGAAATCGAGATTCAAATTTATTTTCCATTCTATTTATTTACGCGTACTAGGGAAAAAACCGAAAAAGTAAAAAGAATCACGAAAACATATAATTTATATCCATTTTCGCAGTCGTTTATTGAACTTTGATATCACTTTTTCCCTCGATATCAAATTTTCCATGCAAATAATATTCATTTTTCAAAATACAAAATATTTCCAATATTGTTACTTCTTCGAAACTAATCGATCATCGAGATAACTTGCCTAAACCATCATTAAATTTTACATTATCTCGAACTCATTAACCAGCCCCCACCAAGTATCCCCAAATATCGTAGAAACCTTATTACCCGAAACGAAGTGATTAACGAATTCCTATAGTTGCGCCTAATTAATCGCCCCCGTATCCATCCTTTAAATCGATCCACCAAGTTTCGATTGATTCACCCACGTCCAGGAATCCCCGAGGAGCCAGAGAATTTTCACGTAACACGTTCCACCTGTTTAACCTCGGCGAATTGTCACACAGCCGCTGAAGCCGCATGTCCGCACGTACAGTCCTTTGGACACGAACGAGTCCGAGTGGCAGATTTCCCAGATCGGCCTTCAATTTCTCGTTACGCACGAGCATTTCGCCGGGGGCAAGTTGAAAATACGTTGCAGCGCCTCGATATACGATATTTACTGGCAGAGCACAGAGGTCAGCTTCGAGGAAGACAGGGCACCGCCGAAGGTGATACAATACCAGCCAGCTGCGACCATTGTGGGTATCGACTATCTGCAACCACCACCCAACTTCCAGACCGGTCAGAAGAAACCTGATGGCCATGTTGGAGTGAAAGGTAAAAAACGAATCTTTGCATTTTTGGTTTTTTCTTTGTTTTTTTTCTTTTTTTTTTTTTTTTTTAGAAAAAGGAGAAGAAAAAGAAGAAAGTTTGAAGAAGATTCTTGTAGAGAGGGAAAAGGGGTGATGGTTGAATCTGATAATAGGCTTACCCGAGTTCGAGAGTTTTGGTGTCTTTAAGTTTCGAGGTGTTTACAAGAAGGGAGGGCTTTAATGGGGACTGTCTGTGTCAATTGATTGGACTTTTGATAGTGACGCTGTTAAGGGTTGTTCTTAGATATGCGGAGGTCGATTTGTTATGTTGTTTTTGGGGGATTTTTATCGGTTACGTCGAGAGATAAAAAATATCTTTAATGGTATATATTTTTAGATTAGAAGGATAATAATAGAAATGACAAATAATAATTTTTAGACGAAAAAAAGTAATTTTATTTAATCGTACGGTTTCTAATTCTTTCAAAATCGAATTTCTATTGATATTTAGGATCAATAAATATATTTATCATTTGCCCAATTTAAAATATCAAATGTGAAAGGAATTTTATTAATTTTTCTTTGATATTTTATCAATATTTCATATTAAAATAGAATATAATTTTTCATAATACAAAGATAAAAATCGAATCCAAGTTACATATCTATCATATCTATTTAACTATTGTCGGATTAAAACCATTGTTCGAAGATTGAGATTAAAACGCGAGAATAAGTTTTCCAGATGTTGAGGTAACTAAAAACTTTTAAATGAATATTTCAAAATTGTGAAGTAAAATCTAATATGGCCATAAATCATATTATTAAATTAACAAAGAGAAGAACCGTTTTAATTCGAAATATGCTGCTTTTATGAAAAATAACATCCTCGCATCTCTATCAAAAGCGCTTTTAATATTCTCCTTTACGTAACTCATATGCACTTCCGATTCAACTGAATTAACACAATCAATTACATATACTTAAGACACGCAATCCATAATGTCAAAGTGCAACGAGTTCAAACTGTGTCATTTTCATGTATAAAGGTTAAATGCTTGTTTAAAAATAAAAAAAGAATATTTTCAATCGTGTTAAACATAAAATAATTATGGATTTTTCGTTAAAAGAAAAAAATCTCATCATTGATTCTCCATGAAAATATAAAGCACTGTAAATTTTAAAGAAGTTTTAAATATACATTATATCTCAAATTGAGAAGTTTGTAGCAAGGGGGAAGGATAGATTTGACAGTTCCATTTTCGACAGTTCTATTTTCGACAGTTTTTGAATTATGGTATATATATATATAACATACTAAAAAAAAAAAAAAAAAGATTTACATCGTGTGGTGTAGATTTTAGCAAGGAATAAGCGATTTAACAAATATTGGACTTTTTTAAAATACAAATATTCATTGCTATATATATATTTGTGCAATGAAAATGCAAATTGATATTTTTATCAAACAAAGGATATTATTAACTTATAGAACAACGAATAACTCGATAAATTATACATATTTTATTGCTTACTGTTAACATTTTTATTGATAGTTTGAATAAAAATTCGTCAAAAATAGGAATAAAGAGTTATCAACATAAAACAATCAATTACTTTTATAAAAATATATACTTTTTTTATTAATCTTTTTTTTTTCCATTAAATGAAAGCAACATTTTACAAGCAATTTTCATTCAATTTCCCTAAAATTGTTACAAATAAATCTGCGCCTTTTAACGGCCTCGATTGCGCTACGCTTTAACCATTGTTTCATTCGCGAACGAATCCATCCCAACGAAAGACTTCCGCTCCGCTTTAACGAGTTAGTAATCCGTTTCAGACTGATTAAGTCCACCAATCGAAATTTCCCGATCTTTTTTTCCTTCCCTTTTATTTCTTTTTTTTTTTTCCCTTCCCTCCCTATCTCTATCTCTATCTCTCCCCATTCACCTATAAACGAGTCGACATAACGGCCGAGCCATCCGCTTGTTTGTCCACCGTGCGCGGTTCGGATAATCTGACCGGTCGAATTATCCTGGTTAACGTCAAATAGCTCGGCACGCCATCAAATAATTCGTTTCACGCCAGCTAATCCGAGGCTGCGGCAAAGATAATTCCCGACGTATTCCAGGATTATTTGCTGCGGCTTTGGATTATTTGGCGCATCAAGTGAGCCGCACTTCAACGGCATGCACAAACGGCCCGCTCTCGAAAACACAACGACGCAGGTAGCAACAGCAGTAGCAGCAGCAGCAGCAGCAGCAGCAGCAGCAGCAATAGCAGCAGCAACAACAACAACAACGGCGGACAATCGGCCGACCACCAGCAATGAATGACAATGAAAAGACAGAGCGGAAACGAGGCGAAGAGAGGGAAGAGAGGGAGACGAGATGATATCGGTTTCCTCCGTTCCGTGATCACCGGGGGTTGGTTTATTGTATAATAACCCGGGCGTTGGTCACGATTCGATTGAAATCATATCATCGGGGCAAAAAATACACGGTCGAATTCGTTGATCGTGGGGAGGGCTCGCGAAAACTTCGTTTCGTTGTTTGAGCTAGCTGTCTCGTTATAGAGAAACTGGCTTTCGACTCCCTTCGTTCCATTCTGTCCCTTTTATATTTTTCCTATTGATCCGTTGTAAAGCAAATTGTTTAATTGGGCTAATTTTATGAGGATGAGAGATGGACTACTTTTTTTTTTCTTTCTTAAGATCGAATTATGTTTATAATTGGCGGAGGAAATGAGTAAAGATTTTTGTTTATTGGTCGTATTATAATGATATTATAATAATGTCCAATATAACAAAAATTGGTTTAACTAATTCAGTTTAATTACAGGGTGGATTAATTTATTCGTATACGAGTTAAATGGATTTGTATTAAAAAGTATATTTTAATTATAAAAGTATATTTTTAACAAAAATTTTATATTTATTGTAACAATACTTTATATTTTACAGGACTTTAATCACTAGTCATAATTATAACGTAATAACAAGATAATTTTTAACAAAATTTTGGACGATTAATTGAAGAGAATTGTTTTAAATCGAAAGAATTGATAAAAATCTTTGCCTATTTTTACATTTCAAGTAAATGAAATTGTAATCAAGAAATATCCATCATGCTCAAATTGAAAAGATGAAATTTCCCATAAGCGCGATTTAATTAAATAAGCTTCTACTTGTAAATGCAATATGCACGGAACTGAAACAAATTACTAAATGTTATCTCGCAACTTACATAGATCGGTCCATCATCCACCCGCAGGCTCCGTCTCATCCGAATTTATCCTAAATGAAATGCATACTTGTTAGATCACGAATCGGTGATCTCACAAACGCCAAAAACATGCGCCAGAAACCATCAGATAGTCAGATTTTGCGGCCGAGTTAACCCGCGCTTTAACCCATTCCGCGTAATTGCAACGGCAAATAACATTAACGTATAAATATTATAAACACGGGAGGGACATAGCATAGTTCATAGTATAGTTTTAACAAAGTGCAACTATAATATAATATAATAGTAAACTCGACGAATATTAACGATAATTAATGCCAGCGTGTGAGATTCATACCCGGCCATGCTACTTTATTTACCCTGCGGTCGCGTATACGCTGCGATTTACGCAGCTTCGAACGCGTTCAGATTTAAATTCGCTAAATTAACCGGGCACAAACGAGCATTGTAAAAGGTGGTAATACACGCGATTAACCGGTGTCATAATTAGGCGTCGTTTATGCGGATAGAATAGGAAATAAAGGGGGGCCGTGTATGAAACAGGGGGAGGGAATGGGGTAGAATGGAGAGAGAAAGAGAGAAAAGGGAGAGAGGGTTAACGTTACGGTCACGGTTCGCTCGCGGTTCGTTCAAATGTTATTCGAGGCCTCGAAGCGTGACTGGAGTGAGCCTAGGTTAGTTAATTCACAGTGGAGCATTGAATAATATTTGATCGAAGCCCCGTGACTGGATCGAGTCGGTGTAAATCAAGTCAGCGATGGGGGTTAATTAGCGGATCGACACAAGTCCACCGATGATCGAGCGACGAAAATCACTTATGCTGTCACGTGCGTTATTTATCGTTGTTGGAATGGGAATCGAAAAAAAAAAAGAATAAAGAAAAAGAGGAGAGAGAGAGAGAGAGAGAGAGAGAGAGAGAGAGAGAGAGAGAGAGAAAGAGAGGAAATAAAAAAAAAGAGAGAAGAGGAGAGATTTTTGTTCATTCACCAGTAGGAAAAATCCGTCATCCATCATCGTTCGAAAGGCGCGATCGAAATTCTATGACCTACATCCGGAGGCGGCTATTAAAGCATAAGCGTACCCTCAATTTGAATTTTTTTGCGTTATTATTCTCGGGAAGCGCGGTTTTATTACTTTCAATTCCCGGTGCTCAGCAACCGACATCGCTGACTACACGGGGATATATTAGCATGTAGAATGGCGCGAATTAATTCGGAAAGTTTCGCGCCTCCACGCAGGGAGGGCCTTGTGTTACACACCGTGGACGGATTTCGTCTCTTTTGTTCACGGTTGAAAAGAGGATCGGTTCGATGATACGATATCGATTGTTAACGTAATCCGTTGGTTTTCGCTGGTAGATTCGAATCTCTGCTTTTTTTTTTTTTTTTTTTTTGGAATTGAAAATTTTTCACGAACGTGGAATTTATTTAATTCTATTTCACGTAACGCGAAAAAATTAATATTAAAACGTTCGGTGAACGGGGGATGAAAATTGAATTTAATATAACGATTCCCAGAGGAAAAACATGCTGCGATGAAAAAAAATATCGCATTCTCTTAATTTTTGATGGATGGGATTTTCAAATAAATTTGTATGAATTACTTTTAAAAAGTGAAATCGTTTGTCCAGACGATATGTTTCTAATATTAAACAATAGGTTTTAATCAATAAGATTTCATGATAATATTATATTTTAATAATAACACACGATATTATCGAAGATAAATAGATACCTAAAATAAAAATAAAATAATTCACGTATATTAAGATATAAAAAACATATAACTGAATACAAACAAAGAAAATTTCTTTATTTTTGAAGACAAATAAAACTTATTGTAGTATAATAAATATAAGATAGCCCGATATCTTATTTATCGATTTATCAAAGAATTGTACCTCTTTGCTGGCCACTATTCGAAACCTCTACCATTCGCTAATAACCCATTTTCTCTATGATTACGTTCTCTAATTACCTCATTTATTTTCGAAAACAATCGCGAGAAACGTTTCGCCCGTCCGCTAATTTCGCTCATCCATTTGTCGAACAAAGTACCATGTTATTTTGTCGCATAAACAGAGACCACGTCGTAAAATACCCAATTTAACCTCTCCTCCCCTCCCCTATATATCGCTGGAAGGCAAAAATTCACAATATCCTCTGTTCAAATACGGTCGAGAATATACATTTTCCCAGTTCTCGATCCTCTCTCTTAAACTCGATTTCGTACGTTCTCCAAAAGCTGCGGTTCCAGGCCACGAATTCCCTTCCATCCACCTTATATAAATTCATTTATTCATCCTTTCGCGTTCCAGGCGGACACGATCGCCGCGAGCACGAAACGAAAACGACACAACCTCGAGTGCAACACCACCTGTGTTCTCTGTTTCCAGTTCTCGGCTCGTCCAGATCGGATGCAAGACTTCCTTTGGCGCGGCTGGTCCTGGGACTGTCCCTTTTGATCGCCATTCGTTAACCATACCGCATTCAACTACGCGCGCTTTGGAGCTGTTTATATAAATCGACGTGCTTGTAAAGAAAAGTCCAGGCCGCTTTGTGTCACGTGATGATCGTCCTCCGGCGATAGAGAAAGGGCCACGTGATCGCGCGCCCTTTTCTGGATTAGGAGGAAGGGAAGAGGAGACGCGTGGCTGGAGATCAAACAAAAAAAAAAAAAAAAGAACGAAAGAAAGAAGGAAATGAGGGGGATGAAAAGAATTGCACGAGGCTTGTTTTCAGCCTTGGACGAGATCTAGACTAATGAAGGGAAAGGAGCAGCGAGGAATCAGACAATGGACAGGGGATATTCGAGCGGGGTGAATCGCGAGGAACCGGAAATTACCACTTTAAACTGCCATTTTGCGATGAACTGTTTATTTATTCAAATGATGATGAACGGAAGAGTGAATTCGGTGGTCCATCAAGTGCGAGATCAGTGAAAACGAGACGAAACGACGAAAATATCCGATTGGAATATTTTATTATTAGATTTTACTTTCTTCTTTTTTGACGAGATCATGTGTTTGCAACGTTTAGCTTAGTAATATTGTGTTAAAGAAAGAAAATAACATGTTTCCTTTTTCATATTTTTTTAAAATTTATGAAAGAAGAATTAAACTATAATTATGGATATACATGTCCATGTATCATCTCTATCGTTTCCACTGCCATTCTCTCTCACTGCTATTTTTTATTTTTTTGTCTTTTCACTCCATACGTCAATTCTAATTAGAAAAAGAGACAGTTCGATGATATCGCGCGATTCGCCTAAAACGAAGAAAGAAAGAAATAAAAGAGAAATAATAAATCGGAGAAACAGTGAGCGAGAAGATGTACCTGATGAATCGGATATTCGACGAGTCACTTTGCGTTGCCACTGTTATCCACTCTAATATTCTTATAAAAGCGTGATTTAACGAACGAGAGAACCGTATATAAGTACGCAGTTGCGCTTCAAACGTTCTTTCCCGCGCAAAAAAATATTCGTCGTTGAAACGCTCTCTAGCGGGAGAAATAGGCGAGAACGAAGAGAACAAAAGGGGAGAATAAAAAGAAGAAAAACGAGAAATATCGGCGAAAGAAGGATTTATATGTATTTATGATTGAGAGACAAAAAAAAAAAAAGATGATCGTTTGTTATCCATCCCCTCTTCATCAATTTCGTTTCTATTCGTATGTAATCCATGTGTAATTTCATTTCGAAGCTTATTATTACGTATTGGGTTTATTAAATTAATGCCATTTGCCGTTCAATTTAATGCATTTCCCCTTCTCCCCGATACATTTGTCAACCGCGTTTGACATACCTACGAACATAACGAATAATAAAACCGATTACACAGTCACGTTCTGTTTACAATGAATATCGAGCTTACTGTTCTCCCCCGGCCTGCTTCCGGTTGGAACGTTGTTTCCTGTTGCTCACGCTGGTGTATCGTTCGCCTCGAATAGGTACGCGCGCACAAATTGTATGTCTTGCGAATTGTCGCTCGAAGATTTATTTATTTATTTTCTTATTTGTCGTTTCGCAATGACGGACGAGGCATAGCAATCGAGCGAAAAAAAAAAAGAAGAAACAAAAAGAAAAAAAGAAAAAGTTGATAATGAATAGAAAAGAAGAGAATACGATAAAGTCGTATATATGTATATGTATATGTATATTATGTATTAACGAGCGATGTGTGCTAGTATTAGTTACGAATTATTGATTAAGGATCGCAACGACTGAATAATACTCTACATGATTTTCTAATTGTAATAAATATTTTTGAAACCGTCATCTCGTTTCTACGTAGTTAACACGAGCGAGTGTTCGATAGGGAAACGTGTTTCATTATAGCCAAAGAGAAAATAAGAAAAGAAAAAAAAAAAAAGAGAGAGAACTCGAGTAAAAGTGGTGTAATTAATATTTTCGAACGGATCTATATAAAGAAAAAAATAAATGTAAAGTGTCAGAGATATCTCGCGTGTCCGCAGCATAGTTTCACGATTCTTTGTGTAATAGGAATGATGCTAGTCGAATTTTTGCCAATTTTTTGGTATCGATGCTCATTATGTTCCTCAGCTTGTCACGATACGAAAGAATATTTATGATAATAATAATGATATGATCACAATATCGTTTCATTTTATATCATACCATCATTTCATTTCTTCCTTAATCCATTCGAATCTTATCTTTATCGAAGAAAATTATCATTATTATTTTTCTTTTCATTATAAATTTCTTCACATTGTGATCTCGTTTCAAATAAATTAATTTTTTTTCATCTTGCTACCTATATCCACAACTTTCATTATTACAAAATGTTAATAAATATACACCATATGTAAGAAGAATATGAAAATATCCATACTTCTTTAACTATCTCATATTGTTTGATTTTCCACAGGAAATCATCCATTTCTTTCAAAGCCGGGACAAAGGAACGCTTACAAGAAGAGAAAGAGGAAAAAAAAAAAAAGTAATTTCTTCAATCTCTCAATACCACTTAACCTTGTTTTTTAAATCCCTGCTTTATTCAGTACGATATAACATTATTCTCAATGACCGCTCATGAAAATTCACCATAAAACGGACCAAATATTCTGTGCACAAATTAACTGCAGCTTTACAGATCAGTAGAACGGGATAAGAGGTAATTTCGAGGAGCAATTTTTCCGGATGGCCATTCCTTTCGTTAAAATCGAAAACCCCTTTAACGAATCCCCCATGAAAATCAACGGCCAAAGCGATCGGAACGTGTCGGCTAATAAATATTATTTTATCAAACGCTAGCCGATTGAATCGTGCTGCCGCATTATTACTACATTTGTTTCCGCATCAACGGCAATAATGCTGATGAAATAATTCAATTACCAATTTCGCATGCAATACAATTATCATGGCAGTGCAACACGGCCCTCTCGCCTAACTTCGTTCCTATTAATCCTCGAAGATGCGATATTCACAACCGGCTAATCCGTTTATTCTTTCAAATCCGAAATCCGATATCCCGTTCGAAAGGGCACGCTCTGGCGCGTCACGATTTTACTTACACGAGAGGCTTAAACGTTTCGGCTCTTCACTTTTTTTTTTTTTTTTTAATTCTATACCCTGAACTGGCATTGAATAAAATTTGTTTAGTCTTGTCCTACAAATGGATTAATATTTTTTTCGTTTTTCTTTTTTTCTTTTTTTAAGAAGAAGAGGTAAAAAAGAGTCGCTCCGGTTACGCATGAATTTTTATATAGGTAGATTGAATGGAAAGTATTTTGTGAATAAACTCGTGGATGTTTTAGATAGTTCTGGATTTTTAACGTTCCAAAATTCATCTTGTTAAAAAGATCGAGATTAACAATAGAATATATTTAATATAAATATATTTCTCTTTAAAGTGATTTATTAGATAATTAGAGATTTCGCCTGGAATTTTAATTATTTTCCTTTTAATTTGTAATTTGTAATCGAACTGCAGATAAAATATAATGAAATAGGAATTTTTATATTTGTAATTTTGTAAAAATGTTTATTTATCACTGAGATAAATATTGTGACATATTTAATTTGATGAAACTAAAGATATTTTATCTCTTGTTTTAATCAATATATATTCACGATATAAGTTATGTAAGTTCATACATATGCTGTTCTAGTTTGTGGAATTATATTGATAAGGAATTAGTTTTAGCGATGAAAGATTATGTTGATAAAAAAATACAAAAAAATATTTATAAAATATTAATAAAAATATTAATAGTAAATAAATCTTTAGGTAAATAAAAAAATGAAGAAAATATCCTTCTAAAGTTGCAAAAATTATATTAAAATATTGAACGATAAAAAATAAAATTTTAGAAACTTATTCATAAATATAAAAAATAGAAATTATTTCTATTCTATTTTTGTTATACTTTTGAATAATATCAACTGATCAAGATTAGTGTTTCTTATTGGAAATAATTATCAGTAAATTACATGTTTGCATTTGTAATAAACGATCGTGCAATATATGGAATGCGTTTGAAACGGCAATGAATGGATGAATAAACAGTATTCAAAGTTTCTTGTTCAGTAGATATAACACAATTCAAAACGATTCGATAATTACTATCTACTAGTATTATATATACATATACGTTATTATTTCAATAAAATAAAAATAAATACATCTAAAAATTGTATATATCAAAAATTGTATACATTAATTTGAATTTTTTTCTCATTTTATTTGATTTTATCATGAATCTATTTTTAAATTTACACTTTCTCTCTTAAAAAAATTAATAAATACATACTGTATCATTTTTATAGTTCAAAAAAATTGATGATTCTTTTTCAGCAAATGTATATTAAATAAATAACACTCTTTTTTGTAACAAATAAAAAATAAATACAAAATATCGTTAAACATTTCAGATTTTTAAAGTTTAGTGATTGCAATTTAATAAAATTCCAATACAAAACCATCAGTTGTTCGATCTAATAAAAGATCCGAACATTTACATTTCACTAAATTCAGCAGAGAGAAAGTAATAGCTTGATATAAATTTTATAGATGAAATTCATTAAAAAAATAACATTGCAACAATTGAAACTCAAACATTAAAAACTATAATATTCTATTAAAAAGAAAAAATTGAATATTCATAAACTTTTAATATTTTAAGTATTATTTTGAAAAAAAATATATTCTTAATTTATTATTAAAAATATGATTTTTAATATTATCTGAGTTTCATATTATTTCATACATTTTATATATATCCACCATAAATTCTATTATAAAAAAAATTACGAAACATTTCAAGAAACTTTGATTCACAATTAATTTAATCATTTTTTTCGATCAAATCCTCTGCTTCTAATTGATGTTAAACGTTTAAGAGAGGATGCAATATCCTAATCGGTCCGCTGCGCCTCATAACTAATCGAACGTTTTTAGCTGTTCTGCCCGATGTTCCGATTTTACAATCAAATTAAGCGTTAATGGAACATATCATCAAGCGTGCACGAGTCGGTCGGGATTGGTGAGCAGATAATATAGGTCCATGCGCTCGTTGCCTAAAAGGCAATCGATGCTATTTCTCTGTATACGTGTCGGTATATGTACATGAAGCGCGTGTGCACTCGCACCAATGAGCAGAAAGTATCGATGTGTAGAGGAACCTATACGTACACACACGAATAATCACGAGCCTCGGTTGCCTAGAGACGGGAAATACGGAGGAGCACGGCGAAAGACAGAAATTGGAGTACAGTCCTGCTTCCATTTAAACGGCACGCGGATTACGTCGAGAAACTTTTCATTGTTCCTTGATGATTAATAACGCGAAATTTATCGAAATTCGGTACGTTCGATTTTATCTCGCATCCTGCTTTCCAACTTTCGTTAAGAATGATGCAATCGTGCTACCAGCAATACGTATTCTTCTTACGATTGAATCGCGTAGTGTGTCATAACCTGTACATATTCGTGAATTTTCGTGATGGATCGATGTAAATTGCCGAATATCTGCGTTCAATCTGTATAAAACGATTGGCAACGTACCGAGTCGTGAGTTAAATTTTCTCTGTCATGTATAGATAATTCAATTGGTTTAATTAGCATCTTTGTAGATGAAACGTGAGCTGTTCAATGAATATTTACGAAATCTGTAGCGATTTTTTTCGTGGAAACGATCACGATGACCATCTATATCGAGATATGATTCTTTTTTATTCACACGCGTCACGTGGACGAGTTTGGATGAACTGTGTTTCATATGCAGCAGCTGTGTAGCCACTGATGAAACGTGCGGCGTTCTTTCGTTCCTTGTTCATTCTTTCGTTCTTTTTTTGCATTTTTCCTCTCGTTCTCTCTATTTTTCGTTTATAGGTATATTTTTATCTATGTGCTTACGCACGTTTATGCAATTGTAGCTCGTTACGGTACACGAGTTCATGTTGTCAATTTCTCTGTAATGCGGACCAATTTCTTTCGTAATTATGATTGTTGCATTTATTATTACTATAAAATTGCATATTGCAACGGTGTGTGGCTCATGTGGAGGATTATTTTCGATAACTGTTTAATTTTTCTTTAGAGCGGTGAGAGAATTTCGTATGCAACGCGAATATTGTACATATAATATTAAGAAATGGTAAATAAAATTAATTTTTATTTTTTTATGAAATTATTATTTGAAATGAAAATATTTTTTATATATTGTTCTTATTTATTCTACGATTTGATTTTATCTTTATATTTTTATAACTTTTAAATAATAATATATCATAGATAATATTATAATTTTTTTGTATTAAATCAAAAATTTAAATGGCTATATTAGCTTATAGTTTATGGCTTATACTATAGTTGTTTTTTATTAGAATATTTCATATTTTAATATAGAGAATATTTCACATTTTGTAGAAAAATACAAATCCTGATGCATGACGTGATTAGATGCACTGAAAAAGTATACAGTTTGAAGTAGATGCGCATAAAGTTTGAAGTAGACCACAAAACAATTTGGCCTCGATCCAGTTAAACCGGTGATATGCCGTACATTATTGGTGTCGTATGGATTTGAAAATTTGCCTACAAGATTTTTGGACTTTTGCCTGACTATGGAAATGATATCGATGGAAAGTAAGTTTCGGCAAGAAATCTGACTTTATATTCATCATATTAATTTTTAGAAACTACATATACATATGTATCATAATAAAATGAATATTAAATATATAGTAAATATATCTTAAATTTGTATGCATAAATGGTAAATCGTAAAATAAAAATTAAGAAAATATAAAGAAAAGTTCAATTTTGTCTATATTTACAATGTTATATTTTCGAACTGGGTCATACTTGAGATAATAGCATCTTTAAATGTAGAAATCTCGTTACTCTATTATACGTAAACTTTGAAGCCGTCGCGCGGCTGGTAACGCTAACTCTTGCAAACTATCCAAGCAGAAATACGTAATAAGACTACATGTCAATGGATGGCACCACCGATGTATAAACTTGAGTAGCAGTCTCGTGCAGTCCCGAAGCATGTGCTGTTCCAGCAAACGTTGTACACAACCGTTGCTTACTTTGCTTAAAAACGTTATCTATCCATGCATAATATACTCAATACCATGGGAAAATATTTCCATGTATCGAATAATTTGTCAGGAACATTTCAGAAATAATCTGTTCGCTTGTTATCGTGAAATATTGACCGCGCTTCATTATTGATTCAACCCGTCAAACACAAGCTGACAAAACATTCATGTTCTGTTTTCACGGTTGTGTATCAGACAGAGCATGCATCGTTTCTGTATATAGTCAATAACTTTTCTGATGTATATGATAATCTTCGTCGAAATAATTCGCATAGTCGTATGAAAGCAAGATATATATATATAGAGTATATTACGGATGTAGTTACTAGTGAGCAGATAGAAAGGTGAATCAATAAATGCGTCTGGCTGGTTCATGTTTAATTTTTCAAACGTCGACCTCTTTCGAAGAATTCACATTGTTATTCGGTAAAATGAGTCCTCTTCATAAATCGAAGCTGATGGATTCTCGATTGACATTTTAATTCAACGATGATGTTATACTTCCACGAATATTTATAACGCATATTAATTTTTTCCACATAAATTATTCTTTTTCTGATCGAATATCGGTATTCATCGCGCAAGAAACGTGAACTTGCATCGCATTATACATATATATCATTACAACGTCACGAAACTATCAATGTATAACGACAAATTATCAAAGTTCCGATTTTATTCGTTGGGGGTCGCTGATTCATTGTGACAATTCCTATGTCGAAGTGTATATATATCCATGTAATGCCACATAGAAATCACGCGTACTCTCTGTAGTGAGAGTAATAAATTGTTACAATTTGAAACTTTCGTGTATTTTTTAATGTAAAAACACTTCAAATGCAGAACTGAGTGTAAACGCGATGTTCAAAATTTTATTACGGATGTTCAATGGTATTATATATCATGGATACTACTGGTAGTAATTAATCTTGACCTAGATGAATATAAGGTTAGTGTATTGCAATTAATACGAAAATACGTGTTATTAAAAGCATTGACGTTATAGTTCTAGTATGAAAAATTAAATTTCTACGAAATTATATTTTTTTTGCGACAAGTTACTTCTGTGTTTGCTCGATATAATTTTCACCAATCGTCTGGCTAGTAGCCAGGTTAACTATATGACGCGGTTTACTCGAAAATTTATATTTAGCAAATGAAAATTAGATTAAAAATTTTTGTTTCGTGACTGTGTTATTAATTTTATTGCTCTACAGATCATAGTATTATTCCATAATGAAAATATATTTCAATTTATCAGTTAATCGAAATCAATATTCCGATGATAAAAAGTTTGTAAAACCAACGCGGATATCAACAAGTAGTATAACATTTCTTCCATATAAAATCCATATAAATAATTATATATATATATAATTATATATATATAGTATAATTAATTATTATAGTATAATTATATATATATATATATGATTATGTACACGCAAAAAAGTTGCGTTTCAAGAAATATTTTTAAAGGAATCATATTATTGACATTCAATTACATAATTACATAATTGTACGACACGTTTCATACCACGTGAGCTTAGATCGACTAGTTTCGTTTTAATCGACAAATTTACCTTCGCGCTTCGAGGCTGCAGTTTGTTAACTTCGTGCCGTCATTGTATTTTATCTATGAATAAAGAATTCAACGTGTAACGATTGTTCAAGGCCTCTATTAATTGATCTGTATAAACAAGATGCTCATCGAAGATTAATGATCTCTTGTTTTTCGAAACGTGAAATTTTTAAGTGTATTGAAAAATGTATTATGTATACATTCAAAATATATTTATAAATATAGTATTTTATTTTATTAATTAAAACGATTATATTTGTTGATACATAAATTTTACTATTGTGTATTTTATTGTACATGTCAGGACTAGTCAGGATTAATCGTATGAACTTTTTATCACGGAAGAAACATTATGAAAAATAAATTGTATTTGAGTTCCTGTTTCCACGCATCGTATCACTAGATCAACTCTCGCGTTAAATAAAATATAGCGACATATTTTTACGTTTAAATTGGAAACAATATATAAATGTCTCTCGTCGTTTCAGAGAATATCTTTTTTAAAAATTTTAAGAGAAAGATATTTCATTCTAATATTTTCACTTTATTGCAGAATATTGCAGAATTTCCAGTTGAACGATATTTAATGTTTAATCATTATAATATTGTATACATATACGTAAGAGAAATATCATGCAGCTGATATTCGATAAATATAGAAGAAAAAAGATAAAAATGAACGAAAGAGATGATAATATTCTTCGGAAGAATAACAAGAGGAACTCCATTGAAAACTACCAGGTACATAATAGCCGCATTCGTCCAATCGACAAATTTCTCAGATGCAGTTGTAACGACAAATACAATAGCGATGAAAACAACAGTGTCTGGATCACTCTAGAATTAATTCAATGCGAGTGATGAATCAAAGGGCGAATGAAAACCAGGAAAATCTCGAGGACCATGGAAGACGTCATTAATTTCTTCGGACGAAAGATGCAAGATGCACAAATCTCGTTGGATGAAGCATCTTTTTCATTTGATGAAACGCTGAGTTTGTTCTATCACCACTCGAGGATAAAGTAGTTCCGAATTATATAGGCTAGATATTATTCGTCCTCGTCTCCTCGTGGCTATAAGTTTCTCGGACTCTATTTCATCACGGGACTGGCTTAAATTGCACTCGCGCGTCATCCATGCGATTTTTGAAAAGTTCCTTCGTCCGGCGGTTGTGTAATTAAAATAGACCGTATCTCGAACAAAGCGGAATTTTTAACGAGTTATTTTTACGAGATAACTCCGACTTCTCCGTTTTTCAATGTAGGCGAACTTCCCTTTAATGCATTATTCCATGATTCGAACGTATGAATTACGGTGAAAGCGGAGATTCGAAATACACCACTGTCTTAATTAACTAGCTACAAAGAAACGATCGTATATGGTAATGATTGAGTATATAAAGCTTACACGTAATGGATTGGATTCATAACGAAGCGTGAACTGAATAAAAATTTTAATTATTTTTATAATGTAAATTCTTCCTTTTTTTTCTCGAAATTGCCATACAAATTTATATCAATTTTGTAATTGCGAATGTGTTTCTCTTTTTAGATGTAATCTACGTACTTCGTGATATGTCGCCTGCAGCTATGCAATCCTCATTACACGATGTATTGATACAAGTGAAAGTATTTCGCATAAAGGTAGTTACTTCGACTGTTTATTTCCATTTTATTTCCATATTTTATATTCCATTTATTATTGCCATACTTTTAATACTTTTAATACTTTTAATACTTTATTAATACTTTAATAGCAAAAATTTTCTAATCTAATCCGTATATCTATTAATTATATTTTGAAAATGATTATTAATGCAAACACTTTTATCAAAAAAGAGTTCAATCTAAATACATTCAGTTATAAAAATATCCTCAAGCTGAAATTTTCTTAAAAAAAAAGAATTATTACATAATTCATTATATTCTATCTAACATTTACAAAGTTCCATTAAAAATGGAATTTTTTATTGGTTTTGATAATACATTTTATTAACTATAACGTACGTAAAGTATACTTTTGTAACCAACTGTAATTATCCACTCATTATTATCAGGCAATTCCACGTAACGATTGCGCAATATCGTTTTCCCATTAACTTTGCCTCTTTCATCGAAATATGTATCTCAAATCAATATTCTCGACTCGTATCAAAACTAATCTTGATAAAAATACATTTCCCTACCCCAACCAAAAATGGATAACGACTCACGTGTTGGTGATCCAGCTTGTCGTTCAAGATACACAAGAACCATGAAACGGGCTCGAGAGTAACAGACAAAGAACAACGTAGCCGCAATTTGTGGAATAAAGACCGAACTCGTGTACGCGACAACGAATACGGAGGAATAGTCGAGCAGAAAAGGAGGGACAACGGCACGGAGTATCGTTAACCGGTATACAAGAGAGTGCACGTTCTCCAGCGTGCAAAAGTGGCGGTGAGGCACGAGTTAGTATCGCGAGCGAACTCGGTCGACACGCAACTCACGTCTCCTGTATTCGTCGAACCATATGAATCGTTCGGTGTGGATCGTCTCGGAAAATCTTCATGGAATGTTTCAAACAATCACGACGTGGACGCTGACATCGAACATCGGTATTCTATTTTTGTGCTCGCGCCGGTTGCTGGCATATCTTTAGGCTAGAAGAACGACCAATATACGTTTAGTTGCCAGTGTTTGGAACACCAGTGAAAGGCTGAAAGAGTGTGTGCAAGGCTCAAAGAGGAATCCACGGTGGATCGGCCCGTTAGTCGGCAGGAATCTAGATATAACAGAGAGGTACGTCGTTGTGCTCGGCGGAGTTTCAAGCTGAACTCGTTACGAACGAGTTTGTGCATTGGCCAGAGAATTTCCAAGTCCCATGAAACTTCGTCGCCGGAGTTTCGAGCAACAATGTTAATCGCGACGATGCGAAGTAACGTGACCGGGACACCGTGACCCGGGTCCACGGTGTGTTGTGCATTTCGTCCTGATTGTCAGCGAGAAAATATAGTATCTTATCTTATTTGGCGATCTCGTTTTATAGTTATCTGGATCGAGTTCAACGGGAATCGTCAATTTTCTTTTATTGCAGACTACGACACCACTCCATTCTAGTGGCTTTTCTTTCGATAATTTCCTCCGACAGAAGTTTGTCTTTACAGGTTTATTGACAAATTACGCTGTTTCTTAGATTTCGTCGTTTCTTTCTTCGTATTTTTTTCTTCCTTCTTTTTTAATGGGATCCAAGTGTTGTCCTCAAATTGAACTCCCGTTCTTTATAGACCATAAACCACTTTACAAAGAATATCGACAGGCATGCTCGATTTCTCCGTACCATTGTTTGCAGTGGGTACAGCTTGCTATCTCGATTGACGTTGTTTATCGGTGGGAAAAGTTTGCACGTGCTTTTCGCACGTACGATACTCTAGTTAAATTCAATCGATTGGGGAATACCTATGAGATTTTAGCCCGAGTTTCATCGAGGTTTTTTCATGGAAATCCGGCTTACTTAACTTATTTAACAACTATTTGAAAATACGCAGTAGAATGTGCTCGTTAATAAATCGTCGTTATCCTTGAACGAAGGAAGCCACGGATTATTATTGCAACGAGATTACGATCGAGCGAGCTCAGTTCAGTTATATTCTTTGAATCGTCAACACGTACTGGCAACAAGAGTTTGGTTGATGCAAGAACATTGACACGCTGTGTTGATGACTCACGATGCCTGTTTTTATTGTGTCTGCTCTCTTTGTGGTTTCATTCGTGCACCGTGACTTGGATCTGCTACGTAAGAATTACTAATCTTCCGGATCAACATCTGAGGTTTGCTTTGTCCGAAATTTTTAATAATAATAATGTTTGTGTGTTTTTATTAGTCGTATATACGTTATTAATTAATTATAGATGATGATAAATTGAACAGATTGTAGTTCAAACGTGTCTTTCATTAATCTCATTTTTCTCTTATGTAATTGTCGTATGATGTTTCCGAGTAAGATGACTAATATGTGATAAAATAAGATTCCCAGATGTGTGTACAATGTATCTGATGTATACAATGTATTGTCTGTGGTTATTATAAATTTTTCTTTCTGTGAAAATTTATTAGATTTATAATAGATAGTGAAGTAATTTAATATTCATATCTATTTTATATAAATTATGTTTATATTTAATATTTAAAGCTAATGTTCGGAATAATTATTTATAATTAATTACTAATCTAATTTTTAAAATAACTTGTATTTAATTCTAATATAACTATGCATCCAATTTTAAAGCGATTTTAATTTTGTTTAAATCGTTTAAAATTATTGAATAATTTAGGTTTTATTATTTTTAGTGACATTTATCGATGGTTAATAATTTTTGAAAATGTTATCAATGATAGTCTAGCAAATTGAGGTTTACTTTACAGTTTGAAATGTCCATCAACGAAACTAACATTGACACGTACGTGACACAAACATATCTGCTCGCTATATTTGCTCCAAAAATATACTAAATATTTTTCATATCTGTAGTTATATTTAAATTTTTTTTTAAATGTTCACGTAACATGTTTGTTTTTTTAAATATATATTATTTTACTTTGCAGCTAAGTGTTAAAATTGTTTCATATAAGTTTAAATTTAAACAAAAGTCAAACATTTTATAAACATAAAAATGTTTTAATAAATTTAAAATATTCTAAAATAAATAAAAATTTTTAAAATAGTAAAATATAATGCACAGCACAGGTTAAACTTTACGTTCAATCATAATTTTGCAATGTAATTTTTCTCTTATACAATCGATGCGTCATTTTGAAAATATAAAATAAAAAATCAGCATCTATATCTCAGATTCAGAATCAAGTGACAAATTATTTTCTTTTTAATGTGATTTTATATTCTAAAAAATTTGTTATTCTTTTTAATTTTCAGTTAAGTCTGAGCTTTTTTAATTTTCGATTGTAAAAATAATATGAATTTAGATATTATTCTATTATCCACTATCGAAAATAATTTAAAATAATGATTTATGAAATGATTTATTCCTACTTTAAATCATTAATAAAAAATAACATATAGAGCTATTTCTTCTTCTTTTTCGCAATTTTAACTAATTATCCTGATCCTAACAGTACATACTTAATTAATGTTAAATAATTGTTTGATTGATTCGTCGAGTAAAAGTTTAAACAATAAAGAGATTTTTGAATACGTAAATCATCTTGAGAGAATAATAACTTCTAAATCCTAGTATAGTAACTTATATTAATTTCTAAATCCTCCGTTTGATTCTTGAGTATAAAATTAAATCCACAATTCACTATCCACTATCGATCGAGAAATAATCTGGAACACTTATCGATCAAAATCCACGTTTACCTCTATCCCGACCTATCACAACCGCGCAGGAACTATTCCCGCATAAGCGACGGCCATCTTTATCGATATAATCTACGAAATAGGAAGAAAGACAGAATAGTGCAGCAAGGATGCACTGTTTCTGGTGCGTCGACAACTTTTGCCGGCCAATTGAGCCGACATAAAAGCCGGAGGAGGAATTGCAACCGCGGGTCAACGAATCGTCCACTTGCACGGACACAAAGGAACGATCCAAGCACAGAGCCGACTCTCTTTTTTATTTCTTCTGTATGTATCTGTCATGCCCGATTCCTCGACCCTCCTCCACGTTGTATTCTTCCGCGAAACGCGTTATTCCTTCTCTTTTCGCGAAGTCGATTGTTTCTCTTCTTATATTTTCTCTCTGTGTTTCTTTTTCTCCTTCTTTCTTTTTTCGTGATCGAGAAAACAGACGGTTTGGTCATAGTTCCGTTTACGATCGATTGCAATCAAATAGTCTCGTAAATAGTATTACCTGGCGCGACGAATGCTTCAATTTGATGGAACAACGTTTAACGATAGAGATATTGTTTTACTGGTCACGTTGTGCCTTTTTGGCGATTTTGCACGTATATACGTATATATAGATTGCACGTGATTATGATGGATAGTTATTTCATACGGATTGTATTGATAGTGGAATCATTTTAGCTTTTAATAGGGTTAGAATGCTTGGTAAACAATGGGACGAAGTATTAGATGATAAAGCGAGATTGATGGGCTTATAGTATAAATTGTGAAATTTATGTATTATGAATTATGTACTGTTATATTTAATGGTAAATCTGTTGCGAAATTTCTTAAAAAGATTTATTTAAAATCTATAGTATTTTTAGATAAATTATTTTGTCTTAGATATCGAAAAATATCGATTATGATTTTTTTAATTTAAATGTATTAATCAAAAATATTTTTTTTCGTTTTTGTTTTTATTTTTTATTGTATCATAGTTAATATTTTTCGTAGAAATATTAAATATTATATCGTTTGATTTTTATTTGTGTAATAATTAAATATTACAGAATATGAAATTCCAAAAATTGAAACGATTACCAATCATGTTAATAATATGCGGATATATTAATAGGAAAAAGAAAATTTTTGTATGAGACATTAATTTAATTTGTATTTTTAAACTGTGAATTTATTAATAATTGCATTAAGTATAATTTCATGATTTCATCATATGCAAATGTGTTATTTTCAGATTTTATGCGCCTCGAATTATTTTGATAAATATTTGTCTGTGGAGAGAGATTCAGTATTTTTAAAATATCAAGAAATTTAATTTCAAGAACTTGTGTATCATATATCACTAACGTCTGTAAATATTTAATAAATTGTTTTACATAATTATCGTTTTATATTAGAGCAATATATTAATATTAGAGCTATTAAATCAAATCAAATTGAGTTTTAGAATTTCAGAATTTTTATTTTTATAATTATTAGAAATGCATAAATGCTTTTGGCAAAATTAATATTTATTAATTTCTATTTAAATAGAAATATGATTATATATATATTTATTTTCATATAATCATTTGTACACTGTGCATGTATTTAAGTATACATATATATTATTGGTACTTGTAGTGAAAACAAAATATCGATACATTAAAGCACTAGCTTTATAATAGAATTAGAGGTTACGTGATCACTAGGTTCAAAATAATAAATTTTATCTACCATCTGGATAACGTAATATACGTACATCACTAGAACAATTTACTTCATTATATTATTAAAAATAATTAGTGTTTAATTATTATTCATTATCACAATAATGAATCTAAAATAAAAAATATTAGTAACATCTTATTTTAATAATTAAAGTATAAAAATTTGATAAATAAATTTATCAGGATATAATAATTACATTTAAAAATAATATTTTTTTTTTCATTTGAATATTTTGCAATAGCTTAATATAATATATGATATAATAACGGGGAATTCAAGCATCTCTCTAATATCATATTCTTCTAATTAAAATATGAAAACTTTTGATGAAATAATTATTATCTAAAATATAATATTATAATAAATAACTAATTTAATATATTACAAGTAAATTAATATATTTTGTTAGATTGAAGTAGCTCAACGTAATATTAACAGATTCTTTCAAATATTTCCCATCATTTTATTCATATAATTAATATCTATATAAAAATTTAATATGTTATGTATATCTATCAAATAATATCTCCTAATTTATATAGCCAATCTTTTATTCTTATATATGAATATAAATATCTAGAAATTGAAACGATATCATCAATAACATATATTATTATCAGACAAGGATTAATCCTTTGTGATTCTATGTCAAGTTGATATTTCATTTCGTTCTATCTTTTCAATTTCTATACAGAATACATTCTTTTTCGATAAAACTTAATTTAGTTTAATCTTTTCATTATGAAGATATATATTTCATCATATATATATATCTTTATTGTTTTTTATAAGATAGTATAGTTTTTACATTCGTTCATATATTATACCTGTATAATTAACGACAATGTACATATATATATATTCCCAAAGAAGTCCTTTGAAACGATATATTGGACAAGGGGATACTTTATTCCCTTGTTCACAGTCACGCGATGTTATATGATCTTATTTGTAGATGCGCCACTTCCGGTCGAAACACATGTCTATTTTCATAGCGTTTATAGAATGCTCAATCATCTTCTTATTGTTATTTTGTAACGGATGATTTTTAAATATTCAGATTCGCATATTAATAAAAACTTACTTCGATCTTTAAATATTTATACAGAAAATTGTATAATAAAAATTTTTACTTATTTATTTCAATGACTATACGAATAAATGGGAATAAATAAAAGACTTTATAACTTATCATGATAGATATTGAAAAAATATTAATGATTCATCGGTATGATAAATATTAAATAGATATTTTATATTTTTCTACGACATATTTTTAATATTCCACTGATATTTTTACAATCGACTCTGTACAGATGATCGTCAAAGATAAAATATTTATTTTATCCTATCAAAAATACAATCTTACGCACTTGTGACGGATACAGTGGACCATAGTTTATTTGATTATTATAAAAGAGGGCCATGTCAATGAAAGGAATAATTGGGAAACACTGGGTTAAGGGAATGCAATCACGGTCCACTCACGAAGTCGCATAAATAAATCCATGATGGCGTATAGATGATCCCCTTTCCTGTCGCTCCGCGTAGAATTACAAGTGATCGCATTACGCGCCGTGTAAAAGTAGTTAGTCCAGATTCACGAATCGCGGTCGAAGAAATCGAGCGTTATTCCTTCTATCGGTTTCAACCGATTTCTCAAGGTAAACAGCCAGCGAAATTCAGCCTCGGTTGTTATTAAATCCATGAATAAACCGAGCACGCGCCGCCATGAAGTTATTGTAACCGTTTAATATTATTGCGATATCTTTGACGCCCTTTCCATCCACGACCTACATTTCTCTTTTCATCGGCGGTGTTTATGCAGGCTACGTTTTTTCACGCCCTCTCGCGAGCCTTTCGTCCGATTTTCCTGCTATTCTGTTGTATATTCGGAATACCGAGTTTCTACCGGTTGAATTTCGGTGTTAAGTGGCGTTGGCCTCCTAAACTAGAAATAGGAACGGTTTTTTGTTTCCCCAATCGGGTCAGGTTTTCGACAATTTTTATTTTTTTTTTACTTTTTTTTATTTTTTTTATTTTTTCCATACGAGAGATCAAATTTCTTTCCTTGCGATAGGATGCACGTGGCTTTGTTACGTTCTCATTGCATACATACAGTGGTTCACGAAAGTTGAATAATATCTTGTAGAGAAATTCATCTAAATTTTTAATAAAATTTTTAATAAAAGTTTGTACATATGTAGAGTATAATAATTTATATGTGATTTCATTGTCAATGAGAAATCTCATTAACGAAATGAAATCAACCCTTAAAAATTTCAATCTTTTCATATATTTTTTTCTGTTTTAAATATAATTGTTGTAGTCTAGAGGTTTTTTTTTTTTACAACAGAGTAATAGAATATTAAATTTTGAACATTTCGTAATTTAAAATTTTGTTTTAAATTTCATCTCGCATCATACACGTATGATAATAATTAATTATAAAATCGAAATGCATTGAAATTTTAAATTGATTTCCATTATTTTCCTTAAAACGATATTTAATAAAAAAAATTACAAAATATATAACCTTTATGCTCTATAAACTCATAAAATAAAATAATAAAAAATTGTTCATTACAATTTCATTAAATTGTTCATTAATATTTGATACACTTTTTTTATTTTAAAAAATAAAAATAGTTTATCAAATATTTTCATGAATACATCTGAATTGTAATACGTAATAAATAGAGATTCATGTTGATTCATTGTCTGCATGTGTATCTTGTTTAATAATAGTTCGGTCGTTCGTTTAGAATTTCGAGGTTTTCAAATTTTGACGGTAATTTTACGCTGCTGTCGAGTTTGTTAGAATTTATCACTCTTAATCTGTTTCAACCAAGGCCGTATATTTTTAATTAGACCCGAGTTATCGAGGTTGATAACTTCTATTCACGGTTCTTTTGTTATGGATGAAAATCTCGGTAATGCGAACGGATATATTAATTATGTAAAATGTTTTTGTAAATTGGCATAACAGTTTGATACATTTGATCGAGATTAATTGTTTCTTTTTTCGATAATTCTTCTTCTATTTATAAATGTACGATATTAATTTTTTTATAACAACAAATTTTATAAAGAGTCAATTGTACGATTAACAATGTGTTTAGTCTGAGTTATGTTTGTTTTTAAAAGAATGCAATTTTTCATTATGATTATACACGATCACTAACCAGGCAAATGAATCATGGATTTTTATGCGAAATCAAATTTTTATGAACATAATTGGAAAAATAGAGTTTCAATAGAGATATCCTTTAAATAATTTGTTTGATTTTTTTTTTGTATATCATGTTTATTTTGTAAGTTTTTCAGTCATTCAATTTCGTACAATTTTACGTAGAAGTTAAAATATCTGTAATTTAATCATTAGTTATTTTAACGATGTGTTAACACTTATATTAATAGGTGATTCATAACAAATTGTAATTTTGTAATTAACAAAACAACTATGACGGATTTACTAATAAGAATTTTATTACTTGCTAAATAAAAAGATTTGTTAATTCAAATAATTTGATATTTATGTATATACTAATAGAATATATAAAAAAAAATCGAACAATATTAAATTTAGAACAATTGTATTTAAAAAAAAGCGAGGAGCTGATTAGTCGAAGGAAAAATAAATTCATTCAAAATTCACAGTGATTTCATAGTGATTTCATGTGATTTCTTGATTTCAAATATCGTTATAAAATCAATTTCGTACAAATGATATTGATTTTAATTTTTTTAATTATACGAAAATGATTTATTTTTTATTTAAAAATAAATAATACAATATTAACTCTTTATTAAAATCGCAATACGTGAAAATATTGGGGCATCGCAGTATCGAGCATGATTTAGCTGATGACTGTTGACATTATCCTCATTTAAAATTAATAAGAAGAACGTTGTTTGTTAAGGGATAAATTGCTTCCTGGTTCATAACGATAACGTGATATATATTATAAAGTGCAAATGTTGAAGCCACTCTTCTTTATTTTTTTTAAATTATATTTTTAAACGATTTTAAATAATTTTAAGTAATTTCATCTTAATATTTTATCAATATGGTTTCACTGATTTCACATCGATTTCATTGTGAAAAATGCTTGAATAACTTCACGAATGTTAATCCTCTAGAAAAAAGATTAGGAAATCTGGAAAATCAAAGTATTATAAAGCTTTGCATATAAATGAATGCAAATCAATTGATGCAGAATAATAATAACAATTTTAGTATCAAAAAATATTTTAAAATATCGAGTATCAAATCTTAATTATCAAAATGGTATTATCTATTATCAAATTTCATTTATTTAAATGTTGAATATCAAATCAACAGATATTTTTTCATATTTCATAAATCCAGATTATTTACATCTAAGTCTAATTATATTATTATTACTCTCGTGCTTCGAGAAATAGATAAGTAAAGTTATGTTTAATACCGTTCGTGAGAATAGACCTGGGACTATAGTCGCACGGCACAGGAATTCAAAACTAAAACCGATACCGAGAATTCACTACCCCCGTGCTGACTCTTGAAGATTCGAGAAGTTTATCATAACCCCTTCCTTTGAGCTCGTGACAAAAGCACGGTGATATAGGCATCGTAGGAAACAAATCATACCATGCAGACGTGATCAAAGAGAGCAAGACGTTTGTAAAAAGACAGTAATAAAAATCTACATGCACGAAATCCAACGAAATTCAGTTCTTTGAATCTTGTCGAACTTTTTGTCGTATGGTAAAAACTATGCTTGAAGATATTCAGTTTTCAAAAAATCTGAGAAATTTATTAATTTTTCTATTACATTATATTAAATGTTTAAAGTTTTCTTTAATAAAAATAAAAATTCGAATAAAGTTTCTTTTGAATTGTTAACAATTGACGGAATATCAATATTAAAATTGCCAAATTCTTAGCTCTTGCAATTTACAATTCTTCTTATTGTAAATAAATCTTTCGCGAAATTAATTTTGAGTTTTATTAAAATAAACACGGAAAAAATTTTTAATTTTTTTTTTCCAAAAGAATAGAGAGATATAAACAAATTTTTTATTTCTCTACGATATGTTCATTGTACGTTATTAGAGAAATATTTTAGAATCTAATAATTGACAATAAATTAATTTATATTTAAGTAATATTAAGTTCTCATTATAAATCAAGAATTTCAATATTAATATCATCACATTTGGAACGTGAAATGTAAGATATTAAGTTCCGTATAAAAAAATTTTCGATAAAATGACTTCAATATTTCTCACGATTAAAGCATAGGATTTTACAGCACGAATCAGTAACAAGACAAAATAGGAATTGGTACATTATTTCGCGGTTAGCGCTAATTTTCCGGCACAAGGCGAGGTCGTACCGCAATACAAAGCCTCAATCGCTTTGCACCTACGCGTGAAACGTGGGCGGAGATTATTAAAGTTCCACGGGACTGTAGTTTGAAGCTGCTTTGTGAAAAAATGACGAAACGGCGCGTATTGTCACAGCTCGTATTTATAAATGAAAAAAAAATACATTTTTTTTATATTTTTCGTTTAACGGAATTGATAATAAACATTTCTTTGTAATAAGTATATTGTTAACAATGAATTGGTAGTTACGTTCGAAATTGAATGAAAACATGAAGGTGAGAAAATGGTAAATGATATTTGCAAATTATTATTATTATTATTATTTGCGTTGCAAACGAAACGTATTTTATTTTGATATTAGTAATTAAAACTTTTCATCTTTCAAACTTGAGAGAAGATCAAAAATAAAGAAGATGAATTGTTTCACTTTTTTCCTGAAATTAATTCACTTTATAATATTTTTCAATTTGATACAAATTTTATGCTTGTGTTCTTTCTTATAATTTTCTTTTTTTTCTTTTTTTTCTAAATTAATAAACAATAATGAATTTTTGCAAAGTTTAGCGAAATTCACTATCCTTGAGTATCTTCTAAATAACGTATCGACGATAAAACTATTTTAATAAAAAATTGATTTTAAATTGATTCTCTTCTCCTCCATATATTACATAACATAGACACTTATTACATAAATGGTTTCTAACCTTGTAAAACTTTTTTTTAGAGAGGACGCTATTTTTTTAATTAGTAATTTTTAACCTTTTTTTATTCAAATATAATTATTCCAAAAAAATATAAAACCGTATCAATTATCTGAAAAAGAATCTTCCTTGTCAATTTTCATGATTTTTGGATATATTATAGAGGACATTTATAGAGGAAATTTTGAACAATTATATATATAATTGTATATAATCGTACTTCGATTTTAATTTTGAAAATATCTATATAATATCTATAAAAAAAAATCATCCATAAAATTTCATTAAATACTCATTTAATAGCGTATACAAGCATGCGACCATTATTCATTTTCTGTTAATATATATAAATACACAGCAACGTGTAATTATTACGTATAACGGGTGAACGATCAAAAAACTCTTGCCTTATAAATCGTGATAGGCTTGAAATACCTTAATGTCAACCCATACCAAACATTCCACGGATTCTTTAAATCTTTTGGATTTGTGGAATGCGAAAATAAAATATAAAACAATTCTTGGACAACCGAAATTATTATGAGAACGACATCAATCTCATGCCTAGTATTTATTGTTACAAAATCATTGTCATAATTTGTCCATTTTATATTTTATTTTCTTTTTGTGTTAAAAATAAAATACGTTCTATGAACAGATTAAATAAGATGATATTAGCCCACCCGTTATAGATTTTGGGTATCGTAATGTATTATAAACGGTTGATAACTGGCAATTACATGCTAATGCACGCTTTATCACGGATATGGGTGTATATATAGGTAAAATTCTATAATAGTGGCAATTTTTCTTTCTAAATATCTCGAAAACTAAATAAGAATAATTATATATAGGAAAAAGTTATTTAAAATTTTGTTCTCTGTAATATTAAAAAATAATCAAAATCGAGGTGTTTTTTTTTTAGATAATTATTCATTTTTTTTTCAATTTTCTCTATTTGATATAAGGGAGGGAAGAATTGTATATCCAAAGAATTTATGAAAATACCAGAAGAGTGTAGAAATAAGATGGACAATTTTTATGAGACGAGTTTATTGACGATGCTCTGCTCATGGTTAGTCATTTTTTTGAAACGAATGTTCCGAATTTTCTTTTTCCTCGACGCATTTTCATGTTTGTGAATTGCAAGGGAAAAATACTGCAATGGCTTGTTACTATTGTATAGGGCCCTTGGGTTTTTGGTGTTGCATGACGCCTTACATAAATTATTCGAATATTACAAAAGGGAATAGTAACTGAGAGAAAGATTGAAAAGCATCGCATTACACCGTCAAGAAGCCTCGTTTCCGCGAAATTTCGATCTTGAGTTCCTCCTTAACCCCTTTAACGCTTTCACTTACAAAAGCTCGCCAATTACCCTCTTACATGATCGTTATATCGACAAACGTCCTTTGATCTCCGCCGTTAATCGAACGTGTTCGAAACTGGTTACACGTCGAATCGTGTCAAATTAAGTCATTTTCAATCACGCGTTTCCCAATAACGGAATGGTATAACGAGCCACTCGAAATAATTCGCGTCGTTTCATTTGATTAGCAATCAAACTATCGACCCTTTTCATCGACCGCCGCCTCGTCCATAGAATTCTATCCAAGCCAAGTATTCGAGTATCTTTTTTTTTTTTTCTTTTTTTTTTCCTTTTATCATTCGAAGATATGATATCAGGGAACTCTTGCACAGCAAATAATAACGAAGCAGATTGCGCAACGGAACGTTGCATTTTCGTTCGATTTTCAATGACACAGAAACTTATGTTTCTGTGTTCATCATATATTTCTGTTCACGAGTAATACGAATAGTTTTTTATAATAATCGATTGACAAACAATTGTTTATTTATTGTAATCATTTATTATCATGTCATATTCGATAATATATCATCGTTTTAAATTATTTCTGCTAAAATAAATTACAGGTATATATTTAATAATATCTAAAAAAAAAACAAATTCTTTAAATAATTCGTACGATGTATCAATTATAGAGAAAAGTTCGAAGAAAACAATGAGCAAAATTAAAAAATATAAAATTAAAAAAGTTTATAAAAACTTTTATAAACTGAGTGGAAAAATATTAACTTTAAATTAATGGAAAAATTAATGGCAAAGACTGCTTTTAATTTAAAAGTATTTTTAATTTAATTTTAATTTAAACTCAGTTAGAAGAGAAGAATTAATATATCGTAACGAGGCATTAAATGCATTATACATAAATTATATATAAATTGATAAAATATATTTTCCTACGTAGTACGAAATAGATACATAAAATTGATTTAAATAAATATACACGAATATGCGAATTTATAATTTTTAATAAACTTTTTTTCGACTAAACTATAATCGTTAAAGTATCCGCATTAAAGTATCTGCATACTTATGAACCGGAGTGTACGTGACAAGGATGTTACTGTGAAACATTTGTTATACTATACAAACGTCCTCGTTTCGCAATCACGGTTTTTACGTCGTTCGGAGATGGTAAAAAGTCGACCCGCGTCTTCTAGTTCCGGAAGTAGTATTTTGTAGCGAGGGGGAACGTTTTATTGAAAATCTGCGCAAGGAACGATAGAAATTTAGAGGATCAAGGTAGGGGCTTTGCGCGCGGAATTCAACCTTTAAATTGAAAAGCTGTTTGAAAACGTATCAAAGGAGGGTGTATAAACTCCTTTCCATTTTACAGAACTTCATGTTTCGTTATTTATCAGCGGTCTTTATGCGCTCGCTTTCTAAATATGTTCTTGCATCAAGAGTATCGATTCCATTAAGATTTTATCAGAGAAGATGGGCGACCGTTTAGCGGTTGTTGAATAAAATATTAACTTTTAAATTTTATTTCTTACTTTATTAATGCCGTTAAGAATCGATGGTTTGGTAAAACAACGATGTAAATTAATTTTTGATCGTTAATAATAAATTAGTTTGGTACTAATTACTCAATTAATTATGAAACGATTTTTTTTCTCTTTTTCATGTTGGTTTGACAGTTTCCGGATTTTAAGAATTTTTAATAAGATATTGCATTTAATGTTAGAAAAAGTGTATTTTAATTATTTTGTTCTTGTTAAATGATATATCTTGGTATATTTTTATATCGAGTAATTATAACTTTGGTATTTTAATAATTTTTAGAAATTATTTTTAAAGACATTTAAGAATTGAAAGAATAATACTGATTCGTAATTTTGTATTCCTGAAAAATGTATGCATTCCTTCTACTTTATTCCTTCATTCTTTCTACTTTATTGTTAAGAAATACATGCATTCTTTTTACTTTGCCTGTCATAAATAATAGGAATAACTGATCTACATCTTCATTCGGAATTCTTACACCTGCTGTTTTTAATAAAGATTCATTACCTGGTAAAAATTACGAAGTTTAAGCCGTATTTATTATTTAGTAAAACCGTTGATATATCAACAGTGTATAGTTTCCATGTAATTTAAGATACGGAATGAAATAACATTTTTCGATTATGTTATGTAATACATTTATTAAAACAACAATCATTCTGATAAAAAATTCTGAACAAAACTTAGTTATCGATAAAATTATCAATAATAAGTTGATAATATTCTATGATATTATTAAGATTAAAAAATATTAATTATATTGATAAATTGATTTTACGAAATGTATCTTTTATATTGATTTTTCTGTTTAAAAATTCAGATTGCAAATTATCAACGATTTGTCAGATTTATCAGATGCAATAACTAAAGTTACATATATATTTTGATTTGAGAAAAATTTGAGAAAAATTTGAGAGAGATTATAATATATTCTTAAAATTTTATTTTATGAGATTTGAAAATCATTAATATCTTCTTTCATCGTTATATTTTCAAAGTCATAATTCTTTGAAATTTCAAAATCATTGATTTTTTCTTTCATAATTTTATTAGTTTACTTTAATATTAGTTTAGGTTAAGATTAAAATGAATTACAACATACTATTTTGACAAAGAAAGAATAAAAAATTTAAAAATATTAAGAATAATAAAATAATTATATACTGGGATTGGTAAAGAAAAATTTATTTTAATAAATATTCAAAATGTGTAAGGTCTATCAATTTCGTATAACCAAAGCTCTATTTTATTTTCCGAGATATATGCGAAAATATTTTTAATATTGCATTCAACTAAGCTCTTATGTTTCGACGCTTATTTCCATATCATGTAAATCATTCATAAAATATCATACGATCACTGAATTCGATGGAACGAATTTTACATAAATAATTAACCACAGCTACTATTTTACTCCGAAACAATTTTTCTCTCCTTTTTGTATATCGATTTTTATCGATATCGAAAAACTCTTATCGATACCTTAAACTATTAAATACAACGTTGCATTAATAGAACGTATAATTTTTAATTTTTCTTCAATCGATACATAATCTATACTATGTTTTTGATTAATAATTATGACTTTGGAAATTTCGAGAATCGTTTAATCCGTTCTCCATCATTATTTCTTTTTTTAGTTAATATTTAAAATGTTATGAAATTTCTAAAAATTTGAATTATTTAAAGTTATGGTAAAAATATTTTGATCATTATTTATAAATTGTTAATATATTGTAATTAATTGTAATAAATTGTTAAAATATTTTTTGTGCTTTTATTTTGCGTATTGAATTCTCGTACAGCTTTTATTATTAAATTATTTATACTAAATATTTCAGAATATTCAAAAAATTCCAAAAGCACAAATATTTTATTACAACAATTTTTTTGACAAAATTTCTTTCATACAACAAATATCTGCTTTAATGATTTTTTCTTTTCTTTTTTCAGTAATATCATGTATGTAGATTTTCTTTTAAGCTTTATTTCGTTACCAAAACAACTCCATTTTCAAACGGAGCTCGAAAAACTACATGGTGCAATTTTTATTATTACATAAATTGTTCTACTACTTCATAAATAATGATCAATCAAAAAACATTGAAATTCTAACAAAAATTAAAATCTTCTTTATCTTATTTTTTTATTAATTTTTTCTTACTCCAAAACTCAAAACATCGAGCGAGCAACAATGATTCGTTAAAATTTAACCAATCGTTGTACATGCACTGATAAATAATAAATAAAGCACAATGTGATAATTACATTATTCCATTAAGGATAAATAATTGAATTATTTTATGATTTAAATCTTTAATCAAATCTTACACTCTACATTTATATTTCTTCACGAAAACTCTTACTTTCCTCTTAATCTTTCATTTTTCAAGGAATACAACCGATCTCTCCCTAACCTTGAATCCTTCACGGTTGATTTGTACGCACGGAGAATGCAACCAGAAACGAATCCAAGAACGGACAAACGGGCATGCCATCGTGCGTCATCCCACGGCCCCGTTCTATGGGGGCCTAGAACCTCACCTAGGGGCCCTTTATCCGGCCTACCGCCTATTGAATAGGAAGGACGTGGGGGGAGCGTTCGTTTAACTTGGAGTGCAGGTGCGTTCAACCCGCAACTAGTGTACAGTTTACCTACGGGAGCGTCTGCCAGTAAACGTTCGTGCCTCGTTCTGTTTCCGTATCGCGCAGAGATTTAGTTTAGATTCGTTGTTTCAAAAGTGATAATTGATTTTGGATGATTTATCTACGACAGGTACGCGTGAGAATCGATTATTGATAATTTTTTGCATTATGATTTTTTTGGTGAACGTTAGATTATTTTATAAGCAGTATCTTTGCAGTTTATTTTTTTTAGTTGTTTGAATTATTGAAGAGATAATAACATAAAAGAGATAATAACATTAAAGCATATATATAAGCGATAATTTTTTAATAAAATTTTTTCCTTTGTTTTATTATTTGTTTTTTTAGAGCAATGATGTTGGATTATTTCATAAGTAGTATGTTTTATTTATTTATTTTGCTTTTTATTGTACGACATTTTGTTTTTTTTTTTTTTTAGTAATTTTTCTCTTCTGTTGTGATTTCTTTAGTGAATATCAGATTATTCCATAGCGTATCTTATTTATTTTGCAGTTTGAGTTATTGATTCTCCAGTTGATTATTAATCCTTTGTTCTCGAGAAATTCTTCGAAGTATTTTTGTTCACAAGGATGATAATAGCTTTTAAAATCAATGCACAAACAAATTCCAATATCTTATATATTAACGTATATTATGTTTTACTTTAATATTATTTTAATATATAAGTTTAAGTTTTATGAAGCTTTTTCATAATAATAATCATCTTAAGGATTGAACATTGTGAATTTACAAGGAAAGAAATGAATATGGAGAATTATAAATAAATATTGTTGAATAATTTTCAATTATTAAAAAATAGTCTTGTAATTTCTGAAAAATATAAATTTATATAAAGGCTTCGTCTAAATGGAAAGAAAATATATTTATTACGACATAAATCATATTACAAATGCTATAATATATGTTAAATAAGATTCGATGCTATAAGACGAAAAGTTAATCAAAGAAATTGTTTTTTGCGAGGATATTTCCATCAGACGCAATTTGAATATGTATCTAAAATTAAATTGGTATATTAATAATTATTAAAGGAATGTTTATTAACACTGTCTCTTGCGTCAATATTATTTATGGAATATGAAATGTGTAAAAGAGCAATATCTGCATATCTCTTTACCATTTCTCAACAATATTTTTTATTTTGTAAATTTAACTATTTTCAGTCTTAAATTTTCTTATATCGTGTAAAAATAATGTTCTTGAAAGTGTTATTTAAATGTGGAATAAAAAATGATTAAAATTTTAAGATGTAAATTAATCAAGAATTTTAATCAGATTCTTAAATGCATTGAAAATTGTTTTCGCTAAATATGTAAATTATTCTAAACGAAATTTCACGTAAAAAGTATTAATTATTTATCGTTTCATCACATCGATTTTCCAATTATCGCATTATTGACATAAAAAGACAAATTAAATTAGGAAATTGAGAGACAAATATGAGGGTTAATTAATTAAAATGAGGGTGTATCTATTTGCACATTTTTTTCCTTGTTAAATTCAATAACAATGATATGTAATTTAAAAGCATTTTCATGAATGTTATAATTTATTTTGAATTACATCTTTAATGTTTTTAATAAAATTTAAATATAGTGCCATTTCTTGTACCATTTTCTTATCAGGACGAATGTTTTTATAAAGTGAAAGCGCAATTTCGAGTTTTTCCTTTTATCCATCTTCAAAATGATCTCTCTTTTTAGGATGTTTACATTTCCACTATTAATTCGAAAATGAACGATAATTATCTACTAATGGAGGACGAAAACCATTAGCCAAGTTAGATCAATAAAAATTTTCCATAGAAGAACTAATATTTGCAGTCTATGATATTCATTCTTCCTTCTTCGAATATCATTTTCGAATAACTACAGCAATTATATTTAAATTCTATATTCTTCTTATTTTAAATACTCTCGAGTTACTTTAAATACTCTTTTTTTACTTTTGTACATGAAAATATTTTAAATTCTTTGTAATTTTTAACATTTAAATTAAGTTAGAATATTCTATATGTCTTTTAAGATTGTTGAGATGAATTTCAAAATGAATCATTCAAAAGCTGAATCGATCATCTCCATTATAAAATTTCTTTGTCAAAATAATTAATATTTGATTTTTCAAAAATCAAATAAAAAATTAACCTTGATGAAATATGACTCGAATACGAAATCATGATTTAATTCGACGCGTAATCATTATTCTTTACGAGACAACACAATGCAGTTTAAAATGGTAGAGAAAGTAAACACAAAGGTAAGAAAAGAAACGACAATAAACAAGGACGCATATCGATCTAGTCCGCGCAAATGACGGCTGATTTAAACTCCTCGATAAAAATCTCACTATGCTTATATTCTTTCTAACAAAGAATTCACAAAGCGAAAGAGATGAATTTCAATTTTTACACACGTTTCGAAATGATGAATAAGAGTTTTTTTTTTTTTTTTTAAAGAAGATAGTATAGAACGCGATATTATTTCATATTTTTTACATATGTAAAAATCGATGTTACGAGGTATCATTTTCGATTCGAATGCAAAAATGTCGGTCGTGGTATGAATCATAAGGTCATCGTTCGCTATTCAAGTGTGCCGCACTTGGAATATTTTTGCACAAATTCACGCATATGCACGCGGTGAAAGTGCAACTGTTGTTCTATCTTGTTGAATGCATACGGGATGATATCGTGAAAGCGTGAGTGCTCGTTTTTAATACGCGCGTCCGATGAATATTTCAGGTGGAACTTTAATCACACAGGGGTCCGTGCTCGACAAGATAACGTTAGTTGCTTTTCTCGTTTTGTCGTTTCGCGCGACGCCATTCCTTTTTTCTTCCTCTCCTTCTTTCTTTTAAAAAAGACGAGCATTGAAATTTCTCGCGAAATAACATTACTCTAAACCCTTTTCCGCCCTGCGAAAACTCTTTCTGAAAAGTGCACTGTTTCTGATTAGAAGCTTTTTGGAAATGTCGAAATGTGTCGAAGAATTATTTCTTCTTTAAGAAATTGATTCGATTAAGAATTTTATTAAATCGATTTTAATTTATTAATTTTTTAAAAATCGAATAATTTGATTTTGATCCATTTATTCTTAGATTTATCTTGTTTTTATTATTAAATTTAAATATTCTATCTTTTGCTTTTGAAAAGTGATTTTTAGAAAGTGTCATCCGCGTGATTGTATAAATGAGCAAGACTTAAAAGAGAAGTTCGCCAATTTCGAAAAATTTGAAACTTCGCAGAAATGAAGTTTTGCCGGTAACGAAATTTCTCCAGAGTTTCGAGTTTTTCTCAATTTTCAATCTGCAGAACATTTTTTGTTGTTAGTCGAATAATAGATGTTATTAATTTATCATTATGCTAATAATTTTGTTATTAAAATTTTGTTTTTCTTTTAAAATGATATCGAATTAATTTATGCCTCTAATATTTAGCGGAATTAAAAGTCAAGAATAAAGCGATTAGAGAGTATATACATTGACAAGTGCCAGATGGTCCTTTCATTGGTGGAAAAAAAAAAGGGGAAATGGAATTAAATTTTTGCGTTCGATTCCACAGGATTTCTGAGGCTCTAATTTAATCGATGAATCTTTAATTAATAGAGTCTCTCGTGTGTGACACTTTCTTTTTTTTCTCTATTTCTTTTTTCTTTTTTTTTTTTGTACTTTAATTAATTCAATGAAATTCGCAGACTATGAGAAATACTAAAGATATAGATAAAAGTGGCTGGTTATTCTACGATAATGTAATCTTTACCTTGTAAAGTATCAGCCACTTTGGTCTCTCGGGTTATATATTTCTCTTTCGTATTGCAATAAAGCTTTGTACCATTCACCATGCATTTTCCACTCGTTTCTCGTATTCCTTTTCAGTTACGCTGATTGAATTTTCTTTTAATCCTTTAAAAAAGAATCATCTACCCTTCTCTCGTATAGAAACATGCCACGGTAAAACGAGCAAAAACACGATTTCAACACTTTCATAAAAATTTTCACCCTTTTATTAACGAAATTTTCTACTATCTATCAATCTTCCAATTGAACTTTTAATTGAATTGAAGAAAAAAGGAAAATAAAAAAAATAAAATAAAATAAAAAAATAGAAAATGATTTAAACACTTATCGTAAATTTAAAAATATTATATTTTTAAATGTTCAATTCTTTTCAATTTTTGATGTAAATTGATATTACTTTCTCATATCATATTTATATTTAAGATTTATTTGTTCATTTAAAATTTTTTGTATATTAATTATTAAAAAATTTCTTCTCGAGATGATCAATTTTGATTCGTAGCCAAATGGATCCAACATTGCTACGAAAATTTAAGATATTCTCGGAATCTTTCATATCTCGAAGGATTACTTCATTCAGATCTGATGTTTAAGTTGTTAAACGATACATGTCCACAACTTTTTCAACCAATTAATATTTTAATTTTATTTTATTTTTTAATTATAGATAAATATTACTTTTTACACTTAGTATTCGATATATCATTCTTATTCTCTAAGCTTTTTACACTTAGTATTCGATATATCATTCTTATTCTCTAGGCTATTTTCTAACATTTCAAATATTCAAAATTATTAAATAATATCTTTATTTCTTTCTCTAAAAATTTTTACTTATATCCAAATAGATTTAACGTTTATTAAATGTTTATTTTTAAAATTTAAAATATTTAGATCTCATTTTGATTTTTTTGTAAGTTATCGCGAGTATGTTAACTATATTACAATATTACACGCTACAAAATTTAAGATGTTTGAATATTATTTCAATTTCTTTGCAATTTCACAATAAGAATTCTAAGAATATCATGATACTCCATTACAAAAATTTAAGATAACGAAATATTAGTCATCATATTAGTCTCGTCCGCAATCTCATTGTATAAAACTGTACAGAAAACCCAAGGCGAATGCTCGGAAATGCAAATTCAAATGCCCGAGGAAAGCAACAGAGTCGTTCCACGCCGTAATACCTCCTAATCACACTTCCGCGAGTCATCCATCTCCATATTAATCGCTGCTAATAACCGCAAACACGCACGATCGATGCGCGATCTCCATAAACGAGCGCAGACAAGAAAAAAAAGAAAAAAGAGAGAAGAAAAAAAAACGACAGCGACGTTGAAATAAAAAAAAAAAGAAAAAAAGAACCAACGACTTTGAAAAAGAAATTAATTTTTTATTCAATCATCCCATCCCATCTCGATCGATCCGGAAAGGAACGATCTTTTTTCACGAGTTACTCAAAGTTGCTCTTACAACTCTCTTCTCGTCCCGTAGCAAAAACCTTTTCCTTGAACCTATTAGAAATCACGACGACGTATGAACGTACACGAACGAACGTTGGACATTTTTTCACGATATTAAACGTTGCGTAAATCCCTGCTTCTTGTTTAGTCACGCCCAGCCATTGTTACCACGCGGGAGAGAGGGAGAGGTCGAGATCGTTCGAGAAAATCGCTCGACATCGACATCCACTTCGCTTTCCACCTTTCAATTACGCGCGGCCTGTTTACTCGCCGGGGTTGGAAGGATGGTAAACAGAGTCATACGTTTCTTTTTTAACGTTGCCTACCTCGCGGCTATCCCCTCTCCCCTCTCCTCGTTAATTAGCAGTTTAATTAAATGAAGTTTGCGTTCTTCTCTTGCGAAGTCCCTTGCGAGAGATCGCGGAGATTTCGATACAAATTTTAGCCCGAATCCAAAAGGAAGATGGTATGTGTATATGTATATGTGTGTGTGTATATATTTGTCGTGTTTACAAGGATGTTTGATATTAAAGATTTAGCAAAGCCAACCGGCGGTGAGCACTGTGATTATTATTGGATACGTAATGCCGGATCAGTAATGAAAGTTCGTGCGATGATTGTATACGAAAAATGGACAGTGGAGGAGGGGTTGGTTTAATATTTGAGTAACGACAGGGATTACGTTTTAGGGATTATCGGATTTAATTTAGATTTTTGATTTTTGACACTACAATTATCGTTTTGGATTTTACAACGATGAAAATAAATAAATTATATTTATTTTCTGATTATATTTATATCTGTAAAAATCTTTTCAGTGAGTATAAAATGAGAAGTCTAAAGTTTATCATGTTAGTAGTTCTAGTCTCTTAAGATGAAGGATTTCAGGTCTTTCTTTCTTATTTAATCCTTTCAAGACTAAACTTTGTTAAAGATAAGAGGAAAAAACCTTTCAAGACTAAATATTTTTGAGGATAAGAGAAAAATTTCTTTTTTTTTTTTATAAATTATTTAGGTAACAATTTTTTTGCGGTGTTTTTTTAAAAAAAATATATTGCAATTGAAATATATTATATTTTCAAAAGAAATATATTTATTATTTAATTATTTAAATAGGTATAAATTAAGTATATTTTGTAAAAATATATAGATATTATAGCAGCATTAATTTTAAATTTCATGACATAATTATATTTATCAATTTGATTATATTATTATCGTATATATGTTTAAATATATATTATGCATCTCTAGTCAAGTATGAAACATCTGTTTTTTATAAAATTGAAATATTGAAAGATATTGTTCGTTATTTTTCACTTGTTATTATCATTTAAAATAATTAAACATATAATAAATAAATCATTTGAAAGTAATTTATTTCTCAAATGAATTTATTTATTATTCTATTAAAAATAATTATTTATCCTCTTTATTTATTATTTTCATATTTCTTAATTTTCATAATTTTTCAATCAAAAGATGAAATCTTATATTTCCTTTATATATATTTTATTTCGAGAGAGTAATTATTTATCCTCTTTATTTGTCATTTTCAAAAATACTTTAACGAAATAGTTTTCTCACAAAGAAAATGAGATACACAAATTAACCGAAAGAACATTTTCGATTCGAGATGGCGAGAATTTATGCAAATAACTTTTGCGTTTGATAACAGTCCATTTGTTACTCACATCCCTCTCTTCTTTTTTGTTTCTTTTTTCATTCCAACCGGAAGAGAAATTAGTCATTAATAAAACGTTTTTTTCCTCATTTCGATTTCTCAACAACAATTTTAAATTCTCTCTCTCTCCCGCCCTCCTTCCCCTCCCAAGTATTTTTCTATACAATCCCTAACGAGATTTTAACGATCTTCAATCTAACTTCTAATAAATTTCTCCAACACTCCTCGAAACGAGGATGGCGACAAATAGCGTATCATAAAAGAAGCGTATCGAGTAATATGCTTTTTACCCGAGTTTATTACCCGACCTCGTCCGTTTCTCCCGACAATGAACCGTTTGAAAGACTACATAAGCCAGTGGAAATATTGACCATGCAGTCGGTTAAGACCAGACCAACGTATCACGCTTTCCTTCGCCAAACGGTTCATCGCGAGGCAACCGTACGAAGTGTGCAAGAACGTAATTTTCCAGTGTATTATTCATGATGTGGGAAGAGATGCCGCGGAAAGTGAGCTCGATCCCGAATGAATAAACCGAGAGATATGAATAAGAGCCGCATATGTACGTGTATATTAAACTGAATCTATTACGATGCTAATCTTAAAATTCTCCGTCTCTTCTATCTTGACCCTTTAACTGTTAACCGCGTCGCTTAACTCTTTGACTGTGATTCCACTTTGTGCCCTTAGGCATTCCGATTTCTCTTTGTTCCGCGTACTCTCTCCTCTTGGACTCTTATTAAATGGAACTTCTCTAAATGGATTCTAATTAGATTCATTAAGTGTCCGATTCTGGCCAAATATTATGTTTCTTTCCTTTCTTTCCCGCAAATTATAATTAAACTCAATTTTTGTTTGTTTAAACTTTTTTTTTTCTTTTTTCTCTTTTTTTAATTGACACCGTAGCATGACTTCTCTTTTATCTTTCTGATATCTATGCTAGGCTTTCAAACAGTCTGAAGATCTTCTCTGGATTATTTATAGTGATTTCTTTGTAATATATCTCGATATATTTTTAAGTCAATTGTTTAATTATTATGTGGAATTAATCAATTTAATCTTTTTTATTAACGTTGTGTTGTCTTTCATTCTGTTATGCGTTTGTCTAATAGAATGAATATTTCAAGATTCTCAATAATATTGATAACATTAGATATTTCTAAGTTTTCAAATATTTTGAAAAAGATCCGAGTTATCCGAGTTTCAAATAATTGTTTAAAAGCTTTTTTAAATTTATTTAACTTCTTGAGTGATGAATTCATTAAAACTAGAAAAAGTTAGTTATTTTGAATTTTCTCGTTTATGAATATTAAACGAGAATTTATTAAAAGATACTTGGAAATATTTAAAAAAAAATAAATATCTTTATACATCTCTATTCACAAGTATTAATATTAAGATAGTTATTTATTAACAAAAATATATAATAAATCTGAAAACCTTTATGTCTTTAAATAATTATTTATTCATTATCGAAGACACAAATATCCGCATGAATATACAATTCTGATCGATAAATAATTTCTCTGATAATCTGGATGGATTATAACGTTTTATATCGAGGGCCAGTACGTATCCTAATATTTATGAAAGAGGTAATACGTGATTATCTTTGCATCTTTCAGATTCATGTTTAAATTAACAAACCAAACATACACACATTTACGTCATTATCTTTCAAAAGATTAAAAGTGAAATGAATCCAACGATATTACATATAGTTAATCCTATCTTGCAATCCTATAAATTTTAATCAAACCTTGCACTCGATATATTTTGCTCAGGCATTGATTTACCTTCCTTGTCGAAATTTGATTAAAATTTTCGAGCTGAAAACGAATCAAACGAATCAAATCCTCTGTTTTTTATTTCTTTTTTTCTTTTCTTTTTATTTATTTATTTATTTATTCATTCATTTTTTTTATTTTTTATTTTTTATTTTTTTTTTTTTTGATCCTGAACAACGATCCTGTTTAGAGACCAATTCGGAAAACAAGGAGGAGCATTCATATCAGTCGTTTCCTCTCGGCTAAAATTCCTGGGCGCATTCCACGGATTCATTCAGACACATGTACCTACCTCCCTGGAAACAGATTCTCGCATCCCAAGTAGCCACTCAATCTCGTTCATGGTATCCCGAATACTTGTCATTTGTATCCAACCGAGACATTTATTCAAACACTTGAATGTGTATCCATCCTGGTCGGCTATAATGCGCGGCGTAATTTACATTTACCCATGATTAATACGCTATCGTGATTGCTCGAAATAATTAAGGAGTGACGTATCTCGTGATAACATCGTTTAATTAGTTCCACCAATTATTTTATGCGTTTGATCATCAAACCGGTTAGTAAGTCTGAGCATACTGCTATTAAAGTCAATTAGTAATTAAGAATAAGCCTGGGGGGTTCGTTACTCGTGATCATCCTGTGTATTCTATTCTGCGTATCTTTTTAAAAATTACCAAGTTATGTGAAATTGTAAGTTAAGTCTTTCTTCAAAGAAAGGGGATGGAAAATTGATCGAGGAAAACAACGTGCTATCAGATCTTGTTCTTCTTTGTTCTGTATATGATATATCATATGAATTGAGATCGTATTTTCCATCATTTTGAGAAATCTATAATTGGAATAAATAATATTTGGAATAAATATGAATAACCCAAGAGAGGTTACAAATAATTCCACGTTGAGGATGGAAGAGGATTATGGAAAGGGGATTGAATTAGGAATTGACTAGAAGAAATTGATCTGACATCGTTTAAAAATAACTCCATTAGTCTGGCAATCTTGGAATCTAACTGATTAATATATAATGACTTTTAAAAGTTTATTTTTAATTTTTTTGTTGAATAAAAAAGAATGATAAGGCAATGAAAAAGATCATTTCCTTAATGATTTAAGGAAATTGATGTGATATTAATTGAGCCCATAGTTTGATAATTTTAGAATTAAGAAATTTAATCTGAAAGAACATCGAGGAAAAAAGAAAATAAAGAGGAAACAATTTACATTACCATCATTCTTATAGTTGTATATTAATTCCAGATTAATATACAAGATATTTTTAAAAAAATCACGATGATAAATAAAGATTGATTTTAAAATTACAAACTCGTAATGTATATCTAGATATACTATAGATTATAGTTAAAATTAAAATTATATGTAAAATAATAATAATAATAATTTCCTTTTGTCAAAGAATACAATATTATAGTATTACAAAATATGATAAATCTAATTTTCAAAATAGGATTAATATCTCAATACATTCTTTGTTAATGTCATCAGAAAAATTATAACAACTCTAAATATAAGAAATTACTTTGCGACATAACATCTTATTAACCTCTAAAGGATAAAAATAAAATTTCATAATCCAAGGATTTACCTGCTCGTTGCATAAATATATACAATACATTAAAAAAATATATATATATATAACAATCACTTTAAGAATAAGCAAAGAAGAAGCAACAAAAGAATTAACGAGCAACTCGAAAAAAGTAGCAAAGGGTCTACCAAACATAATGGCGAGTAGTACAAAGTAGGCCTTCGGTCAGTATCTCAATTGGCAATCGAGAATTCGAGCAGGTTCTCGTTATTGGAGAATATCCTGACCCTGAGTATTCTCGCGAAATTTACAGAATGATCTCGACGATAAGCGCGATCTATGGTCGTTAATAAATAGCGAGGTCACCGCGCTCCGAGGTTACCGGAAGTCGCGGGCATTCGACAATAGTGTCACGGCGAAGACTCTTGTTAACGCGTGGCGACTGAGTCACGATCCTCTGTTAATTCTTCTCGCATTCTCTTTCGAACGAGTTCACGGTGATTTCGTGCACGTTCCATCATTGTTCGAGACTCAAGGCAATTCTCAGCTTGCTCGAAATAATCGAGAATCATAATATTGACAAATTGTTCCGTAAAATATTTTCCAATTTTATATTATATGTAATATAAATTTAGTATTTTAAATTATTTGATAATTCTTTTATCCTTTATTATTTTTTCGTATCGGTTTTCATTAATATCGGAATTTTCTTGAGTTATTCGATAATTTCTTTGTTACTTTTCCCCCCTCTTAATCCTTTGTTATTTTTCTGACGGTTTTTCTTTTTTTTTATCAACTCTTTGAATCCTTTCATCAAGTTTGTATTAAGAAATTTATACACGTTATAATTCTTATATCTTCGAAATTTTCAAGAAAGATGTTGATTGTTTAAGAATAAAGTGAAGTAAAAATGAAGTAAAGAATAATTTTTCTATTAAAATGTTTTATCGTAATATTTATCGAATGAGGTGTAATAAATGGGAAAACTATTTAAAAAAATCAAAAGAGGGAATTATTTATTACGCAATAAATTACCATTCATTAATTATTCCATATGAACAATAACTTTTCAAAAAACGATCTATAGAGTTCGTTTTTAAAGAATTGATACATCATTATTCCTTAGAGTAAAATATTAAGTCATAAATTAAATAGCCTCTGTTGAAATTGTTCATTATGATTTATTGTTTCAGATTTAAATGGCATTAATAACAGCTCTCATAAATAATACTAAATACCTTTTACCAACTTTGACTAATGTTGCCTGGCATCGATAATAATAATAATCAAAATTTTCAAGTAGTTAAAACTAAATTATCTTTCTCTTATTAATTAAATTAGAATAATCAGATAAATCAACAGCAATTTTCTAATAGTTTTTACAAGTAATTTTTATCGATCTCATTTTTTCACTTAATTATTGATTCATCAGATTAATTAAATATAAAAAAATGGATTTCTATCATAGACTTTAAATGAATTCTGAAAAGATAATAAGAATATCATTCTTATTATAGGAATGAATTATTCGAAATCAAATCTTGAAATCTCTTCCATTCTCTTTATCGAATTCGAAAACAATTTTTATCGAGTAAACATTCAATTTAAGATAGTTGTATGTATTCCAATTAAAACGAATCTTAAATTATAATCTCATCATTTCGATTCACAACTTATTAGAACATTCATATAATTAAATTATAATTATTCATATAATGCATGATGGAAAGTAAAATTTAGAAAAAATATTTGTGTTAATCGATCTCCTTCGAAAAATTCAGGATATTCAAGATTTTCAATCACAAAGGAAAATTTTTACATCATTGTATATGTTAATTGCAATTTATTTATTATTCGAGAATAAATATAGAATGTGCGTATAGTAAAAAATGATTCATGTTTTGAAATTCATTTGAATCAAAAGATACAAATTATCAAAGAAAGTTATGAAATGTATAAGTAAATAGTAGGAACTTCGGTCTCTTGAAAAATTAGAAGGAAAGAAAATGAATAAAAGAAAATTGATTTCTGAGTTTAGAGTGAGTGTTTAAATATTCTTCCATTTATATAACCTGGTTCTTTATATTGAATTTTCTCTCTTTGTAGGAATTTCATAAGATTTGAATAAATTGTTTGACTAAAAAAAGGAAGCTATTTCTATTGTAGATTTCTTTATCTGATATCCACACAAAATACGATGCATAAAATTTTTTATTAAAAGAGATTGAGTTTATTAAGTTTTCAAAGACTAATTATTCCGATATATCAATCATATATTATAAATTTATTTCAGAAATAAATCGATGTAATGTAACATTTAAAAGTAGAATTGATTTAATTAATCGTCAAGAATAACGGTTTGTCCATTCTTGATTTATATGCAAGAACATTCTCGAAAATCTCAGCTTTTATTTATTCCTTATTCCTACCACTTGTGTAAATATTTCTTTCCTTCAGAGAATTATTTTATTCCTAAAAATTAGATCTGATTGATCTTTAGTATCAGTATACTTTAGAGTATACTTTAGATTTATCACATCGATTTATATTTTTTAATATTTTCAATATTTTTACAGATTTCAATATTCTTTATATTTAGATATATATTTTCTTTTTTTCTTTTATTATTAATTCATCTATTATTTGCTCAATTATATCGATACAAAATTTATTCAAATCTAAAATATATTCCACGATTAGTGATTAATAAAATTACATAGAAGCTATGTATGATTCAATTAAGTTTATCTAAATTAAATTAATTAATTTTATATCTTAATAATACAAAAGTTAATAAAAAAAAAAGAAAAAGATGATTTTTATTAATATTTTTATCTCAAAATAGATTACATCCTACAATATTGTATATCTTTTATTAAATTTGTTTGTTCCTTCAAATATTTTTTTTTTTTTTTGCTTTCATCTCTATTTGATAAAAATAAGAGAGAAGAGGTGATGAAGAGGTTAACAAGGAACACTTGATTCGTAAAAGTTTTTCCTTGTAACACTCGCAATAACCACTCGAAACGAATCGAATCACGTTCGCGGTTTTCCAATCGTAATCGTTATGCGTCACCTATTATAGGAAGTTCGGATAAAGGAGAGTTGGCGATCATTGTTCGATTCTCTCTATGCGTTATCGTCGACATTACCCAGTCGTAACGATGCTAATCTACTTCGCGTTATTTGCGGTCACTTGACTATGTCGCGATGATAAACGCGCGGTAATATTGATTATTAATATCGAGTAATTGTTAATGACCCTGGAACGATCGAAAGACAATGTGTTGCGCAGCCGATGATAAACGATTATCATCCGATGATTCAATTCTATTATTGCAATCATGAATGAAACACAAAAATATCCTTGTACGAAATTTTTTTTTTTTCTTTTCTTTGTCTTTGTTCGTACATTCTTCCTTCTTGAATACATTTATATAAAAATTGAAAGAGAGATTTATTAAATTGAAGAAGAATATTAAGCTTTTGATTTTTGATGCCACTTGAGTCTATTTTGTATAAAAGGACAGGAGAAGATTTGTTTAATGTTAAGTTTTTAATTAAAAGAGTGGTCTTCTGGCGTTAAAAGAGTTCTTGAAAAACTTACATGAAGCTGTCGACCTAATTTATTTTTACATACATTCATTTGAAAGAAGAATACAGTATTTAATATAGCATAGAATACTGTATATTAGATTAAATAAAAAATATTCTTTCGTTAAGAAGAATTTATTTAAATCGATATTAAAATATTAGAAAGTTTTACAAGATATTTTACAAATATTTGTTTAGAACAATTTAAATTAAAAATGAATAAATTAAGATATTGCAGAAGATATTGCAGTGATTTTAAAGTTTCCATTGTATTAATAAATCTCATAATATCATTATTATATCGAATAATTTACAGATTCATCATACCGAAAATCTATGCTCCATTCTTTCTAACAATTGGCGGTACTTAGCCTTGGCGAGATGGATTACAGTATGAAACTTTAAAAGTCCATAGATTCTCGAAATCCGCGGAGAAGCATCTTAAAACTTTTAGAACTTTCACAGGATCATTTGCAGTACGCTGGTAATGACTTGAAAAGTTAAACGATCCGAATTTTCCCGCGCAATGCCGGCAACTGGGTTTTGTCACGATGTTTGTTCCATTTGTTGATTATCTAATTAAAATTTTGATAAGATCATAGTTGAAAGAACTTTTATATTTTCTATTCTATAAAAGTATTCTTGTTTCGCTCGTTTTAATAAATGTTTCAATAAATTTTTCAATTCTTTTATGTTAAATATCGATCAACAAATTTTAAATAAAATTATTGATTTTTTAAGGGAAAAACAGAATTCTGGATAATCGAATTAAAATTTTAATAAATTTTGAAGATAAAATATCTTTTCTATGAAAATATAATCTCTTTTATTCGCAAGAGTTTCCATAAATGTTTCAATAAATTTTTTTCAAAATGACACTGTCGTAGACAGATATATGATTTAAAGGATGATTAATATGAAATTAAAATGAAATTCATAATTTTAAGAGCGAGATAGGATTTTGGATAATCGATTGGGGTAAGGGTACGATTTATCATTTCTGTTAATAAATTTCTATCATACCATTGTCCGTAAGTGCTGTTCTTTCATTCTGTCATCGCCATTAATCCCTCCTACAGTTCCTGCAGTTAGAATCCTCTTCTTCTATCTGTCGTTCAGTTTGTGGTATAAGTATATAAATGTGGTATAAATCAACTGTAATCGACTTGCATAAGTTTTATAATTAAGATTAATTCTCATTGGATTTAAATCGTTTAACTCTTTCACTACTATTTTAAATTAGGATTACTAATTTCTAATGAATTTTTTTAAACGTTTTAGAATATTTTAATATTCTAATATTAGTTATTCTTTTACGTACAAAAATATTTCGCTTAATATACGCTTCATATTTTACATAATTTCATATAAAAAGTAATATCTTAATATTGTACAATACATTAAACATTATGATCGTAGTATATTGCGTATCATTTATACGTAGAACACTATGTCTAGAATATTCAATACGAAAAAAGACGAAGAAGAATTTTAAAATTAATCTCGCAATATCTATCGATTATAAACTATAAATATTAATACTTAAATTCTTTTGCATAATAATTCTCTAACGTTACTAGATTAATGAATAATAGTTCATATATAGTCACATAATGATTATAGTTTTCTCTTGTCTATTTTTGTCTCTTGTCTTGTTGAATAGAACAATTAACTGGATTGTAATGCATTCGCGATATTTATCTTGTTCTATTATCAAACCCTATTACTGTAATGAAATAGACTTTATAAACAAATAATTTATAACTTGCTAAATAGAATGTTATCCGGTTGATATATATACATTCCTTATAATAATTTCTTCAAAAATTGATATATTATTATCCAATTGGCACGTTATTATTAAAATTCGTTCTTTATTGTATCAATTATATAGAAAAACATTAAAGTTTGGAAATACTTCCAAAAACTATAGAATAACAGTATAGATAAATTTAAATAATTTATCTCTTTCTGTCCTCAATAAATTCCTTCCCAAACGAGAACGTTGACATTCGAAACAATATTCCCACAAGATCCCATAAATCTCAACCATCCACCATTCTAAACAATAACCATTCTCCCTTCGTTTCCATTATTTTCTAGTTCCAAGTCCGAAACCAATTTACCCAGTACAAAGAATTAAATCGTTATCACGTTCTGCAATCACGGATCCACAATTAATCCACCCTTTATACACTGGCTCTTTTACGTGGCGATAAACAAACGGTGTGATTTTCTATAAGAACAGCAACGAACAAATGTTTGCCAACGTGCTCGATAAGAGAGTAACGAACGTAAACGGTGCTCATCCGAGGGCTGTTTCGTATGATCGTCGTTTAAACGAAATAATCGTGGATCTAGATTACAATAAATCTCGATAATCGAGAATTTAGGGAGGAGAATTGACGCGAAATAGAAGAGAACCAAATAGAAACCAGAATAGAAACAAAATTCTTTTCTTTCTTTTTTTTCTATTTATGATTTCTACAATTAAAAATTGTTCATTCTCAAAATTGATTTTAGAAATTTTTGTTCGGTAATATATAATAAATTTTTCTCATTATGTAAATATAATTTTAGATGAAGAAATTAAATCTATAATCAGATTAGAGAAAATTATCATTTCACGGATATTCTTAATTTGTTCATTTATCTTATGGATATCGTTTATTTTATTTATTTTAAAATATTTATAAATTTACGATATAAGAAAAGATATTTTAATTAAGATAATTTATTGAGAAAATATGTTTAAGAAAAAGTTAAAATTAAAATTTTTGAGGATTAAAGTGACGATGTAATTTTCATTTTTTGATTCGATTTTTCCATTTCCATCTTATTAGACATGGATCGAAATACAAAATGGAGAATGGCATCAACATGTTCGCAAGGCTTTAATAATAATGTGCAGAAATCGGTTGGATCAAGAATAGGGAATAATGCAAGCTATAATAGTCCCGTTGAATCGCGGACGTACAGTCGTGCACCAATTTGCAAATAATGCGAAATTTACCATTCGACAACTGTCATTTGCCTATAGAATATTTGATCGTTCTATCGAACGATTTTCTATCTCAACTATGGGGGATGAATAAAATATTCTGGGAGGCGATGTAGGCACGATTATCGACATATGTATATTTACGCGTATAAAGGATGTATTCTTGAGTTGATGATTGAAGCGTGATTGAAAATTTCAAGATGATAAACAATTCTTTTAGATAGATCAATAGAGAGCATCGATAATTTTAGTCATTTTGAATATCTCTGTCATTTTTAGCGACATGGAAACATTTTATTTCATAAAGGTAATACATATATAATAATTCTTTTATATATATGTGTAAAACTATCTTTGTATAATTTTAATAACTCTTTCTTTGAAGATAGAAGAGAAGAAGAAGGAGAATTATATAGGAGGACGTTATATCTTTAATAAAGGAAAATATTTATTTATCATTATTGTTTTTTTCTTTAATTATAAAAAATATGGATAAAATTATGGAATGAATATTATAAAAGTTATTTAAATATTAGTTTTTGAGACAAATTGAAAGCAGATAATCTGGTGCTTTAAATTAATAGAATAGAAGTTTTTTATTATTATTATTAATTGAATAGAACTTTTATTAATGACAAATGTTTTCTAAACTTCAAACATTGCTTGGTTATCCAAAGTGATTCAAATATTAAATATTGGACGTCTTTTATGTGTGATATGTGTTCATGATATATTATTTAGAAAGTTTGGAATCTTTAAGCATGACAGGCGACACATCATATTTGTTTAAAGAATAGAAATATTATTTTTAAAGGATTTGACTATGGAAGACGAGGATGCTTTAATAAGAGGAGTATTATTGATTGCTCAACCATCAACAAACAAACAGATTGACGAGAAAATTTTTAACAAGTATGAAGAGAAGTAATTAATAAAAATTATGAACACTATAAAATTATTAAAGTAATATTAAGTTTCTTTTTTTATTTATAATTAAATTGCATTCCTTCTTCATGTTTATGTAGTGCTTCACATTGCCTTCTCTTCTCTGGTTCAAAACTCGGGTCTTGATCGATCAATGATAGTTAGAGAGTTAAAAGACTTTTATTTATTTTGAACGTTTGTAGTACGAACTAATTTCTAATGTTTCTCTTTCTTTATATTTATATACACGCAGGTTAGATTAGAAACTTTGAAATTATTGTCGAAAATTGTAGAAAAAGAAAAATTTAACTTGGTGTTCGCGGAGAAAGAGGATCGATGTCGTAAAATGTTTGTAAACTATAATATTAGTTTCCGTATGGAAAATCAGTAGAAACGAAAGTTCTTCCTCTGGTGAGTAAACATGTGTGTAAACGACTGTTCCTATTTCACTATTATCAGGTAGTTTGGCTTTATCGCGTTAGTTTCGAAACTTCGTGAACATTTAAATTATTCTTATAATTAAAAAACAAAAAGAAGAAGAAGAATCAATTTATTCTATATTCAAGTGAATCCAAATAATTTTTTGAATAAATCTCGAAGAAATAAACTGTAAGTAAGATGGATCATTGAAATAATTTTTAAAATATCTGCTCGACAATTACAATTATCAATTTAATTATTTTTCATAAGTAAAAGATTATTTAAGTTTATTGCATAAATATTTATTCTTTCAATTTGAATTGAATGTAAGAAGTTTTTGCTTACACAATTTTATCTTTATAAAATATATAAAAGTAGGTATATATATTTTTAATATACTATCTTCTACAATTAATTTCAGATTGATCCATATAATTTTTAAGAATAAAATAGTTGCACCAAATGAAGAAGATCACAGTTGGATCACTGACATTTTTATACAAAGTTTTTCTTTCTTGAGGAAAGTATTACAATTTTTATCGCATCAGACATTGCCAGTTTAAATTTCTTTTTATCATCAATTAAAAATTTAAAAAAATAAACACATACTTGAACAACATAAGTCATTTTCAAAAAAATATGATTTACTTCCAAACGTGACTTCTGAACTCTCCTGAATTGCAAATGTTAATCCATTTTCTTTAATAAAAACTGGCTCACCTTTACCTCAGAATTTCCCTAAGCTTTCTTTATCATTAAAAAGAAAAAAAACAAAAGAAAGAAGAAAAAAAACAAAGAAAAGCAAAAAAAAAAACAGCTCTCGAAATAAAAGCAAATTCATTTCACAAATGAATCCAAGAAACTTTTTGCATCTTTATCGTCATGGCGGAACGTTGAACTATCAAACCTCTTAATCAACCAACTTCTAAAAACGAACACGTGATCTGGGGACGTTCGTTTCTCACAGGGAGATCCTTAATTTCGTGAAATTCGATCAAGATACACGATATTCGCGTGGCAGACGCATTCCACTCGTTATCAACGAAATATCGTGTCGCTGTTTAATTCCAGACGACACGATCTCGAGCAAATCTTACCTATTCCATATATTTCCTCCCTCCAACCCTTTCCTCCAATCCTTTTCTTACCATGCTTCGTTTTTTTTCGCCTCTTCCACGATCCTTTCGTTCTTTCGCCTCTTATCGTGTCCAATACACCAGGTATGTGTGTCGCTCGATAAGTTGTATTGTTCCTGGCCGGGTTGGTTGGTTGCGTCGAGCTTATCGACCAAGAATGAAAAAGGAAGTAAGGCGAAATTCGTCGCGCCAATCGTTTTTCGACCACCTGAAATGTGCTCCCTGTGGATGATCGATCTTCGAAAGGAAAAAGGAAAAGGAAAAAGGCTTCGCCTCCTATTTTTTGATCATCGTGATTTAACTTTCTTTGTTTTCTGATTCTTGTATGTTGTTTTTCAGTTAATAATTTTAAATGCTTATTAATTTTAAAGATGTCGATTTTTCGTTGCAGATAAAAATATGAGATCCAGATACCGTTCCTGTAAAATTTTTTAATTTTTATCTATTTTTATCTATCTATCAATGATCATCCTTTTATGGATGATTTACAGTTATATTCTTGGAATATTTTTAATCAATGAACGCAAAAGGAGCTTAAATATTATTTCTTTAATACTGGAACTTAGCTTGTAGTATCTAAAAGTACTATCTATTCTATCTATCTATTCTATATAAATAATTGTAAATGAGTAAGTAATTGTACTTATAATTCTATTTCAATGAAATGAAAATAATATTAATATTTTCATATCCTCAATAAATAAAAAATTTAATTTCATTTTAATGAATGATTTTGGTTTGATTTTTCTAGCTAAATCTGATTTTAATTTATCTTTTAACTTTCCTATTTTTTGGTTCTCCCTCTACGACCGATATTATCTTTGAAACATTGTATTTTTAAAAATACAGTCAACCCTCTTAACGGTACTCTGAAAACACGATAGAACAGGATAAAAATGATGACAATCCTGCTATAACTTGATGTTATAACACGGTTTCCATATAGTAGAGCTTAATAAATTTGGACAACCTTCGTATAACACAAATTTAGACCACACTATTTTCATTGACATTTCCTACGCATTTCTCTGATTTGTATTACAGTCAACCCTCTTACAACACGATAGAATATGGCTTAATAAACTTAGACAACCCTTATATAGTTCGAATATTTTTATCATACTTTTTTTTTGTGACACTTCTTTTTATTTGTATTAGTTTTATATGTCTCTTAACGATTTCGATGCAATACAGAACAAATTAATCGTATTATAAGAGGGTTGTAAATTTCGCTTAACACGGTTTCGATACACGAAACGAATTAACCGTGCAGGGAGAGTTCACTGCATAATTTTTCCTTGAATGAGAACCTTAAGTAGGCCAATTGGTTGTTCGATTAAAAATATATGTTGGTTTTCCATTTTTTACGTTTTTTATGTCATTTCTATTTTTCACTTTTCGCCTTACACAGTTGATTTACATTTAAAGCTACCATTTTAAGAAACACGAAAGTGTAATATTCGTTTATATAAAATATAAATTTTGAGGAAATTAAAATATTTAGAGTGCTACATCTTCAATTTGCATAATATGCTTCTACAAATTACCTGCAATATATTCTAATAAATTTTTCTAATTTTCTAACATACATTTTTTCCTAAACTTTCTTCAATTTTTGAAATCTCCAACTTGCATAATAGGCTTCTACCTTCAATATCATTTCAATAAATTTTTCATGCATCAATATTTCACCGCACGATTCTTAATACCTTAAAAAAAAAAAAAAAAAAAGAAAAAAAAAAGAACCATATTTCCAGCCACAGTTATACGCAAACAAAATTATTCCGTGAAAATAGTTCCCTTGCAAATTAAAGAGACACGCGACGCGAAGCCGTGCGGCCATAACTCGAAGACACGCGAGATGAAATTATTCCGCGGCTCTGGAATTGTTCGTACAAATTGAAAACCACGTTCCGCGAATCTGTAATTTAATTTATGGCCACTATTATCCCGCGTATGAATGTATTTTACAGTTTAACCGGGCGTTATTTATTTTTCTAGGATAATTTTATATCATACACCCTTGTTCCTGTTTGGGGCGAGAACGTATTTGGCGCCTATCCTTTAGGATATTCGGAAATAGGAAGGGTGAAACGCGAGGATGGAGGCGGTTTGGGAACGAAACCCGCACGATGCTCGATTTTTATCGCGGCCCCCTGTTGATCGACTCCCCCTCGCGTGAATTGCAGCTCGCCACGATGCGTCGAAACAGGTTCATGGATATATATTCCTTAACCGAACCATCTTATATGCTTTATATCGTTCCAGTTTCCTAAGCTTTTGTAGCGGATCGTACAGAGTTCTGCAATTCTCTCTCGATAGATATTGGGTCGGTTGAAATATTGTCTGCGTTTTTGTCAGTAAGCGATAGTCATATAGTGCATCGGATATCTTATTAAATGCTCAATGTAATGTAATTGAATGATTTTAGAAGCTAAATTGTTTCTGGAAAGTTAAGCAATAGCGGCAATACTTAAAAAGTAGGAATTTAAAATAAAATTTCGAAATTTTGAAATATTTTGTTAGAAATAATATCGATATAATAAACTTTATCTTTTTCAAAATATTAGTTTTTCATCGATTTGATAATTTAAAAAATTTTAAAATATACAAATGTGAAAAATTATTCTTATAATTTATAAAAAAATTTAATATTCAGAGAGACTCGTGCAGATATGTTTATAACAGAAATTGCATAAATTATATTCACGGATGATTTTTAAACGGGAAAGATGGAGGGAGACAGACGTCAAAACTAGAGAAAGATTTTACACAGTTAACTATAAGCTTCAAAGTTTCAAACATTCCATATGAAATATTTAACATTGGCCTTAATGGTGATTCGACGTTTGAAAAATGTAACTCGCAGCAGAGTGGCCGACCTCGCTGCAAGATTTATTTATCTTTCGCGTTTAATTAATAAACCGAGTTGTAGAAGACAAGCGTCTGGCTCGTCACCATATTTCAGAAAATGTTCGAAAAGGTTTAACAAACAATGCGCGTGCTTATCATGAATAAATGACACAAACAACGCATTGATATTTCGTAACAAAAGGTTAACAAAGAACGCATCTACCGCACGCTTTGCTCCATTTTCGCTTTTCAATTATACCGATGTTGTTGTTTCATAACCACAATCCTGATGATTAATCGGGGCACAAAGTTTTAATAGGTTGTCTGCCCGGAAATTGTATCATCTCTTCCACGTTGTAACGATATATTATAACGTTTCTCCCTTCTTTGTATTTTTCTCCCCTCTCTTTTTCCTTTTTTTTTTTTTGTAATATGAAATTACATGATTGTACGTTGAGAATTATCATATTCACGTAAATGAATATTTTCAACAAATGTATACGATTTCTCTGTTATTTCTGAGAACAGAGAAATTTCTGAGAGTGGAATATTTTTCAAAGGATTGAAGCTATTAAAGGAATATTCTTTCAAAAGTTATTTTATAGAGAATGATATATTAATAATTTTTCTATAAATAGAAAATGTGTAAAGTTCCATATATATATAAAGAATTATGTAATTTATGCATCGATCAGTTCATTTTTTATAAAAAGAAAGTATGAAAATTATTTACGTTGAAACATCATTAGTTTAAATGATATTTTTTTAATTTGAAGTTTGTAAAAGTTTATATCGTATGAAAAACAAGGAACGCGAGACGATACTCAATTGTTCGTGCTTTTCAAATTTTCACAAAATTCAAGTTCACAAATTAAACAAAAATTAAAATATAAGTATGTTTCTCTTAAAATAATAATTTTTCAACATAAATAACATTTTTTCTGTACAAAGTAACAAAGTTTCTTCGATTATTGTGCACTGAAAGTTATATACAATTTAATTTAAAAAAAAGAAGGAAGGAAACTACCTTCCATATAACTTTCACGTATCCATCTATAGAGAAATTAGTAATTCAGCATGATGTATCTCTTTATATCGAACAATTTTTGTAAAAAACAATTTTTTCATACTTTCATTCCTTTAGAAGATAGATATTTTACTAAAATTCGATAGAAAAATATTCGAGCCGTTGAAAACCGGAAGCCAACAACCCCAGAGCCTTATGTACTAGTCATTTTACCGTGGCGTGTAGGCTTATTCGATTAATCGATCGAAACTGACGTGACTCGCGTCGAGAGAGGATGTCCCGGGAAATATTAATGACACTAGACGGAGAGCTTAAAAAAAAAAAAAAAGAAAAAAAATAAAAAAATATATTTTTCACGCTAAATTCTGTCTTCGTTAAAACGTTTCGTAACTGATGACTCCGCCATCTTGATCGTAATTAGTGGAATTATATCGTCGATTTATTTTATCATTTTATTTTATTGTCTCTCGTCTCGATCTTGATTGGAAAATGTTCTGGAACATTTCAGGCTTTCTTCCGGTATTAATTTTGTTATTTTTATCGTCTAACATATATCGTAATTCCATGTTTATAAATATTTGTGGTTTGTGTTTGGAAAATAAAGTAGCAGAGAGAGGTTAGTTATATTTGTGTATAAACTAGTTTAAATGGAATGCAATTTATTAGTTTGGTGAAAAGTAACTTTTACTAAAAGCTGATGTTGGTATTTATTTTATTGCCTTGTTTTTATGTATAATCACCGGTCACGATTGGAAAAATGAAATAGTAAAGAGAGGTTATTATATCGCGAGCAATATTTTTTATACGTGTAAGACTGGTTTAAGCGGGATGCAATTTATCAGCTTAGTGAAAAGCAATTTTTTTTTTTTTTTTTTTTTTGCTGAAAAGACTGTTTTTGCTTCTGATATTTATTTTATTGCCTCGTTTTTTTGTGTATTTATAGTATTCTGTGTTTACGATTGGGCAAAATTTGAGCAATATCGAGCGATATTTCCACAAACCTTTAAAATGAAATGTAACTAACTTGATTAACTAAGCATACTTGTCAAAATATTAATTTTATATTTATTATTGATATATTTTATTATTTTACTTACATCCATATGTTTACGATTCAGTAGGTAGAAAATAAAATTGGCAAAGAGAGGTTAATATATTCTCAGCAATATATTCGTACATTTAAATCAAATGCAATTTATTAGTTTCACGGAAAGTAATTTTACTTAAAAATCGTACAGAAGAGAGATATGAATTTCTTTTTTTTTTCATTTTATGCCACTATGTTAATTTGATACTATACATGTGTAAATTTAATGTAATATAGAGGGGATATATACTTGTTAATCTGTACAATTTCGTAACCCAGTTTTTAAAGTCAGTGGATTCATAGTTACTCTTTTTTTTATTACTCGTTTTCAAATATTGTGTTGAGCCAGTTTGGACAGCATCCACAGTTTCGAATTGGTTTAATCCACACGTGGAGCATATAGGTCAAAACGTCCCAAGGGAGTCCAACTTCCGTTGACGTTATATTACGATTAGTTTCACATTTGCTTCACTTGTCGCGTAATAAAATTCCACTTTATAACAGTGTTCCATATCTCCGCCGCTTACTACCACTCAAATCCGTAAAACTTATTCAATAATTAATAATCATGTCGAAAAAGTAACAAGCAACAGGGTGATCATTAGTGCAGAAGCGGATAACGTGGAAAATATTATTTTCTGAAACTGAGCTACGTATTCTTTGGAAGAAAAAAACAAATCCAGATAACATTTGCACGTATATCAAAAAAGAAAAATTAAAATGGTCAGAGATATAATTGATATTATAACGAATATGAGTTAAGGAAATTTTTTAAATCAAAAGATTATCAGTGTTAATTAATTTTTTTGCATAATAATATTGTATGGTTGATAATAAAGCAAATTATAAAAGCAAATTTCTAAAATTGTGGACCAGCTTCATTTAATTATTTTCATAATTAATTTTATTTGATACAAAAGAAGGATAATGTTTATGCAACAGGCTCTCCTTGCATAATAATTTGTCAATAAATAATTAGATTACAAATATTTGTACAATTTATGCTTTTTTAGAAATATAAGTAAAATGTAGATTTTTTTGTTTTTTTCTCTATTAAATATCATATTGAATAATGTTTTTTTTTAAATATTTTATATATTTTTACACTTTTAAATTTCTCATAAATATATAAACGTTTGCAGTTTATTAATAATATTGAATTAGTGAATTGACAAGTGACATATTGCATTTCATGGAATTCTACGATACAAATAGTCTTTTTTATTAATTTAAAATTTTAAAAACGAAGTATTCTATAACTTGTCACTTGTCAATTCAACGGTATATTATTAATCACTTTTCTAGTTTGTATGTAATTGTCAATTCAATATATATCAATTTAAATTTATACAAAATGAATTCCAAATCGAAAACGAAATCGATAAATATAAATATTATTAAAAATATATCAATCGTAAATTCGAAGCTCTTTAAAGCTCTCTAAAGTTTCGAGAAATCAAATCAAAATTTATTGAAAACATCCTATTTGACAAAATGGATATTTCTTAAAAAAAAAAAAAAAAGAAAATAAAGAAAAAATAAACTCGAATCGAAAAATCAACTTTTTTCGAACATTACATACAATTAATTACTTTTATATACTCGTCACAAAACAAATCATCTCTCCTCTTATCACTCGCCATCTTATCTCTCTCTTCGTATCTATTCGAAGAATTACCTATCCATTCACATTTCTCAAACTTATAACATATCTTGCGAAACGCTCCGCGACTATACGCAAGAATACACGCTGTTCCGCGTTCCATTTTAAAGAACTTCCGTTTTAATTTATTCCCGGAAGCGGACGCATCCGTGACACCGGCCAGTGCAGGACAGGATCAGGAGGAGCAGCACCCCGCCTATTTCCAAGGATTACCACGTTTCTCGAGGATGGGCTGTTGCTGCTGCACGGACGAGCCATCGTCCAAGGTGGAGCCTGGGGTAAGGATTATTTTTTACGATTACGCCCGTTGAAATTTCCGCCCGGGTATTTCAATATAAAACTTCTGGTCGCGTAGCGTTGCGGGATGCGGTAAGTGAAACGGGTCAGGTCAACGTGTTTCGCTTTAAACTTCCCGCGTAAATTCTTGTCGCGTAATTGTGGAAGAGAGAAAAGTAATTATTCGTGAACACGTGTGTACGTAGTACGTATACGTTTTAATTATCGTTTGTATGCGCGTTGATGATAAATTATTCCATTATTGGGATGTTCGACGTACGTTTAACTTATATAATAAATATTATGCATAATGGTACGTATAATGGTATATAGTTGATTTATCACTCGTAGAAGGAAAGTTCATTTTTTCTTATTCAGTAGTTGAATTAATAAAATTATGTTTTACAATAATTGTTAGAAATGAGAATTAAATAAAAGAGTAGATATTTTAAACTCACATTATAGTGAAGAACATTCGTTTTTTGAGATCATCCCTTTTGATTCATAAAGATATGATCTTACTTAAAAAAACAGTATTTTCTCGTTTGTATCCTAATATTTTTCATTTATTACTAATTCCTCTTGCCAGAAATATAATCATACTCGCTGAGCACTATAAGTTTTTCAATTATATTTTTTATTACGCTGTTTTCTTCATTATAAACGAACATTTTTTTTATATTATATTCATGAATATATGTATGAACTCTCCATTAATGAGTCTTATCTTCTTCTTACTGCGCGTTATTTAAATTTTTCTTTATATGTACAAAGAACGCATTTATAAAAATGATAATATTTCGTAATCATCGACGAGTGTGTATTAAAATATCTTAAATTTGATACAATAAATTTTGAGATTAGGATCAAAAGTATAAAAGTAACAAAAAAAAAAAAAAAAAAAAAAGAAAAAATTTCAAAGAAAATTGCGGATAAACGAAAGAAATTCACTCTTGGAAAAGCTTTTTAACTTGTCTTGTTATTTTTATCTTGTTAGTCAGCAAATGAATAGAGTTCATTTATTTTATTTAGAGATCTTTTTTAAAGATTTGATTAAAATCTTGATGACAGGATAAGTATCGCGACAGATTTCAATAGTAATGTAGAGCAAAAAAATAAAAAAATAAAAAACAATGGAGGATGAAATTCTATGTAAAATAAAATATTTGAAGAATTATAGATGTTAAAATATAATTTTCAATTCAATTATAAAAAAATTTGATAGGGAATCAATCGCCAACTTTAATTCTTAAGTCAATATTTAATATCTCGATAGATTCATATAGATTCATTGTTTAGAGAATACAAAATATGTTTTATAAAAAAATTAGAAAAAATTTTAAAAGTCTAACATCTATAACATCTATAATAATTCCTAACATTTAACAAAGCATAAAATTTCATGAATCTATAAATAAAATATTTGAGGAATAATTATAAAGGCATTGTTTCTCGTATATTTAATCATTTTGATAATAAAAACTTCTTAGTTCAACTTTAGATTAAATTTTTTAAATTGACTTGCACCTGAATCGGATTGCATTTCGATTCTCAATTTTATTATTTTGTCATTGTATTATTACAATCAATAACAATTTATATTTTTATAAGCAAATAAAATCTTTGTTACAGAATATTGTATAACAATATATCTTTCTTTTCTCAAATTCTTGAATTATAGATATAAAATAAAAAAACCAGTTCAGATAGCGAATATCAGAATTAGTGTATTTGTGCATTAATGCGTTAACGCCTTTTTACGACGGTAAATACAGATAAATGATTTAATTATAATTGTTTGTTTCTCGTATTCTAAAATGTAATTGAGCAAGGGGTAATCTTAAACTAGTAATCATTAGCGTGCATAGAAATCATGTATTCACAGTAACAGATGAAACTGTTGTTTTTGTGCTTACTATTGTATTCTTTAATTGTACAGTTGATGTATAGGGTGGTACATAAATAACGAGATAATTGAAGTTCAAGTTTTAGTATGAAAAATCTCGACTCTCTTGAAATATAATGGAGTAAATATTGGATATTTTGATCGATTTAATAACGTAGAAATAAATAAACACTCGATAATGACAGGATGTTCTCGTTATAGTGGCAATTACTGTTCTCTGTGATTATATTGTCACTCTAACGAGAAATGCAAAAGCAATAATTATCTTTCGTACTTATATTGTAATTAACAATTGAACAAACAATGAATTGTAAAGCAGTAAACTGATAAATAACTATTATCTTAGTGATTATTTTGTTATCGGTGAATAGAAATTACAGAGAAAATAATTGATTGAAATGTTTTAAACACAAATAACATATTGCAATAATAAATAACGTTTCGTTGATACTGGTAAATATATAAATATCATTTATAAAATAAATTTTTAAATGGATATTTTAGAATAGTGAAAAGAATCAAATAATTAAAATGAAACGAATTATTCTAATAATGACGATGTTTTGTGATATGGGGTATTAATATAGGGTATCAATGATTTACATTTCTAGAAAGTTTTGTAAAAACACTGATATAATGAAAATAAATCTAATAAAGCTTATTTTTCAAACTTTTTCACAAGAAATTTAATTCTACGAAAAAATACCTGAACGTAGACAATACACTTAAATTTTTATATAAATTTATATAAAAAATAGTAGGGATTCTTCTAACAAGATTTTGAAAATTAAATCAATTAAAAAAAATAAATTAAACAATTCATAAATTACACTAAAAATTATTCAAAATAAAGATAAAATATTTCAATATTTAAGTATAAAATATTTAATTTTCTGTCCTATATAAAAATTCATACGAGTCCATAAAATTAAATATAGAATTTTTTTCCCTATCTAATAACTAACAATTAATATTTGTAATTTATGAAATTTTTATTTATGTAATATTAATATCGCAAAATTTTGTTTTTCATTGTCTCATATACTATACATTATTTCACATAATAATAAAATTTTCATTTGAAAGAAGGGAAGAAAGGGAGTGTCTTGATGAAGTTTTTAATTTTGTTTGAGAAATTTACATAAAAAACACGCGTATTAGTTTCTCATGGCCGTTTAAGATTAACATATAGTATTGAACGAGTTTCTAGGTCGCTATTCTTTAGATAAACTTTCATTATGAAATTTCATGGTTTCCCTTTAAACTAGGCAAAATTAAAGGGATAAGAGATAAGTGATTAACGTTTAAAAATATTAATTTCACATTAAAATATTTGAAAACATAGAGAATAATATTTTTTCACATTGTTCCAATAAATGTCAATTTTTATCGTTCTATTCAAAAAATCATATTTTTTTTTTTCTGACAACTGTGATATTTTTTATCTCATATTTTATTATCTTATATTTTCACAAAAACAGACAGATATCCTATAATTGATAAGCTCAAAAAGATTTGTTTTTTGTAACAATACATATTATCAACATATTATCTGACAGTTGTCAGAACAATATAAACGTATCAATAAATATGCATGCAAAGAAATATATTTATATTCTATTTCACATTTAATAATGTATCAATATTTACTATTATTAAATTCATAATTAACATTGTTCATCTTCAAAATCTCGTATCAGTTTTATCACAGACAAGATAGTATAGATACATCATCCAATAAATCTTTATGACATATATCCTGCTATGTTATTATTAATTTTAAAATTATATCCAATATTATGAATTTAGAATGGTATGAAACAATAGTCTACAAGAAATCGAATGTCTAAAAGAAATCGAAATTATATAATATTCAATTCTTTTTGATATAAAAATTATAATCACAATCGATTTATGTAATTAAAATTTATCGTTAATCATTGTTATTGTTTATCTTTACATCAGATTTTCTCACAAGACAGATTACTAAATTTCCTTTTATATATATTTTTATATATATTTTTATATATATCTAATATATATTTTTATGTTTTTTGAAAAAACAAGATATTTCAGTTGATAAAATAGATAATGTATGATATATTTGAAATTTTTGATTCTTTAAATCCTTTTTTTTTAATCTAAAATTTCTTGAATGAAGAAATTTCTGTCTACTACACATTGAAATCATATTAATCCAATAACAGATTTTACGTCATTTTCATAAATTTCGAAAACTACGGAAATTTAATTTCCAAAAATAGCCGAAATTTCTGGAAAAATTTCTCGAACAATAATATCAATTTATGTTCTTCTAATACAAAATGCAATTTTCAAACAAAAATTTAGAGCAAGTTTCACGTTATATATGAGTCAGCACTTTTTTATAGAGAATGCTAAGATAAATCAACTAGACTATAAAAAATATATAATTCTATTTAAGAAAATAATATTCACTTTTATAAATCCTTTAGGCTTTTATGAATAAGAAAATTAATAAAAATAGAATGTGTTTCCAACGAAACTATTCAACTTTTATTTGAAACATTTTTTAATATTTCCAAAAACAAATATGATATATCAGATAACTATTCGGACACCCGCTATATTATATTATGCAATCGATTATTAAAACAAACGAAATATTCCAAATAATAAAATAAGGATACTTGAATTCATAAAAAATTTAAAAAATAATAAACATATTAAAAATAAAAATAAACTGTGAAAACGAATGCAAAGGTCCTGACCCCCACGCGCTAGAAGGCGACCCCGCGAGGGCTCATCCTTCGAAACCGCCCTCTAACGCGACGATTGGTTCCTCTAATCCCCTCTCAGTGTGCATGTCTCCCGCAAAGACTGGAAGAGAAACAAAGGCTCGCCAGAATCATTCAGTTAAGTAACAATAGAAATAGAAAACAATGCAGATAGAATTCACAGAGGGTATAGTTTACATCAAAAATACAATCAGTCATTACATTATAGTTCGCAGAGAAATAAAATACTAAAATTCGTTTATACAAAGCACATAATGTAAACGAATATATATATTAGATATTTCAGAGTTTCCGAGAATTTAACGTCATTTCTTGGAAAAATTTTTCGATCGACCTCCTATCGTATCATGTTCTCCTAATACAAAGTCGACTTTTTGGACAAAAATTTTTCTATCGCTCAGGGAATTTCGATCTTATTCTTTTTTCTTAAATATCTCGTTTATTCCTCGTAGTATTAAAGAATGCATGGAATAAAAGTTGAATGGATTCGAAAGGGCTATCCTTTGGTGCCCTCAGTTTTTTCGTAGGTGGACTCATAAAAAAGTTATCGACGTCAATTTTATTTCATTAAATACAATCGTACAATTTTCATTGGACCAATCGATGCATCGTGCTATTCTCTATAAAAAATTACTAAGCAATGTATAGCAAAAAATCATTAGTTTAAAAGATATTTAATTAAATTTAACTATTTTTTAAACTACATACTTTTTGCTATGTATTCCTTAATACTTTTTTACAGACAATGCCAAGATACATCAGCTGGAATATTAAAAAGTGTGTACCTCTATTTAAACAAACAACATTCACTCTTATAAATCACTTACGCTTCTATACATAAAAAAACAAATAGCAGGGGGATGTGCCTCCCACGAAATTCTACAACTTTTACTTGAAACATTTTTTAATATTCCCAAAAACAAGCGAGATATACCAGATAAGATTAATCGGACACCCGGTGCATTATACTATGCAATAAGTCATTAAAAACAATCGATTCATTCCCAATAATAAAAATACAGTGCTCAAAGTATCCTCGAATTCTTAAAAAAATTTAAAAAAATGGTAAAAAACGCACCAGAAGTAGGAGGAGATAAGTGTACAAGCAGTGGAAATCTAAATTTATATTTAAATTGGGAAAAACAATGTTTTAAAACTCAAAAAAGATGGATAGGATAAGTGGAATGGTAAAAAAGTAAGCAGGAGAACGTTAAATATACGATAATTGAGAAAAAACTCCTTTTAAATTATGTTCTCCTAGTAGAAAATCGAATTTTTGGCCAAAGGTAACCCTCTATTGTTCGAGCTGTCGGAAATTTCCAAGAATTTGACGTCATTTCCAAGAAATGTAGAAATTCTAAGAAGTCGACCTCATTTCCAAGAATTTTAGAGATTCCGAGAATTTGACGTCATTTCTTGGAAAAATTTTTCGATCGACCTCCTATTATATCATGTTCTCCTAATACAAAGTCGAATTTTTAGCCAAAAGTTTCGTTCGTTCGAACATTTGCAAATTTCCAAGAATTTGACGTTAGTTCCAAGAAATGTAGAAATTCCAAGAAATCGACCTCATTTCCAAGAATTTTAAAGATTCCGAGAATCTGACGTCATTTCTTGGAAAAATTTTTCGATCGACCTCCTATCGTATCATGTTCTCCTAATACAAAGTCGACTTTTTGGACAAAAATTTTTCTATCGCTCAGGGAATTTCGATCTTATTCTTTTTTCTTAAATATCTCGTTTATTCCTCGTAGTATTAAAAAATGCATGGAATAAAAGTTGAATGGTTTCGAAAGGGTTATCCTCTGGTGCCCTCAGTTTTTTCGTAGATGGACTCATAAAAAAGTTATCGACGTCAATTTTATTTCATTAAATACAATCGTACAATTTTTAATGGACCAATCGATGCATCGTGCTATTCTCTATAAAAATTAGCAAGCCATATATAGCAAAAAATCATTATGTCATATTTAATAAAAAACCATTAAAACCATCTAAAACCATGTTTTAGAAATATTTAATTGAATTTAAATATTTTTTGAATTATAAGTTTTTTGCTATGTATGCCTTAATTCTTTTTTGTAGAGAATGCCAGTATTCAGCTGGTGTATTAAAAATTGTATACTTTTATTGAAATAAACAACATTCATTCTTATACATCCCTTACGCTTCTACATATAATAAATTAAATAGCTCTTGTTGAAATCATTTAATTTTTATTTGAAATACTTATTAATATTCTTTTAATCATATTTTATTATTTTAATAATTGTACTTTATTGTTTTTATGAACTATCAAGTATTCCAAATAATAAAAATACCGGGTTAAGTATATTTTTTTATTTATTTAAAAGTTTATTTAAAAGTTAGAATGGCTAGGAACGCGAAAATTTTTGTATTCATGACAGAAGTTAAGTGTTAAAGAATTATATGTAGATTTTTGTGTAATTTATGGTAAGAAATATTTTAAATCTCTGAAACAGTGACAACACTAGAAGAAATAGTATAAAAAGTAAGTATGAGGACGGTAAAAAAAGTAAGTATAAGTATATATATGATTAAATAATTATTAATAATTAATATTAGTTTTATTATTTGGAAATTTTCAGTATTTTAACATCAATTCTGTCATTTCCGAAGATTTCAAGAAATTGAGTTCATTTCCGAAAAACAATCGGAAGTTTTCCTGTTAACTAGATGAAAGAATTAATTAATTTGTAAATATAAAGATATTGATATAATAATATGGTAAATATCTAAATGATAAATATTTCTAATATTTCGAAAATTTAACAAATTTTTAGTGCTACAAAAGACAATAGCTATAAAAAAAGATATGTAAGTGAATAAGTAGGAGTAAGTATTTCAAGAATTAAAAAAACTATTGAAATATATTTAATATCACAGAAAACAGATCTAAAAAGGTAAGTACAATATATAAAACATATATTCATTATCCATTATCCTATTATCCATATTTCTCCATCCTGTATATTCCTATTTTCTTATACTCCTATTATCCATATTCCTTAATCCTAATTATTCCTATGTTTCTATATTTCTATTATCCATATTCCTTAATCCTGAATATTCCTGTGTTCCTATATTTTTATTATCCATATTCCTGTACTCCTATACTTCTATTATCCATATTCCTTAATCCTGAATATTCCTGTGTTCCCCTACTCCTATTACACATATTCCTTAATCCTTTATATTCCTGTCTTCCTATATTCCTATTATCCACATTCCTTAATCCTGTGTATTCCTGTGTTCCTATATTCCTTTAGAATTAAGAAAACTGTTGAAAAACAATTAATTAAGTAGCTGTAAAAAGGTAAGTAATAAAAGGTAAGTAGAGGTAAGTATTTAAACGATTTTTGAAAACTTTCGAAAATTTTATGTAAATAAACATTGGAAATGTAAATAAACAAACCAATGTTTATAAATAAACCGAAATTTTATGTAAATAAACATTGGAAATGTAAATAAACAAACCGAGAATGTAAATAAACATTGAAAATGTAAATAAACAGACCGAGAATGTAAATAAACATTGAAAATGTAAATAAACAGACCAATGTTTATATACAAACCGAATGTTTATATACAAACCGAATGTTTATATACAAACCGAAATTTTAATGCTAAGGTTTTAAAAGCTTTCGAATATTTCGAAAATTTTATGTAAATAAATATTGGAAATGTAAATAAACAAACCAATTTATGCAAATAAACTTTTTTATAAAAAAATACAATTCAAAATGGAAATTATACTTACCTTATACTTACCTTATACTTACCTTTCACATATTTATTTTGCGAAATTTTTATGTTTTTAAGAATCATTTTTTAACATTTTACTTAAATCTAAAGGATTGGGAGGAATATAGGATTTGGATTATGTTTTTTAAATAAAAAACTCATTTATTATTGAAAGATAACGTTTATTGACTACAATTTACAAATAATAATTACATATTTTCTAATTAACATTTGATTTAATTACATTTGGGCTTGTATTTATAATATAATAGTATATTAAAAATATACTTACTTTTTTTTATACTTACATCTCTTATATGTTGTCAGAAACAAAAAATTTATCATCTTATTTATTTGTAATTCTGGAATTTGATATATATATTGATTCTTTTATTGACAATCACATGACCTGAAAAATACAAAAATATAATGTATAAAATATGTAGGGTATTAATATATTTGTGGGAAACTTTGGAGAATGAATCATAGAAATCACAAGAAAAATTAGTGCATAAGAATGTCGGTTGAAATTTATTTATTAAATTATAAACAATTTAAGGTTGTGTCAAAAAAAAAAAAAAAAGGTTGTGTCAAATCAAAAAACTCTATTTCTATTAATGCATCGCTGAGCTATTTCGATCTATCTCCACTTCATATTAAACACAAACTTAAATTGCTTCTAATTAAATAAATAAAATCAAACCGACATTTTTAACCAACTTTTATATTTTTCTTCTTCAGAAATTTTGTAAAGATATTAACGATCTTGTATTAATATTATTCCCGTAATATAAAATATATATAAAAATCTAATAATATATATTTTCCCTTTATATAGAAAATATATATAAAATATTTTGTATATGTCTCACTGACACATATATTAATTCTTGTATTTGTTGGCCTTTATAATCGATCTTTTTAAAGATATTTGAGGAATATATATATTCAGGAATGCTCTCTGGAATATAAAAGAATACATAAAAATAAATTTTTATGATATAAAAGAAATTTTATTATTTCTTTTGATTTTATTCATTTTATTATTGCATTGAATATAATTTCTAAATTTCTAAATCATGGATAATAATTGAAAGCACATTAAAATCTCTAATTTCTTGCATGGTCAATAATTCAAAGTATTGAATCCATAATTCTATAAGATAATAAGCCTATCCTGCATTTTTTCTATGATTTTATTTAAATATTATTTATATTCTGCATTTTAAAATATTTATTTCAACGTTAATCAGATATTTGTCTGACTTTTCGCAATCAATAAATTTTAATGTCTGTTTTACGTATAATAATATTTTAACAAATTATTGACCGATCATGAATATGTATATTCTTGTTTACACAAACATCATTTTACGTAATTATGAAAATAGAAAATTGTTATAACATTATTATTACATTATTATAACATTGTTAATTATGTTGGATTGTGTTCTCAAAATTATATAGAAATTATATCGAAATATTCATATACGTATATCGTATTTTAGATATAAATATTCGATTAAAAATATGTTCAAAATTTTTTTGGAATAATAAAGTTATTAAGTATATGAAATAACGAAATTAAAAAGGAAAAGAAAAAACTATATATTATTTTGATTAATACAATATTTCAAATTTAACATCTTTAAAGTAAAGTGTAGATGAAATTTTATTCAACAAAATGAGATTTCATGATTGATTTGATCAAAATTCATTGAAAGAATTAAATGAACGAAATAATTTAAAAAAGAAATAAAACATATCTATTTAAAAGGAACCAAAATTTTATAAAAACATCGATATTTCGATCTCCTGTTAAAAAAGTTATTCAATTTATCTTACACATTTGAAAAAATTATGAAATTTCAATACAATAACTGATACAATTAGCTACACGACGAATTTTCTAACAAATTAATAAAAAGAATTTATTCTCTCACCTCTTACTTTGAACATTTGACCAATGTGTAACTTATTATATATAACACCACAAATGGCGTGAATTTTGCATCTTTCTTAACTTACACCGATTAGAAATAAAATTAATTTTAATATGTACTCAAGAATATTATAATTACCATTCCATTATTTCAATATAAAAATTATACTTTGTGAGATTCTATTACTATTCATAATTGATGGTAATTATTTTCTCTATTTAGAAAATATTTTTAAAAGAATTATATTTATTTATAATAGTTGAAAATGTATTCATAAATATATTTTAATATTTGGAAAAATCAAATCTTTAATATAATTTTTAAATCCTAAAAAATAAAATTACAAATTGTAGATATTATACAAATTATATAATTATACTTTGTTGAAACACACTAAAATAAATTTTAAAAAATAATTTTTTATAATAATTGACAAATCTTTTATTACTATATTCATAATATCCCATCACTAAATCATTCGTTTACAATAATTATTATTTCTTGAATTTTTAAAAAGATGTTTTTCATAAGACATTCTATCTTTTTTTATTATTTAAAAAAAAATTTTCATTTATAATATGATAAAATTTGTTAAAATGAATTCACATCCCGTTACATGAGGTCATCCAGTATAATGAAAATAATAAATTAAGTAAATCACATAGTGAGATTTTTAGAAATTAGGTCAACGTAAATTACAAGTTAGATAATTCCTACCAAAGCTTTTTGCTTTTAACAAAAGCATAAATTTTTTTAAAAATTAAACAATCCTTTAATGAAACGTAAAAGCTTAATCAACTCGAGAAGAAAACCGGAAAGTAGTAACAAGGAAAAGTTAAATAAGTCAAAGAAAAAAAATAATTGTTTATGTTTGAACTTATATTTTAGAAAAATTGTGAAAATTTGTAATATTCCTATGAGAAGAAAATATATCCAATATTTCGTAACATTAATTATATAATTAAAATAGAATTAACGTACTTTTTATCATGAATGAAAACACTAAAATGAAAACATTTTTGGAATAGAATTTTGGAATAAATCAAAGGAACTAAGAAATTATATATATTCTTTGATTTTTAAAAAGAAAAAATATTTTTTCAAATTTTAACTGTTTTACATTTAAAAATATATGTTATTTTTTTGAGAATTAATATTATAAAATATTTGTATGAAAGAGATTAAATTGCTGTAAATATCAAATCTATCTCTCAGAGAACTATTCTAGAAAAGAAATACAAAATGACCGATTTCTTCTCTATCAACTTATGAAATGAACATAGTCAAGATTTAACAACACGATATAAGCAACGATACAAGCACGATATAAGAATAATATTATTTAATACCTAAAAATTCATTCTACTTATTATTAAATACACGCCCCAATCTAATTCGAAGAAAAATTAAAGTTATAAAGAATATATACAACGAATAAATATAATAAAACTCTCGTGAATTATCGACAATTATTTTCCAAAGCATATTGCAATAAGAATGTAATGCGCTAATCGCATCCTCCAACGAAAAAATAAATAATAAAATAACAATATGTCCCCTTATTAAATTAACATAAACCACGAAATTTTCACTCGAATATGAAGGCGGTTTGCCCCAGAGAGAATCGCAATTAATGGCGAGAACGAGGTATAAATAAGAAATGTTGACGGTGTGGTATAGGAGTATCTCATCAGATGATGTTATCAATGGGATGTAATGGCGCGCCTTTAATAAGACGGACCAAGAGTGTAAGAGGGCGGATTTAATTACGGGCGGCACGCTAATGCAAGGTCACCGTCGAACAGTCTAATTAATTTAGGGGAGGAGCACGATCGTTCGACTTGTAACAGGGTTACTCCCCCTGTTACTCCCGTTATGCCGTTGAAACGACGCGGATTCTCGCTGAAAGCGTTTAACCACGCTCGATTTCACCGAGCTGAAAATTTACTGGAATGCTGACCGCGGCCAATAGATTCCACGCTTTCGATCGTTACGGGGAAAGACGTTTCTCGCGTTCGATTGATCGATCCCACACTTTTTCCCTTCTGTTCTCTGATTTTTGAATGGAAACTTTTGTGTATATCCGAGGGGGAGGAGGAGAAAAAAGGGATTTATATGTAAAAACGTTGAATTTAACTATGAAATGGATGATTTTTGAATGTAATGAAACATTTTTTTTGGAGGTTATAGGATAATGGAAAACTGATTTGGAATTTTGTTTGGTGATAAGACTATATATAAAAATAGGAATATGAGAAAAATGAGAATGGAAATGAAAATGTAAAATATTAAATTTAATATTATATGAAATGTTAATAAAAGATTTTTTGAATATTTGTTATAGAAATATGGGATATACATGTAAAAATATTAAATTCAATTTTGAAATGGATAATATTTTTTTAAATATCTATTGCCAAATAATTAAAATATATATGTGATATATAAATAGTATAAATAGTATAAATACTAAACTAATTATGAATATAATAAATTATTTACTTTGTTAATTATAACACAATTTCTAATACATTTCAATGTAATAATATATATTCTATAATTCTATTTATATTATTATGTAATAAATTATTATTATATTATTAAATATCTGTTATATTCATATATTTGAAATATATGAATATATATTTGAATATATGCATATTTGAATATATGCATAGTTATTAAATGAAAGTATACTATATATTTAAAAATTAAAATTATAAAATAAATTTTTATTTCATTATTATTAATTTTCCATTTATTCATTAAAAAATCAAATTTAACCTATTTTTAACTTTTTTGTAATTCATAAATTCTTTTCAATTTAATTATATCTCTATAAAAATATTCTAATTTTAATAAAAATATTATTTTTTTAATTATGAAATTTTTGTAAAATTAAACAATTTCTTTTGATGAGATATAAAAATTTAATCAATTCGAAAAGAGAAACAAGGTTAGATAAACAGATATCTTCATTTCTGATTTTTGAATTATCAATCAATTCATCTATTTAAAAATTACCCATTTTCGATAATCCATCATTGATCAATTGTAATTATGTGAAAATTAAACAAGAAAACGAAGAATTTTTAATTATATTTTTAAAAAATTATTTTAACAAAAGCAAGCTATTTTTCTATATTAAAATTAAATTAAAATTAAACAATTCTTCATCGAAACATATTCTTGAATAATTCTTATTATTAAATTAATAAAAATTATTATTGAGGTAATTGAATATTTTCATGTCTCGTTTTTATATCCACAAAAATTCATCTAATAAATATTAAATTTTCACATATATTTATATAATATAAAAAAAGATAATTCACCATTTAAACATTTTATTATAACCAGAAATGAAACCGGAAAACTTACACTCACCTGGAATTTGATTTACCTGTTTGCCAACAGATATTACAACTTTTTACCTGGGAGGGGGGAAAAAAGTGAAGCTTGACACGATTTTCGGTAAAACAGTCACGATCCTCGTATGCTTTCCGTTTCAGACACCGGAAAACGAAGGGATGTCGTCGAGGCACTCGGACCAGATTTTCGTCACCGATCGATCCTGCACTGATATCCTCACTTTGATCATTCTGATCGGTCTGATCATCGGTTTTGTACGTTTATCTATCTATATACATATATATATGTATGTACGTGTGTATATGTGTATCTTCTATTCTCTCTTTCTCTTAAATTTCGTTTCCACACGATCGAAACACACGATACAATACCGGTGGAAAATGCACACAACGTTTTCTTGTTGCACAGGGTTTCCTGTTGAGCATCGTTGTTCAGAAAGGAGACGTTTACCGCATTATAAATGGCTACGATGACTGCGGGAATGTTTGCGGCCGTGTCACTCCGTCTCATCCCGAATTCCAATGCCTGGATAGTAAGAATGGTGACAACACGAAGAATCCGTAAGTATTATAACTTATAATCCCTGTTCGATGATCGATATATGTGACGTGTGTGACGCGAAGTGTGATGTGAATGATGGTAAAGGAGGGGAAAAAAAAAAAAAGGAAGGAAAGAAGGAAGTATACCATTATTGGATTTGTTCTTTTGGAAACAGTGTTACGGCGACGTGTCGTCACTGATGCGGCTAACTTCATCAGGTGTCAAGGGATCCACTGATACCCGGGGATAATGAAGTTAGCCGCAATGGCGAAACGTCGGCACGCTTTCTACAAAATGGCTTACAGCCTGGAGCTTCGATGATACAAATATACAGGGTGTTTCGTTTATCTGAAATTTCGATGTCGTATAAGGATAATTAAAATATCTTTTATCTATATTTGAAAATATAAATGAAAACTATATAGTTTTTATTATCTTGTTTGAGACTTCTCCTATTGATTTGAAGAAACTTATAATGAAGTTAAAATATTTCAATATAAATTGGAAAGTAAAAAAAAATGTTTTATTTTAGTTAAAAGAGGGCAGAAAGAAACATGATGGTATACTTGTTAATTTAAAAGAAACTTAACACAATTATTTATTTCATTAATTAAGAATTTTCTTATGTTCGATTCGTCCTACCCTTTTACTTTAAAAGAAAAAAGATCTCACAAATTTATGGGAATAAATATCTAAATTTTTATTTCTTGAAATGAAAAACATAGAAAAATCATAAAATATGCTATTTCTTAATCTTATTTAAAATCATTACGATTTTCGATAGATCATTTAAAATTATTTGAAAGTTTATTATGTTACACATGCTTGAGATTTATTCTTTATAATAATGATAATAATGATAATAATAATGATAAAAAATATATAAATGATTTTAATAAATTTAAAAAATGACATTGTACGAATTATAGTACTTTTCGTTTAAATATCGAAGAATCCATATGAATGAAACACCGGTTATGCATATATGCTATCATACTGCAAGAGTCTCATATTTTCGATAAAGACATTAATGGTTGGATCCATTCACTGTTCAAAAGAGAACGTAGAAAACTTGATCAAATTTGGAATTTTTCCAGCATCTAAAATTTTAATATGATATTTCTCATCGCAGGAATAAATTATAAGAAACTATAAAAAAAAACAGACAATATTTATTAATAATGTAATTACTGATATATTTTTTATTAATTGTTATTAATGGTTATTAATTTTTAATAGAATGAAAATATTTTCATCCATTATATAAAAATTAAGATTTAAATTTTATTATTCATGTAATTTATAATTTACGAAATTTTTCTTTTTCAAAATAAAATAAATTATATATATCTAAATTATTTATTCCAAATAATAGAATATTAAAATAAACCACTTATAATTCTTTTACTTTAAATAATTATTTTATATTAATTTTTCATAATTAATTCTCAACACAAATTTTGATCAACACAACAACACAAACACTGATCGCTTTGCAGAGACGATAGAAAACGAGGACTTTTTTATCCTGTTTATCAACGAAACTTTAATTTCAACCTGTTTTATAAAAAAAAGAAATTACGCCATAAAAATCTACAATTATATACGAATTATTTTTCCATTCATAGAAAACACATTCTTACACGACAATCGAAATTAATATCAACTACTCACCACTGATTTCCAATCCATTCTATCCTCATAAACATTAACGATAATATCTATAGTAACAACAACAATCTATCGAAATATCCGCGCATACCACTGCCTAGTGGATACATTCACGATATCCAAACCTTTACGTAGAGAGCCATCGTTCCCAAAGGATTAATAATTCGTCGGCGCATTAACATCGAACTTCATAACCCCGACAACAATGCCGGATTCAATATTCCATGTCGACGGCCAAATGAATGAAACAAGTTCACGACAATAGGATCCGCTAACGATATTAATAATTCCTCGGCCGCGAGGTGTCGCGATGGTGTTTCGAGCACACAAATACGTGAAATTATAGATATGCATTCCTCGATTAATGATGGAATTAGGTTCAATAAGTAAATCTCTTTTAAATCTAAAACAAAACGCAATGTAAAAAATTCATTTTATAAGATTGTTACTAATTAATAGAGATAACAATGTATTTCTGAAACATACCATCTTTGATAATCTAATTTTAAAAAAAAAATCAAGACAAATAAAATATCGATTGAGGCTTGTTTATTAAGTTATAAGCAATTAAATTTCTTATTTTATCTCAGTTCATTAATCTAAAAGTGAGGATTTGTTCTATTCCATTTTTTTTTCAAAATACGTATAAATAATTCGTACTTGATCTATATGATATTCGAATCTATTTATAATTAAGATCAGAACTAATCCTTATCGAGTCTATTCTGTCCCATCTTTTTTCACCCACGGCCTCGTTTATTATCCTACATAAAATCTCGACGGGGAACTTAGCTGTGTGAAATAATGCGGTTAATTAGCGTGAATGTTGCATATAAATTCGATACAGGATGGAAAATACATACCGAATGATGACTTTCCAATTTTCAGAGACACTTTTCGCTGTGGTCGTTCGTTAACACCCGTTTGCTCATTCATTATTCATTTCCCACAGGTACTTGAAGATCACCATGGATGAAAGCGGTGTGAAAAAACGCGAATGCACAAACAATTGCACCGATCAGTTAGTATTTCATGATTTATATAGTGAAATATGAAGGAATATTGATCATCATTTAAGAAAAATTGTCTAAAAATAATTTCATTTTGTCAAAATTTTATTAAATTTTTTTTTATACAGTTAGAATATAGGATTCTTGATCTTTTTTTTATTCCTTTATTTAGAAGGTTTTCTTTAATAATTTTTTATTTCCAAAGAATTCATTATTCATTCATTTAAATTTAAATATGCATTAAATGTGTATAAATATATTTATTTAAACTATTTGTATTAGTAATAACACTTCAGATTTGAAGAATGAAACTTTTTGTTAGATATTTATGCAAATTTACATTTTTTTGTTAACAAAACTATAGAAATAAAAATGAATAGTAATATTAGAAGAAAAATTGAAATTCGATCAATATTCCTCCATTTTTTTTAATTGTAAAAAAAATTATTTCATTAAAATAGTAAAAATTTTATTAGAACTATAAAGTAAAATTACCTTTTAAATGTATTGCACAACTAAAAATAAATGAATAGCAAAATAATAAATTAAGATAATATTTATAAAATTATTTTCACATGATTCTTATTCCTTATATTTTAGACATATGGTATTCCTGAACCGTTGTGTGCCTAAGGATATATCTGAAACAATCACTTCTCTGATTAATAAGCTCGGTTTGGATAATTTTTACAAGGTCTGTACATTTCTTATTTGAACAAAATTAAAAATTAAATTAATAATTTTATATCATTAATTATTAATTAAACATTAATTTCTTTAACATGGAATAAAAAACGAATAAATATCGAATTAAACTTCCAATGGGAAAATTAATATAAGAAATGTAATCTGTGTGTTAGATAAATTAAAGAACTTACGTGAATTTAATAAGAACAATTCTAAAAAACTTTATCCAACTTCATCTCTTAGCCTTAAATTAATTTTCTGAAATATTTTCACAAAAATAAATTCACTTTTCAGGAGGCTTGCAGAGATCTTACTGTTGCTTGGAGGGAGATCGTTTACTTATTGCTGATCGCTTTAGGTACAAGTTTCATTTTTTCTTATTTCTTATTTCTTATTAAAATTTCTTTCTTAAGAAATCCATTTTTCTTAAATTCATCTTTAGGCATTTCAGTGGCTATTTTGATTGCCTTCCGTTATTTAGTACAATGGGTCGTTTACATGGTCCTAATTGGTGTTATTCTAGCTTGCATCGGTGGTTCAACGTATCTTTGGTAAGATTTATTTATTTTCAATTATCTTTTAGATTTATTTAGAAATAGAGTATATGGCGATCAAGTTCGTTACTTCTGATGAAGAAGATTCATAATTGAAAATTGTATTACCGATAGATTTTGAATGAAAAATATTGTTTCTACAGGTTAGCCTGGTATGCAGAAAGGAAAGCGGTAGAAGCACACAAAATAACAGAAGAAGATTCGAGTGAACAGTCTTACTTCATTTATGCAATCACGTTGACTGTTATTACGGTAAGAAATATTGTTATTTCAATTATAAATTTTATTTTTGGTCCATTTATAATTATTTTAAAATGTATTGAAATATTATTCAAAAGATATAAATTTAAAATATTATTCTGAAAAAATTCGAAATAAATTAATGATCATTATTTAAGATTCTATTCAAAGTAAATTTAAAAATCTTTTATTCGTAATTTTAAACAATACAATATTAATGTAATTGATTTGACATAATTTACAGGTCATCACACTTTTGATCGTTTTAGTGATGAGAAAAAGAATCGCTCTCGTAATGCAACTGTTCCGTGAAGCAGGAAAAGCTGTTTACGCAATGCCAGTCCTTCTTCTCCAGCCTATATACGTAAATATTTGATAAGACTAGTATACACAGAGGCGAGACAACATTTTTGTCCACCTGAGATATTTTCCTGATAAATTCGTAACACATCGACGAATCCAAAGCTGTTGATAAGATTTTTTCTCTTCTTCGTATACGTAAAATATATTTGTATTTATTATTTTTATATACTATATTTTCTTATCTTTATCTTACGTACGATTTACGTGTACGATTTTATTGCCATTTTATGTTATGAAAACTGGTACTTCATATTTCTATCAATTTTTATTTCATTCTTTTCTTCTTTGAATTCTCGTGACATGTGACAAAGAAATAGAATATTGCCTGGCGTTGTAATCGAATATTATTGGAAAAATGGTTTAAGGAATCTTGGGAGATACTAAATTCTAATGCTAAAAATAAAAATTCCATCAAACGTTGAATCTTTTATTCTTTTATCACTGCTATAATATATCTTTCATAACATAGTACTATAATTATTTTTTATAGTATTATAGTTATTATAAAATAGACAGTTATTTTGATAAAATATCTCCAAAGAGAAATATATAGAAAATCACATAAATTCAAAATTGTCTAGTGGCATATTCAAATTAATCATTTATATAGGTTATTAAAGCGATTTTTCAGCCATGTAACAAAAGTTATTAATCAAAATTTATCCGAGTCAAGTAAATAACAATAATAAATATTTTAAAAATGTATAGAAAGGAAAAAATACAATTTATTAGTGAAAACTGTCCACTCTATTAATATATTTCTCTTTCATAACAAGAATTTCTTCGATAACAAAAGTACTATAAATAAAGAAAAGTATTACCTTTCTAAATTTAATTTTCAATTTAATGGAAAAATGATTTTGAATCATTTTTATTGAATCTTCTAGAATTAATTAATTCAAAAGAATATTTAAAACATATAAAATTATTTTTCAGACTTATCTCTTGATCGGTATCACTGTATGTGCCTGGATTTATTGCATGCTTTGGATAGAAAGCGCAGGAAATATTTACAAGAACAAGAAGAATCACATCCATTTCCGGAAAGATAGCATTGTGATTGTAAGTGATTATGAATTAAAATTTTATAAAAACAGAAATAATAGAAAGGTAATATTTTGCAGGCAAGTAGATGGTACAATATCTTTTTCTTCTTCGTCACCTGTGAATTCCTTCTAGGCTGCCAGCATATGGTTGTTGCCCTCGCTGTTGCACGTTGGTTCTTCACCAGGTGACACAATGATCGATATTATGGCTCACACATGAACTGTCCTCTATCTGATTATACAATGGAAATTTCCGTGTTCTTTTTTTTTTATCCATTTGTATTTGACTAAATATAAATAGACTTGATATTTCCATTAAGATCTTTATAGTGCAATTAAATTATAAGGAATATATAATGTATAATGTATAATGAACAATTTAAAAAATTATTATTTTTTTATTACTAAGATTTTTATCGTAAAAAAATATGATATTTTTAGATTTTAAAAATCATATTGAAAACGATTTTATCAAATTTTAATCAATCATCATTTTGATGATGAGAAGTCTTAGACTTTTAGATTTAAATCTTTCTTAAATTAAATTGTTCATTGTAATAGTTTTAATAAAATATATAGTGTCTGATAAACCAAAAATAATTACGATAATAAGTTTCAAAAAAAAAAATAAGAAAGGAAAATGTGATTTCGTAGAATATATTCTCGATAGAAACCAATTCTAATCGTGCATAAATCGTATATCTCATTAAAAAATTTGTTTGAACAGAAACAAGAACCAACTCTCTCTGCCAGTTGCTCGTGGTTTTTGCTATCTCACACGATATCACTTGGGCACGGTCGCATTTGGTGCACTGATTATTGGTATAGTTCGATTGATAAGAGCTATTATTTTATTCGTGCAAAATCGTCTGAAACATTACGATAATGATCTCGTACGAGTAATATTATGGTGCTGCCATTGTTGTTTCTGGCTTTTCGAATGCGTTTTAAAGTTTCTCACCAGGAACGCTTATATCGAAACAGGTATTTTACATAAAATTTAATAATAATACTTTTCTTTTTTGATAAATATTTAATAAATTTTCTTAAATCTTATTGATATATTTTATTAATTTTTTTTTTCAGCAATATATGGATGTAATTTTTGTAGAGGGGGTAAAAAGGCTTTCCAAGTTTTGTCCAGCAATATATTAAGAGTTGCAGCTATTAATAGTGTTGGAGATTTTGTCCTGTTTTTAGGAAAAGTGTTAGTAGTTACGTTAACAGTTGTTTCAGGAATTTATTTAATTCAGGTATATCGATGTTCATTCATAATCTTTTATTTCATTAACGTAGATTTGTTAATTTTATTTTGTGTTTAGAAGAAAGAAGGACTCCATTATCCATGGATACCAATTGCATTGGCTGGAGTTTTTGCTTTCATAGTGGCGCATTGCTTTATTTCCATCTATGAGGTAATTTTTTAAATAAAATTTTTAAAAATAATAATAATAATAATAATAATGTAAAATAATAATTTAATATGACTTGAAATTAAATTAAAGACAAATTTGAGAACTTTCTTTATCTTTAATTCTCTCGAATTTTAATTTTAATTATATAAAACAATGTATAATTGTGAAATTTATTTATTTTTTTTTTATAGATGATCATAGATACGATATTCATTTGTTTCTGCGAAGACTGCGAGAAGAATGATGGCATCAATAGGCCTTACTTCATGAGCCGTGGATTGATGGTGATTAACTTTTATTTTCAATTTGATTTTTTTTTTTATATTGCATTATATTTTTATTCACGATTTTCATTTCTATCTATTTTTATTTTAGGAATTTGTTGAAAATAGCAAAAAAGCACTCCAATACGCGAACCATCATGCTGCTGAGTCATAAAGATTCGATTGCTCTTATTAAACATTTGGGAAATGCAAGGATCTTCAGATTTACTATGGCATAAAACACACGAAAATCTGGCGAATGAACGTCAATTATACTAAATCTTTCAGCCATAGGCATCAGAATTTTCCAAAAATAAACCAAATGTTTTTCACTTCTATTTTTAATTACAAGTACAGTATTACAGGAAAGAATGATATATAATCTTTGTTATATAAATCTGTTCAAAATTAATATTAACATATAAAAAAACTTGTTATATAAATATAAAAATGAATAATAATATAAATAAATTGTTAATATTTTCCTATTCTAAAATATAGAATATAAATATGTAAGGCTACATATTTAGAAGTATGAATGAGCATATTACTGCCATCAGAAGCTATTTCATTTGTAAACATTTCTTATATGTCTCTAAATATGAAAATATTTATATGAATTAATCATTGATTATATGACAATGAAAAAAAAATTATAAACAGATATATAATATGGCTGTTAAATAATTTTAAAACGAAATATATTTATAAATATATTTAAATATAATATTGCGAGGAAAAACTTTGAATAGGCTAAGAATCGATTTTAAATAAAACTATAAGTATAGAGAAAGAAGAAGTCTGTAACTTAACTACAATTTCCACGTAATACTGTAATACTGTACATGTATTTTACCGATAAATCCAGTGTACGCACATATATTCACGTTCTTCCATTACCAAGGATGAACAGAATTATTGTCATTGTCACTCTGTTATGAATTACCTCGAGCTTTCGTCATCCAAAAACTCTGTGTCTCAATATAAGCACAGGATATTAAATTGACTGCAACATCTGCAGCTTGTTACATAGCTCTGAAGATTGTTATATAAACGAACAAATCGAACATTCCGGTTCCTACATGATTATCAAGAAATCAAATATTTTTTATTTTTATTCGTTAAAAAGTCAATCCAGTTTTTCCATGACTTGTTTTAGAAACAAATCGTTCATATGCATTTACTCGTGTTGATAATAAATCGTATAGCTTTTGTATCGAATAAACTATCTCAAGTTTGTATCATATATGCGTATAAATAATAATACTCGGATAGTTCGAGCGATGAGTGATCACATTAACATTGTGAAATACGTGGCGTGAAACGTCTTGGAACACGATTTCGAATCTTGGAACTACGTTGCCAAAAGTCACATTTAAACGTGTGCCAGCAAGCCGAAAATTGATCAAAAGGTAATATTGCAAGCGGAAGTGCGCTGGTGCAGTTGCTTGGCTATCCGAGTAATTGTAGTCGCATCGACCAATATGTTTGTATGTATATATACATATATATATTTTTTTTCGTGTAATGAAACCGCCCATTGATGACACGTATATCTAAGGCGTCACACCATTCGATGATCGATTGTTGACGATGAACAAGTACAATGTTATTTTTAAACGTGGTCACAGCTTTAAGTTATATGATCATCTTCCCCGCGAAAGACGATTATAATTTTAGACGATTAATAAAATTCCTTATGAATATTCTTGATGATAAATATAAATTTTATCTGATTTTAAAAGCCATGATTTTTTATCTTTTACCCTTATGTCAAGCCTCATTGATGTTAATTAATTCATTTGATTTCAAGTGAATTTAAATAATTTTAAGTTATTTTAATGATATATGAACGTTTTATTTTAGATTAGAGTATAGGATAGAACTATTGAAAATATAGCATTAAAATTTGATAATGCTTCATGTTCAATTATATTGGCAGAAATTATTAAACATTTGTTATTTGAAACCAAGTTGCTTCAATTCAAACAACTCGAGCAACTTCTATAAACGTAAACTTGAATTCACTCTTTTCATTGATCTAAACGAGGCTTTCCAAGCTAAAAATGTCGGCTACTCAAGGCCATTCCTCCCGTACATTATTCTAAATACGATCCTTGCTTCCACAATCTATATATATAAAAAAAAAAAAAGAAAAGAAAAAAATAATTACCAGGAAAGGTGCCAAGCTTCTACCACATGTTTTTTTTTAAACAGCATAAATATCACAGAAGACATCTGAACGAGTAAAAAAACGGTGGTTCAGTGGCCTTGAGCAACCGCAATTTTTATTCTCTCTATGATAACAGTTAACCATCTCCTGCTGCTATTTGGAAAGTATAAAAAGAAATTCTCAGGGAAAGGAAAATCAACGTGGAAGAAACTTAGACACAACATCAGCAGAGACTCGCTCCTCGTGGTTCATTATTATTTTTTTTTTTTTCATTTATTTGTTTCGGGCACACAGTTTATTGCATGAATGATTATGCGTTTCCGGCACATTGCAACAACGACGACACACGTCGTCTTTATTACCGGCTCACGCAAATAGATCTTTATACTTTTTTTTTTTATTTCTTTGTTACACTCAGCTGGCAGTAAGTTTGACATTTACGAAATCTAAAGCGGACACTTTTCTTAATAATATGTATATACTCTCTTTTATTTTTCACTTTTTTTTTCTTTTCTTTCTTTCTTTCTTTTTTTTTCTTCTTCTTCGCATTTTTATCCTCGCTTAAAATCGAGACACGGGCAATTGATGGATGTGTACAGCATCGGTGGAAAAAAGGAGGGGATACTTTATGTTCACTTATACAAAAATCACCACGGGGACATTGTACTCTATGCGTATCGTTGTCCAGGGACAACTTTGACGGGACTAGCGAACGAGAATTAATGTGAAACGACGCTTCGTCAATTTATACGAAGCGGCATCTCCTTCTTGGCAACCCTTTCGACCGAATCCTCGTTATCATTTATTATCGTGCTCTCTTTCTTTCTCTTTTCTTTCACCTTTTTTACAACGCAACGGAATGGGCGCATCTGCCGCTAATGGATTCATTTTTATAACACGAAAATATCTCTTATTTATCATAAATAGCATCCGCTTTAACATGGCGTCGCGCAGGAAATTTTTTTCGAGCGGATAACTCGATGCAAGAATCGCTAAGTTACTTGCAGCTGCAGGCATACATTCAACGATTTTTTTTTTTTTTTAATTTCTTTATTTTCTTTCTTTTTTTTTTTTTCTATTTTCTCGCGGATTTGTAAAGGTATCTCTAATTTAATAATTATTCGCGTAGAAAGTGATCGAACTGAACGGACACACGGCGTACAATTCTACGATTGTTTCAAAGGGAAAGTATATTTGTGTATGTATGTGTCTGTGTGTAAGTATATGTAATTGGTCAAGCTTGAATTCACCACCGTGATCCATAATGCCCGGTAACAAAGCACGTCACTCTGGTTCCGGATAGCTCTACAGCTAAATAGCAAAATTCACGCGTCATGGTTTTCCTGCTCTCTTTTTCTTTTAATTCTCTCACACTCTCTTTTTCTCTTTATTCTTCCCTTCACCTTCTTTTCTTAAATCTCCATTGAATGGAAATAGTTTTAATGCCCGTTTTACACCTTGGTCGCGATTCGTTGGGACTCGAAACGATGAACAAATTCGTTGAATGTAAATTATTATTATTATTTTTTAATATTACTATTCTTTTTTTTTTTTTTTTTTTTTTTTTTCTTTAACAATTCACCTATAGGATAAGGTGCACATTCGATAGCACTATCACGATTCGAATAAAATGTGATTGAAGAAGAGTGATTTTATTCGTGACATCATATTCGACATGTGATTCGTTCGTTTCTTTTTCTTTCTTTCCTTCTTTTTTTTTTGGTCTCGTCGAGTCATCGTCATCGTACGACACAAGGCATCCAAGCGATTATGGAAATTTATTGTACGATTTGCTCAGTCTTTGTGGAGGAAGCAAACGATCTCGTTTTCGAAGTGACGGCACGAGGGTGAGAGAAGTTATATTAATGAGAAAAAAGCGAAAAAGGGGGAGGGGATTGACGATCGTCGGCAGTGACGATTGGAAAAGATCGTCCTTTTTTCTTTCTTTCTCTCGCTCGTTCATTCTCTCTTTCTTTCTTCACATGACGTACAATAAATAAATTGTATTACTAAAAAATATCTGGCTCGGTACATACAGTTTTACGCATAGATTCGTACACCTGATGTACAGTTTAGGTACATACAAACGCTCTTGGCCTACTTGGGAGGGACGTCGAATTATTAATGAGGTGCTATTCGAAAATCGAAGATCGGATTGTCGGCTTTGTTTTGAAAATACGCAAATCTAAATATTATTGAGAAATATTATTGAGAGTTGGTTTCTAATATTGGATTAACACATTCAGTATAATGATATGTGTATAATATAAACAAAATAAAAGTTACTAAAAAGTTATATGAAAAAATTTATAATACATACTAATTTATTTATTAATTAATAATGTCTCATGCTTGAAATTATTATTTATTCAAACATAAAACATTATTAATCAATCATTAATCTAAAATTAATTATATATATGATACTAATGAATGCAAATGTAGAATAGGAGAAAAAAATAGAAAAAAGATAGAGAATAATAGAAAGGGGCATTTTAAAATTCTGTTATAACATGATAAATAATAAAAATATAATATCCACTAAATATATAAAAATTTAGATTTTCGTGAATATAGAACTAAATAATAATTAACATTCGAGGACTCTGAATATAAGCAATTCTCTTTTAGAAAAGATTTTCATGCTCGGATTTTCATCAATACTAACTAATATGGATATCCTTACTTTCGAATATTTTCGAAAATTGTAAAAAGGTAAAATGTATAGTAAGATCATTAAGAAGAAAGGAACATTATACGTATAAAATAACTATATCATTTCTATCCTAATTTTTCGTTCTATCTTCTAATCTATGAAAGCAATGAGACGAATTTTGGACTGCGATGATGTGGTCCCTGTTGTGATATTAAATTTCAATTCTAAATTTATACGAATATCTAGAATTAGATTGTGTTATGTCAACGAACAATAGTTATATATCATATACAGCGAATTTAGAAAAAGAGACTAAATGGCACAAACGATTTCTACGATTCTATCTAGATATTGAAAAATTGTTATAGATATGTTTAGAGTGTCACAAACGCACTATATTGCGGTAAGAAATACTGACAGTGATTCACAACTAGAGCAAATAGTTATCCAGCATTACTACTTAGTAACTCTTTCTTAGAAAACATCAATCAGTTAAGAAGAATTGAAGGATTTACAGAAAAACGACGCTTGTCAATTTTTATTTTTTTCAATAATAAAAAGATATTTTTCATTTTCATTCAATAGATTTGAATTTTTTTTATTAGAAAATCAAATTATAAATAACAATAAAATATTAAATTATTTATATTAAATCAAATCATAATTAAAATTTGACAAGAATTGTATTTGTTATAAATCCTTCAATTATTATATTAGCAGTACCAATGAATCCTTAAACTCCAATATGAAAGGAATATATCTTTTCTAAAAATGTATCGCTTATGTAATAAGTCCTAGAAATACAAATTTACGAAATAATCAACATATTTTATTTTTTTACAACCCCTTGCTTTAGTAATTACTTAGTAAATGTTAACATGAGAATAATATAAAAATATTATTCATAATGTGTAACTTAAATAATTGATTTATGATGAAATATTAAAAATAAAAAATTCAATATAAATTTTATTAAATTTATCTTAAATTTATCAATTATTACTACGCATTATTTAATGTTCAAAGACAAGGGGTTAAATACTTAATTTTTTTCTATTATGCTATTAAAACAAATACACAATTTCGATCTTCAATCGATGCACCACCTCATCATAACGACATATATGTATATATATATAAAAGGTGAAAAAGCGTGTGCACGTACATCGCTTAAGTTCAACGAGAATTCTGCCGAATGGCCCGCGTTCTATATTCGAAGCAAACAATTTACAGAGTTCCGTGAAGTTTCACAAAGTTCTATCTGACCTAATCTTCAGCAGCTTTATTGATCGACGCAGAAAAGGAGCGTATTTTGTCATGGATAAATTCCCAGTTACACATTCTACTCTACAGTTACATTTGTTTCAGCAAATATTTCTCATGAAGCGACAGTCATCCTGCGTTCTCCAACAAAATGAACGCGTGCATTCGGCAACGATGACGATGACGTTCAAAACGAAGAGGATGAAGAATGAAGCACGCGCTCAGCCGGCAAGCGCGCTGACACTTGCTGCCAATAGCTTCGATGAATGAAGAGGATCGTCTCTTGAACTTGACGACGAGAAGAAATCGTGCATATACAGATCTTTCAATTACGAAAATTTGTCCTAGGAGATTTCATTTCTTTTTTCAATTCAAAGAATTTCCAGATCTTTATATTGTCGCTTTGGTATCAGAATGTTGAATCTTCTTGAAGAACAGTTTTTCTTTTGATTTATAACTATGATTTACAGTTCAAAAAAAAAAAAAAACAGTCAAGTATAGCAGTCTCTTGTTCATTGATTTAACTAACAGTTATCGATGGGCAAAACTTTTTGATTTTTATGCCCTTGTGGTAGCAAAGTTATATATTTCCTTAAACCTTGTACCTTATTTTAAAAGTTGTAACAGCAACTTTACTCTTATTCAGGTCACTTTGTTTCTCTTTCTGTTACTCAAGCACTCTATAAAACTGAAAGTTTAGAACTTTTCACATTCAAACTTTCTTTTGAAGAGTTTCAATGCTTCCTTTCCTATGCACATCTTCCATCATTTCCATTCGTATCGTATCATCGTATTTATCCCCTAGGACGTAATAATAATAATAATAATAATAATAGTAATAATAATAATAATAATAATAGTAATAATAATAATAATAATAATAATGATAATAATAATAATATAAAAAAAGATAGTTTAAAAAAATTCAATATCTTCCATTTTCCTTTGTTGTTTTTTCTTCTTCGTCGCGTCAGATCTTCGCGTATAGCACCAGAAAAGACGTTCCTCGATCGATACGCTATACGCATAAGCCTAATCGATTAGCGTGTTACATACAGAAGTATAGTCTCCCTCATAAAGAAAACACGAGTTTTGCTCACTCACTGGAGCAGGCTACTGTGCAACAGCCACGAATATATTCTACGTTACACGTAGGAAAAAGTAGAAGGATCGCAATCTATGGAAGGAACAGGAGTAAAGAGAAGGATAAATGGGGGGAGGAGGGGGGGACAGACAGATAAATAAAGCGGAACAAAGAGGAAGAACCTTCGAGGTTGCGAGATTCCAATGTCCATGGACGTCGGATGATTTTTTTTCCTCGCGATTCTGCGTGCAATTCGGTCGATATCTGCATTACAATAACTAAGAGAATGACAATATTAATAATTATAGTCAATAATAATAATCATAATAATAATAATCATAATAATAATAATAATAATCATAATAATAATAATAATAATAATAAAATATCAATAATAATAATATTAATAATAATAAACTCTGTAATTTTTAATATAGGTTTGTTCACACGGACTAGATACACTTCCCGCAGAGCGAAAGATCGATCGATAACGCTCTCTCCCTCTCCAACATGACCCTTACTATTCTAGTCTCTTTCGATTACGCGTCGCGTTTGAAAAGGACAGGATCGGGATACTGCTGGCACAGCATCGGTCTATTGGAGGGGACATGACACGATCGATTGAATACATTGACCATTGTGACGCGTGCTGCGTAATCGGCTGAGAGACCGCGGTTGTTAACTACACGATCAACACGACGCATCGCGTATAGAAGATTCTCCTTATCTTGCGTTTAATCGTGTCACACCACGTCTTCTTGCGTATCTTCCTTTCCATCATCTTCCACTCTCCTTTTCCCTCTACCTTCTTCTTTCTCCCTCTCTGCACGCAAAACGACCATCATGAAATTGATTGCACTTCGTAATAATCGTATCTCTTTACGTCTCCTTACGTTCCCTTGCGTCTTCTTCTTCGCGCCTCCTCTCCATTTCCTGATCGCAAGCAATCATTACTCGTCACGGAACAGTGACGATTCTCGTCTACTCGGTCGCTTGGACCATGATTCCAGCGACTTCAGGTCAAAATTAGGCGACCCACGGTGTCTTTCTCCGTCGTCGTTTGTGCATCAATCTACTCGCCGTGCAGATTCATCAACAGAGACTACAACATTTGGATGCATCGCCCAGATGGATGTGGCAAACCGCGGGCAACGCGCTGCAACCTTTACCTACCACGCTCTCTTGAACCAGATGCGACAGACCCAAGTTCTGATTGATGTCCCCATCGCTGCCACGATGCTGATGCTTCGCGTCGCACCACTGCCGACGATCCCGCCACTTGTCGTCGGCTGTGGCGCAAAACAACATGGATTTCGGCGACGGTGGACTGACACGGTCTCGAGCAATGCTACCGCAAGATCGAGCCTTGTACAACCTCCCTTTACCGAACAATCCTGGCAATGGAACACAAAGTTTCTTATGCACAGCGAAATATCGACTAAGCAACCGGATTTTCCTGTTCTTGCAATCGTTCCTATTCATCGACCCGTTTCTATTTTCTTTGTCGTTGGACGGTATTTGATTAACCGAGCCACCATTCAATTCCCTTTCGTCGCACATCTCGATCCTCTGACAAGCATCCCGTTGCGTTTCTTGTTTGGTACATCTGCCGTTGGGGCTACAATTCGCGTGTTTATTCGACGGTTGAGATAACGAGGACTTTCCGGCGCTGAGGGACCAACTTTGCAGAAGCCTTGCTCCGAAACCTTTGGCCTTTTGAACAGTCGTTGCTGCTTGAGATAAGGGCTGAGGAACTCCGTGAGAGCCTGTACTGCTCTGCGATACCGACGACGACGACGAGGACATGCTTTGAACTCCTAGAACAGCGGAGTTGCGAGACACGTGATGATTATGACACGCCGAAGGCCCTTCCGCTTCTTGGACTTCTGTGATGCGGTTTAAAGACTGGCTCTCGCGTAATCGCGTTTCACCGGCTCTTCTCCTACCTGCACGATGTCTTCTGCCGAATATAACCTGATTTTCCGAGCACCGATGCCTTCCTCCACTCGTTGTAGTCGTTGTGGTAGTGGTGTTGTTTCCATTGTCTTTGCGATTCGTTTCACTCGGTGGTGTTTCCGTTGTACGCTCCCCGTTTCCTACGCCTCCTTCACCTCCACCACCCCCACCACCCCCACCGCCGCTCCCTCCAGGATCTTGCGAATCGCTGGAATCGTCGTGACTGTCACGTCGAGAAGACATCGATTTGCTCGCGGAGGTGCTCAATTTGTGTGCCCTTTTCTTCCTACTCTCACTGTCATCGTCACTAGCGTCAGAACTCGAGCAGGAGGTTGTACGCGTCTTGTGAAACTTGCTCTTTCTCTGTTCGTATCCCGTTCTTCTGACTACCCGACACTTGGAACCACCGCTCTCGCTGCCGGATAGAGGCAACGCATCCCCGTCTTCTAGAATTTCATTCAATGGCGTAGACGTGGAACCAGTACTTCCTGGTGATGGCATGGTCTTGTATTTAGGCGTCAACGATAGATTATCGTTGAGCCCGGTCAATGGTCTTAGAGGAATCGACACTGTGGACGATTCTGTCAGGATAGTGGTCGTGGTAGTCGTCGTGCTAATTTCGGACGGTTTCGACGGACTCATCGTCAACGAAGAATCCAGCGACGAGGCAGATGATCGGTGTTGGGATCCCATCCTCCATTTGTTCGCTGGGACAGGTCCCATCGATTTTAAACAGTCTGATACCGATTTCGGCCTGTTTTCCGAAGATCCTCTTCTCGACCAGCCGGGCAACGAATCATCGAAACGATTTTTCAGATTCTCTTGATTCGTGGAGTCGAATTTCGTTGTTGCAGGTACTTTGTCCGCGAGCTGATTGCCCGCTTGAGGTCTGACCCCCGATTTCTGTTGGACAGGCGACGAGGAATCACTGTTTCCGCTCTTTGGACTAGACATCAGTCGCTCCTCTCCGTCTGTGATTACAGGAATCACGTTAATGTCCTTTTGCGAGTTCCGCTGGGACGATATAGGCTTGTGATTCGGTTTTTCCGGAAGTTGAGCTAGCCTCTCTTGCAGGATGTGCGACAATTTACCCTCAGATCGGGAACCACGGCGATTGAACGAGTTCAACGTCGAATTACTGCCGCGTTCGTCGCGACCCGAGCACGAGGACACATCGTCCTCGTCTTCTTCCTCCTGGACGATGCTGCACTTCCGCGTTCGAATATTCTATAAACGAGAACAAGCGTTTTTTTTTTTTTTTTATTCTAAAAAAAATGTTCATGTAATAAATCGCGATTTATTTTATTGCTTTTATCACATTCTTGTATGCACGTATTTGTTGTATAGTCGATAGTATGTTAGAAGAGAAATCATCGAATACTTACCTGAGGCACGTCACCCGGTGTCCGTGGCACACTCAACAACGATTGGTTAACTGTGCTCAATGAATTTTGGTCGGTACGCATATTAGTGGCCACGTCATCTTGCCGGCTGAAAATAACCGATAGTTAAATATATAGAATGATTAATATATGTTTGATTGCCTTTATGAACGAGTTTTGTACTAGTGTGCAATATACCTAGGCGATACTTCGAGGATTTCCGGACGCATCTTCTGCACCTGTTCCTGACGATGAGCTCGTAATTTTCTTTCCGCTAGCAAGAAATACGTTGCTGTTATGTGATTGTACTCGTTCTTGTCCAGAGCTCTATAATTAAAAATAATTTTAACCAGATATTAAATACTCGATTAAAAAGATCAATTCTACTATAAGTTTTAAAAATCTCAAGATAGGATTCTCAATGTAATAAAATTTACAAATTTCAATAGATCAATTTGATTTCTGTACTGTCTCATACAAGATATTCGAGTTCCTTCGAATATTTAACAAACATACTTACTCCAATATTTCTTCTTTGGTGGCAATGTTCCCGTTGACCATCTTAGTTATTATATGATTATGATGATCATCAGACACCTGTTGCCTCGAGACCAAAGGCAGCGCTTCCACCGAATCTAAGTCGGGTCCAATGGCCAGCCAAGGATCAGCCGCTATTTCCTCGAGCGTCGCTCTGCCCTCTGGCTCCCTAACGAGCATCCTCGCGATCAAACGCTTGCAGCCGTCGGATACGTGTGGCGGTATCGAGTACTTGCAGTCCATGATCATAGTCAAGGTCTCGCTGTCGTTCGCCTCTTGGAAAGGCGCTTGACCGCACACTAGCATGTACAAAATTACGCCTAGTGACCAAACATCTGAAAATGCGAATTGGAACGATGAATATAAAGCGTGTTGATACGGATGAATTAATTACTTTAACCAATATATCAAGATTTAACTTTAATAAGTTTTTTTTTTTATATTAAAATATTGCTTTATTTAATCATCAGTTACAAATGTGTTAATTTCCTTCTATTTATTACCTAAAATGAAAATCTAATCTTATTGAATATATCTCAGAAAATGGAATAAAGATAATAATAGCAAATTTATATTTATTTCTTGATTGATATTCTCATCAAATTCACTAAGAAAATTATTATGATAAAGATATGATAATACAAATTAATGTAACAATGGTCTTTGTCTTAGGATCTTTCAAACATCTCTCTTGATAAAGAATGCCAAAGATCTACTTTGATATGCTGAAGTTCAAGTTTAATAATAAATAGGAGGAATTCAACTAACTTGTTTCAACAACTTGTAGAATTATACTTACATACTTTATGTAAAATTGTAAATTGTAAAAAAGTTGATAAAACATTGCCAGTGGTTCCTTCTATTTTAAATTGAGATTAAAAAAATTTTGCATATTAGATATGCATAAAATAAATTTGTTATTTCTTAAGAACAAAAAAAAATATTTTATGTTGCAACTATGCAGAATATTTTTTATATTCAGAATATATTCAATAAAATTAGTTAGTTTATATTCAGAATATATTCAATAAAATTAGTAAAATTGCTTCTATACTCATTCGTTATCTTTCTAATAACACTTTATAATTATACCGATACGTCTTTCATAAAAGATAACACAGGTTAAAAATCATTTTTTTTTTTTTAATTTTAAAATCCATTAAAATTATAAATTGTAAACCACATAAATAATAATTACATTATATTGATACTATTGATTATTCAAAATTATTTCATAGAAGAACTATTATTTTTTAAGTTGTGTAACTTTGAAAATAACACCGAGTTAAGTAACACTGACTGCTTCATTTCCTTATTTACAATGACGCAAAAAAATATGAAAAACAGTTAGATATATTTTTCCGTTGCTTCATTTTTTATCTCTAAAACTATCGAAAGCACCGACACAAGTATAAAAATAAATCGATATTATCGTACTCACCAACGGCAGGAGCGTCGTAACTATCGCCAAGTAGGATTTCCGGCGCCGAATACGCAAGGGAACCGCAGGAAGTCTCAAGCTTCTGGCCAGGGCAGAATCTATTGCTAAATCCGAAATCGGTGAGCTTCACGGTACCGAGTTTCTCGAAGAACACCACGTTCTCGGGTTTCAGGTCCCTGTGCACCACATGCAATCGATGGCAATACGATATGGCTCTGACTATTTGCCGGAAGTACGTTCTGGCCACCTGTGATCGATTAAAAGCATATGAGCGGAAACCTCGAGAAAGTAAAGGTTGTGGCCTTGATGCCCCATCAATCATCGAAAAAACAACGAATCGAGGATATTCTCGAGTTTCCATAAAACTGAATGAAATGGAATTAATTGAAATGGAACACATCATTGCCTCGCTACAAAAATTCTTAATCCATTTACTGCATTTCCGGTAATGAGTAAGGAATGCTCCATCTTCAGTATACGATGACTATGTTCGTTTGTGATTCATATGTGGATTCATATGATAAGTAGAATTTGATCAATGGTATAATTGTTATTAATAGAATTGGAAATATGGCGAGCAGAACTATTAAGAGATCTAAGATACATCTCGAAGAATGTATATTGTTTATTATTAGAAAATTATTACTTTAAATAATGTTTTTTTATCGATATCTAGACTGATTTGAATATTATTTTAGATTTCGATGTTTTAAAGTATTTTATTCAATATTTTATCTATTTAAAAAAGCTATTTTTGGAAACTGTTCATAATTTCAGCTGTAACATATTTTTAAATGATGATTTGGCTGTGAGTTGATATATTTCTGAAATTTTCGAGATAGATTCTTTTCTTTTAATTTAATAATACGATAACATCAAATTCGAAAAAAATAATATATGATTTGAATCATATAATTATCTTAATATAAATGACAAAAAAATTATAATAACTCCACATTCTTCGTAAATACATTCTTATCTCCAAGGAATTAACATGAACTTTTGCAAAATCTACTAAACATACATAAATATTTATAATATCCACAAATTCAGGAATAATAATCTTTAATAATTTTATATATATATATATTTCAAAGACAACTATTTAGTAATACCTAACTTGATACATTATAATTAATTTTAAACTACAAAAGCATGCAATATATTTTATGATTAAGAAACTGTTTGTTAAGATTTCAATTGGGTCACGAGTAAATAGAAAAATATTAAGAAATACTGACCTAGAATACTGACAAGATAGTAAAAAGAGGGGAAAAAAAAGGAGGTGAGAGAAAAACTTCTGCACGAAGCCAATGCCTGCAGAATGACTTCATTTTCTCCGGTAAAACAGGATCATTAAGTGGAATATGTTGAAACGATCTCGAGATATATACCTCCTCGCTGAGGCCGCTGTCATGGCGCATGATGTAATCGTAGAGGTCGCCGCCATCGCCAAGCTCGAGGATCAGATAGAGCTTCGTTTGCGTATCTATCACCTCGTAAAGTCTGACCACGTTCGGATGTTGCACCAGCTTCATGCATCTCACCTGCGGACATAGAAACAAAAGAGGATGATGATCGGACATGGTGGTATGCAGAGGGGGCAGGATGGTTCGACATTTGCCCTCGTACGGATGGTCAATGACCCTTTCTCTCCTTCTCTCCATCGCGGCCATTATCTCGTTGACCTTAACAAGATCTACAAGTTCGAAACGGATCGTAGATATTTCCTACGCGATGCCGTCGAGCGGATCTTACGCAATCGGTCGTTAATATTTAACATCGAATGTTCGATATAATGAAGATTGTAGGAAGCAGCATTAGAGCTGATGGAACAATTGTGTTTATCTGAGCTTCATTGAAATCAAATTTATCCTATTGCGAAATTCAGTTTATTTGAGGTCCATTTATTGAGCTAATTCTCCTATCGTGTTTGGATCCATATGATCCAATTATGTCTTTTTTTATATTGAAATTAGTTTCCCTTTGTTTGATTTTATTGGATTATTAACTAGATTCGCTGGAATAGTAATCATAATTATTATTTACAGGATTGGCATAAAATTTGTATGAATATGTATATGTATGATAAAGGAATTGAATGAATTCCTATTGATTGAAACCACTTATATATAAATTCCTATTATTCGAACAAGACGTAAAGAATTATTATTTACAGAGGGCTGCAATGGATTATTACCTATTCTATTGCTGCAGCATTATCCGAGTGATACGTACTTGAAAAATGAAGTGATGTTCGCATTAATTTCATCAATTCAAAACCATCATATTTTTTTTAAGAGGATAGTCATCAGTTAGTAGAATAATGGACCTTTACAAAAAAATGATGGCGAATATATTTTGAGAATTAATCTTTCGAGAATTAATCGAGAGATATGGAAAAAGAGTGATAACAAATGACAAAGTAATAATATTTATCCGATAAAGTAAAGCCTCTTTATAGAATGTACAAAAATTTTCATATTTCGATTAAATCTATTCTTTCAAAATTCATTTTCAAAGTTATATCTACCAACAAAGAAATGTGTAATCAATTTTATCGCTTTTTATTTTTAAAAGTTTGGATTAATTTCGACTTATCACTTTCCAATATTCTCGTCTAAAAGAAGAAATCCATTGCAAATCCATGTACGATCGCCTCGATCATCGGGCAGAAGAAGCAAAGATGTGAAAGGTTAGAGAAACTGAAGAAAACCCCGTGCTCTCGAATACGATACACGCGATGCATTACAATCATTGAGCGAGCAAACGGAAAGAAGGAAGAGATTAGCACGCGTTTCCATTTCCTTCACGGTTCGCTTTGTGCTCGACGTATTCCCATTCATGCGACTCACAGGGGTGCAGGAACAAAGGGATGAAGGATATGCGGTCGCCTTCGTCGACTTGCATTGATGAGACATGCGACGAATGAAAAAAGAAAAGAAAAAAGAAAAAAAAAAACAGAAAAAAAAGAGGAGAAAAAAGTGAATGAATATCGCTTTTATATATTCTCATGAACATGAATTTTTTGAAAAATATTTCTTACTAATTTCATGATAATTCCTTTAGATAGCATTAAATATATTATAAACTTTTTCGATTTACATATCAATTATATATCGATTTATATTCGACGAATAAAATTAGAAAATATCTTTAAAATGCATATTACTGACTCACATACTCAATGAGACGATGGTTATGCAAATGAGATGTCTACTATAGTGATAAAAAATAGATAACCTAATGGATCCTAATTTGTTGAGATTGTAATACAAGTTTTTCATTTTTTATATGCATTTTAAATAAGATATTAATTGTTAACTAAATTTTTACTCGTCGAAATAATTTATGTTTTAATTTACAATGATTTGAAGATTGTTTTGTTTTATTAATTCTATCTCTTGCTTCGCAAACATAAGAATATCTAGATCAACATTAGATTGCGTTTGAACATTCGTAATTTTTGAATTAAAATGATTTTCTAATATTAAAACTTATATTTTAGAATCTACTTGTCAATTCAAAAGATATAAAAAAAAGCTAATAATTTCCGGATCTCAAATTATCTCAAAATTCATAATATTTTTAAGGATCTAAATTCAAAGAACGATTCAAAAATAATAATAAAAAAAAAAAAAAGAAAAATGAATACCATGTCATCTCTGTATGCTTACCTCTTGAAAAAGGTGTGCTCTCGAAACCTCATCGAGTTTGCTCTTGTCGATGACCTTCACTGCGACCTTCTCACCGGTGAAAACATGCCTGGCGAGCTTTACTACGGCGAAATGACCACGGCCAAGCGTCTCCTCCAGGTCGTAGAGGCCGGCAATCTTGCCATCGTAGTTGCTGTACCCCACCCTCCGATGCATCTCGTGTCGCTGAAATGAGGAAACGAGCCGTGAATGGTCGATTGGATCGCGCAACGGTGAAACTTGTTCCGTTCCAACCCATTTCTAGAGGTTTTAACGATAATGGAAATTGGATGGATGTGATTGAAAGTTGTGATGATGATTTATGATGGTAGATTGATAAGTTGATCAAGAGTGATGTAGAGTTATTGAGTGATGAAATAAATATCAATATTTTTTATTAACCTATATATGTCTATCTATCATTTCTTCATAAATATAAATGAGATTTAATTTTTATTTTCAACTCATTTTTTTACTATATTTCTAACACATAATAAAATATATGAATAAATTACAATATTTATTTAAATATGAAAATCTTCAAGCTTTGGAAAGCGGTAAGTTTTCCGCTCTATATACTATGTGTTTCGTGATTATTTTAAAATTTTTTTCTTTAATGTTAAAAGTTCACATTATACTCGAATATCTAAAATAAAACTCTCGCTTATTTATTTTCTATATTAAAAATTTAATATGCTTCGAAATTAATTTCATTTAAAATTTATAGGAAGCATAAAAGTTTAACAAAAGACTTAACTAGGATAAAATAATAATTTTATTTGATTGCTTTAATCTCAAAGGATTCTAAAAATAATTTTTTTGCCAAACCTAACATTTAGAATTTCATAAGTTCATAAGTTTTACTTTCATAAGCATCTTTCAATTTTCCTATAACTTATTGCATAAGCATAATAAATGTATTTCAAAGCAATTATAAACATAAACGCAATAAATGTTTCCACCGGTCTCAACATAGAAATCGTATGAGGTGGTCGTGTTGTTCAGCGAAAAGATTCAGCATCGTGACTGCAATAATAACATGCACGTGCTGCATACGTGCAAATGCGAACATCGCATCCGTAAATAACAACGAATCGATTGTCTACCTTATATGGAAAATAAATTTCTACGCGCCTATTGGGGTTGCGTCTAAGGATCAGATTCAAGATAATCGCTTGTAAGTAGAGGGTGATTCATAATTTTCATAATGATTCTCATTTCAATATTTCAACAGATGAATCTGCACATTAAAATAAATAAAATTTATATGAATATATACATTATATCCTTTTTTAATTATGAATGCTTAAAGAAAATATTCGAAACACCTTCTATCTTAACAATATATTATTTTTTGATTTTTTAAATTTTTCTTATAAATCATCTATTATCACTTGCATCATTGAATGCATAATAAATTTAAAAAATTCCTAAAATAAAAATTTAATGAGCTGAAAAGGACGGTCATGTGTATCTAACCTTATATATTTATAATACAAGTACTTCAGATCCTTAACTAAAATATATATATATAAATATATAAAACATATAATATTTATAAATATAATATTTTGTCTTTATTATACATAATCTCTCTTTAAAGTATTAATATATATTTTTGAATCATCCTGTATATTATTTTTGTATCGTTTCTTTCTTACAGAAATGAAGCTCGTATATATAAGAGTATATATATAAGAATTTCTATATATAAGAGTAAGCGGGTCTCTCGTTTCCGGTGTTCTTTCCGGAATACCGAAAACGGTATTGGATATAGCTTTAGTTGCAAAATCGATCGATCCTCTTTCGACGACCATTTTCCGCTGCAACGAGTTTACGGATCGTGAAAAGAGGGTCGGTGATTATTTTTAGACCTGGAAGAAATAATAATTAAGCAGGGCCTCGTCGATCGACTGGGAACTGGGAGATCGATCGGTAAAAAAGGTTTCCGCAAGTTTGGCGAAGCTTCAGTGAAAAGTGGTCACGTACTGATTGCAATTTGCGATTCACCGGACTCACCGATTGTTTCAACTGCACGCGAAATTGCTTTCTTATCGTTCGTTACTGTACAATATACACAAGTTGAGAGAACCAGTTGTTCTCGACCGACGAAAAGAGGCTTGAATAATTTATGGCTCGATTTGAATGCATTGGTCCCTATCTCGATTCGTAATGGCCGTACTTAGGGTGAAATTGAATCGTTAATAAATCAAACACGATGTCACCGTAAATATCCCTAACTTGAAGTCTCCTAGATTCAATGGTAATGTGTTATTCGTACATCTCACACTAAATTCTGTTTATACAATTATATAGAAACAATTTGGAAATTTGAAAGTGATGTAATTCTCTTAATTCTATTTTGATTTATTCTATTGCCTGGAATGGTTTTTATAGAAATAATTATACCATGATATTTCTATTGTTGTTGATTTGAATAGAAAGTGATGTGAAGAAAATAGTAAAAAACGATGTTTGTGAAGATGATGAAAGGTGATTGAAAGATTTCAAAGAAAATAAAGCAAAAAATTACAGTCTTTTCCGGTGTGGGGGATGCAGATGGCCAACACTTGGGCTTGTAAATTAGAAGACATTTTAAATCCAAATAATTTCCATCTATACAACAATTCATATTTTTAACATAAGAAATGAATAAAACAAATTATAAAATAATGTTATTTTTTTAATATATGAAATATCAAAAGATTGATCTTAATAATATATTTTTTATAATATATATATATAATAATTGCTATTTATATAACGATTTCCTTGCGATATTTAAATCTGAAACTTTACTGCAAGATTGCATTACGGCTGATATGTATTGAAAGAAAAGTCCGATATATATCAGCCGTAAATAATATACAATTCAATCTCTGAAGAGAATACGATCGTGCAGTATATAACTATAATAGATAGAATTAAAAATATCATAACAAAGATGTATAAATCTAGAACCTATAATTTAAATATCTAAATCTATAAATTATATTTATCCAACGAGATCACAATTAAAAATTAAATTAAAAATTGAATATTTAATAAATTCAACAAAACTTACATACATATATCTTTCTAATATTATATATGTGTGCTATATAGCTATTTTTTAACTAATCCATTGCTTTAAATTATTTGAAAAAGTTAAACAATTAAATAAAATAAAATAAAATAAAATTCTACACCTACTAATTATTGGAATATTTAATATTTTATATATTAAAAATTATCGCAAGAAAAATCGAAGAAACAGATCGTCAAAGAAAAGATATCACGTACCGATAGACCGGAATATTTGTTTGATTGTCAGACAGACGTCACACCAGTTCCGGTTTCTTTTCGTGCCATCGTGCTACGAAACACATTTACGTCAAGACTATGTATGCTACGTCAAAGGCGGAAACGATGCATAACTAACATGTAGGAAGACCCGTGTTCACGAACTCTCACTATACATATGCTATACATGGTGTATGTACTATTATTTTTCAATATTTGTTTCTTATAAATGATAGACTTATAAAGAAAATAATAAAGGATAAAATTTTTATTTTTTCTTTTACGATAATAAATTTTTTTAATTTGAAATCATTTTCCTGTTACTTATCTTCATTTAATGTAAAAAGATTTAGAAAAATTTATGATATAATTATGTTGTAATTACGTAAAAGACAGAATGAAAAAATTTCCTCATTATACCATTTCATTTATCATAGCATTTACATTACTTTATATTCATTAGAAATAATAAATATATTTCAATCATTGTATATTTTTTTTGATTTCATAACATTATCAAAAAAATTAATGTCATTATATAACAAATATTCATTTTATTCAGATTATCATCGTATCATATATTAAAAGTTTTCTCGAATATAGAAATTAAATATAGAAAAGAATTTTAAAAATTAATAACGTGAACTCCTTATATGGCGCCGATTCAAGATCGAAACATATGTAAAAATACATTTTCTTTGAACTGCACGGAAGTATGAAAGGAACGAACAAAGACAGCATATATATAAGATAGACTCCCGCGCCGTTCTCGTATGCCAGTTTAAAATTAAAACGGCACAACGTTGAGAGTTTACGTGAGCAACAATCAAAGAAGATGCCTTACACCCTCCCTCTGATCTCGAAAATATTTGACAGGAATTATGAACGCGCGATACACCTAGAGCTTTTCCTAACACAACGGTTCCATAATCCTTTATATGTTCACCTTACATAAGTAACGCACATGAATGTATACATATACGTGTAACAAGTGAATTTATTCTTCCTTGGCACATAGCGATTCGCTCATCGATTCGTGATTTAACAAACTTGTTTACTCATACGCTGAATAAATGACGTAAAAGAGAATTGTACGATGATTGTGAAAATTATTAATCGATTAATTTTACATATAATGTATATGTAATGATATCTAAATTCTAAAATAAATCATCCTAATAATCGGATTTGTAAATTTAATAGAAGTTGATTTACATAATTAGAATAAATTGTTATAAATTCTGAATATTTTTTTATTGGGCATGTGTTTTTTCATATTTTATTAGGGATATAGATCATATGTGTCAGAACATAAATTATATGGAGATAAACGAAAAACATATGAAGATTTTATTTTTAAAAACAATATTCTAACTAATTATATAAAAAAAAATCAAGAGATATAAGAAAGTAATTGTGTAAAAAAATTGATATATGAAAATATTATCTCCATTCTATTTATGTATATTTAATATAATATATCTGCATGTAGATAAGGTAACTATGGAAATATCATTTGATAAAGAAAGAGATAAAATAATAGAATACGATTGAAAATTATTACTTACTATCTATTATGTTATAGATATAGCACAAGTTTTTATTTATTCTGATCATTACAAAATAGATGTAAAAATATTGAAGAAGTAAAGAAGTTTCAATGATTAAAGACAAATTAACTTTCTGTAAACTATTCAAGCAAAATTTTACTGCAAATTCTGATTCCTACTGAAATAAAATTCCTACTGAATTTATGACTCGACAAACAATTTTATAACGTAATAAAGACATTGATAAGTATCCTAAAATTTTTGTCTATACTTTTAATATCTAGATTAGTAAAAATGTTACGATTCAATTTATCTTTAAAATATGAAAAAATATGTCTGCCTACGCAAACATATTTTTAAAATTACATTTGTAAACACGACATTATTTACCTTCTATATTTTTTTTTTCGTAAAAAAAAAAAGCGAATCACTTTAAAGACCATTCAATTATAAATTTAAATATAGCTTTCCAAAATATCCAATTTATTCGATTTTCTATTTTGACTGTTTCTTGCAAAGCTCCTCAATTCTTCTTTAAAACGGTGGATAATCGTGCAACCACACGTGTGCCAGAAAACTTCTTCGTATTGTCCGATCGAATTCTCTCGCGAGCAGACAAAAGTGCCGCTTCTAAGAAAAGTGGGGTATGGAGAGTGTTGAGTTAGTCTCCACACTCGAGGCCAGTCTAGGTTACAAAGTTAGTCGACCATTATATTTTTGGTCGAGTTGTCTCGACGCGTATTTTCTATCACCCTGGTGGGCATAACACAGCCCAGACACTCGTTACGCTCTGATTAAAATGCGCGGTATGCGGAAAAAGGTTTTGTAAATGGATATCGACTGATTCGCAATTGATTCGATGTTACCCGTTTAGCATAACGACGTGCATCATTATTGATGGACGAATTGGAGAGGGATTGAAATCTATCTCGAAATATTTTTATGTTTAAAAACCGACACGCCTCTTTCCAATTCCTAATGAAATAAATTATTCATAGATTTTATTTCCTTGATGGAATTAGATATTTAAAAAAATTGTACAATCGAAACCAAATGTGAAAAACATATTTCTATCTATATTTTAACATTAATAGATGGAAACAATTTAATTGACCTACAATCCAGGCTTATCAGAATCACACTATAATTGGTAAGCAATTAACGAAATCAGATTCGAGTCCAAAGATACAAGTCCAATGATGCATTTGTTTTAATGTTATTTTTTCTTATTCTCTAATAATGAAGAAGATAATGATATAAATTAGAAATGGAGCACTCGAAACTGTTTATATTTTGAAATCCTTCAAAATATAACTTTTTTTTAAGCTAAAAAATAAATATTGTTACTTTAATTTGTTAATTTTAGAACCGAAATTTAGAAAATTCCAAAAATCCAAAAAATCAAAATTTGTTAATGTTATAGATCTTAGCAAAATATATAGATATATAGATTCTCAAAAGAAAAGAAAAAAAATTTCGTTTCGTGACTCATTTCATAAAATTTTAATCAAGCTATTTTTAATATAAATATAATCGAACGTAGCATATATCAATTATAGTGTGAAATAAAGTCTCACGAAGAACTTGTACAAGTCATTACATCATATCTGCAATGTACATTAATAGCGAAACAAGATCAGACCGAGCGTGCTCCCTTTAAAGCCTATCTTCACTCCACCCCTCTTTAAAATACTCAAGGGTATCTTATGGAACTCGCTATTACCGTGTACCTAATTAATTTTATCGCGTTCATCAGTGGTTACCTGTACCTATCGAGCCGATATTCCGGAACTCACGCCACCTTTGTTACACGGGAGATGGACGAACGAACGATTGCATATATAAATCTATACACAAATATACATATACGGATGAAGTGCACCGAGTTATTAAACGATTTCGCCGAGGTAGGTGTGAAAAACCTACAATACGTCTATTCGTCCAAATATCTCGCCACGACTGATTGGACTTGACATTTTCCCAATAACAACTTTACATTCGCCCCAGTATCAGCATCCACCTGCGCACGACGCGTATCTCTCGGTCGCCCGTTGACCTGGTTCCGTTGCACATCGAGTTATGAACCACGAGACACGGCTATCAACTGAAGATAAAACTTTTACGGTGTTCCCTTGGACACCATGGCAGTGCAACATGCGCCCCCAACTCGGAAACTATGTTATCGACACACCAACGTTGCATAACATTGGAGGAAGTGTAAACTTGTGTGCCACGGATCGTTGCATTCCTCCGCAAATGAACGACTCCACGAGTTTATCTCGACAACAACCACGTATATCGGTAATTCAAGCTAAAAAAAAAAAAAGAAAAAAAAGAAATGAAATCGATGTTCGTTGTATGAATAAATTATGAAACAAAATGATTAATTTTATTAATTTGTATCGTGAAGTTAAATTTTGATCATTTTTGAAAGTAATAAACTCTTGTTTATTTTTTCAATTGTATTGTAACAATTATATTGATACTTTTTTTTTTTATTATCAATATATATTGTTCTTTAAGAAATATATTATTTTTTAATCAGAAATAATGTAAACTTTTCCTAGCCTCAAATCCTGAAATTCCTTAATGAATTCTATCTTAATGAGTATAAGAATTGTAATACAAATATTCCAATACAAATTTATTATTAATTTTTGCGAATGATGATTGCTTCCTTTGAATTGATTCTTCGAAAAAGAAAGAAATTTAAGAAAGAATTTATAAAGTTGATAATCACTGTTACTTATATACTAATACGTACCGAAAACAGATAATCATGAACATGGGCAAATTGGATTTGGAAACGTGGCAACGGAGATACTTAATCCATGCCAGTGGAATCATAGGCATTATCTAAAGTAATTCAATTAGGATTCGTAATCAATTTCTCAGCAAGGACATGCTATTTATGCTGTCTGCATACAAATCTACAAAATAATATAAGTATTATTTCAATACTTATTTATACGATTTTTTACATATGAATATATTAGAGATTTTGATTTTGAATGGATGTTAAAAATACATTTATATTTAAATATAATGTATAATGAAATCAAGATTTCTAGAATATGTGTAAAAGATATTGAATTATTAAGTTTTATATAATCCTTGCTAGTTCCTATGTGATTCAATTGAATTGATTATATTTGAATATTTAATTCAATAATTTTATTTGATAAATTAATAAATCATTAAATTCTATATAATTCATAGTTTATTTATAAAAAATGTAATATTTTTTTTAATTTCATTTGATTATTTAATTTATCATTTAATTTATTAAAATTGAAATCTTGAAATTAAATTCGAATTACATTTTGAATAATTCATTTTATTCAGGCACAATCATTCTATTTCTAATTACATTACTGTATTTCTAATTAATGATTCATCGTACATCGTATATCAGCTAAAAATGTCAGAATATTTCATCGTGAAACTTTAATTTCAACAAGAGGAAATCAGATTTTACAAAGATAATCTAATTTCTCGGTTTCTCGATTAGCCAGAAATTAAGCAAACAGATTGGATGGTTAGAAAGTCAAATAAAAAATTTCATTAGTCTGCAATTTCTTCAAGGGGAAACAAGTTTCGTCGATGAAGCTCGTTAACATTACCAGACGACGATGCACGTAAGTACTTATGAGGGACAACGAGGGACCTCGTCGAGCTAAGGTCATCATCATCATTCGTGAGAATCTCCCATGAATTTCATTTCTATTGATGTGTCTGAGACGAGTGAAATGCCAACATCTCGCATGACATGCCATTAAAAAATTAATAAATGCGCTATGCCTACTTCTGCTCAATGCAATAAGAGTGAATTAATCGCTCGTTCAATTTCTTGTAAGAATATTTACTATCTACGCTTGTGAAAGCTGCAAATAATGCACTTAAATTTTCCCCGATTTTTTTCTTTATCATCCATCGTGAATTCCACATCGTATCTTAGATAATTTATATATCTTATCACAATCAACTATCAATACATAAATATTTCTGTTTTGAAAGATAATCGAACATTATATTTTGCATTTCATGTAACAAAGAATGACTATCTTTGACAATATTTTTATTATTGTGACTTGACAATTTTCACGATCTTTGAACTGTTTTGTATATCAATCACATGATCGCGCTTTCTAACGTTGAATTACATTGAGGAAAAGAAAAGTAAAAGAAAAAAGCAGAAAGAAATACGGGGAAAAATATATTGCATAATAACTGCGTTATTTCGCGAAGACGACGTTTCACAATCAAGATAATAAAATAGAAGGAGAACGGCAACCGTCGTACGCGTACGAACTCCTCTGTGAAATTCACGATTTAAAAGGCGATAACCTACGGTAATGTGTAATATAAACGCACTATCACGAGTGCGTAACAGGTAGCGCTAGCGTCCCGTTACTAAGATTTCATGAGTCTTCGACACGCGGAAGATGCCGGGTGTGCCGTATCGATAGAAACCTCTAATAACTTTCATTGTATAAAACAGTTACCGATATCTATTGTCTGCCTCTGTTCGTCCTCGAAGTCGAGAACAATTAGAAATAATTAGAGTGTTTCTGTTCTCGAGACTATAGACACTCGAGAACGAGACAACTTTATGAATGTAATACATGATGAAGTACATATGTAAAAAAAAAGAGATAGAGAAATAGATAAAAAGCAAAAAGAAAAAGATGAACGATACGAAGTAGTCTGTAATCTGTATCCGTGAGGCGATGGTATACTGTGCCACGCCATTTTTAGTCGTCTCAAACTCTTTTCCTCCTCCCATTCCTTTCGTCTCTTTGACCCCTTTCTTTGACCACGGTAAACGAACGTGACGTAATAAGACATTAACATTTCAGAGTTCCAGGTTCGTTAACCGACCGATAATATCGAGATCCATTCTTCGTTTCTCTTTTTAAGTCCATTTTTCTAGAAAATGTTCTAATTTAAAATATAAATTTAAGATTGTCTAAAAATTTTGTCTTACATGTTGATTACATTGTCCATATTTCAATATATTGTCCATACTTCAGTATTAATCCAATTTAAAAAAGAGATTGAATAATTTCTGATGAGTAACATTGTACTAGTTTAATTCCATACCTGTGTGGAATAAATACTTTCACAAATAATTCAAGCAAGTGTTGAAGATATATCAGTTTTTTCTAAAGATATTATTACAGAGAAAATAATGAAGACCTCTGTGATTTATATTGGAAATATATATATATATATATATGTAGATATTGAACTATATAACATGTTCAATGATTGGTAGATAGGTTAAAACACATGCAATTAACGCGACATGCATTTTTCAATAAGTATTCAAACTTCAATTTTTATCTAATATTAGTGCTTCAAGGTCGCATCAAATTATATATCTATTAGAAATAGATATGGTGGAATGTCAGACATTTATAGAAAATGTAAAAGGATCTTTTTTAAAACGTAACGGGTGTGTGAACGGTAGTCACACGATCCGTTGTCAATTACGTTTACGCATGCAAGTTGCACGCTATATCATGCAGGATAGGTCGTGAATGTTTATAAACGAAGCACGTATCAGCCGATACTCGAGTCCTGCGTATTGCACAGGATCGAAATTCTGGCATTTTTAATCTTTAGATAATAATTATGTATCAATTTTGATCTGAAACTACTTTATATATACCTGAATATTATTATATTGATGTAAAAAATTAGAAAACTATACCGATAATATTACTGAAAAATATATTATTCATATTTATTTCTTATCTTTCTACTTTTACACTTATATTATATACTTTAAAATAATAATAATTCCAAGATAATCCTAATCTATAATTATATAATGAATTGTAATAATTATAACAAAACTATGATTAATAACTACAATAATAAAACTATGATAAAACTATATAAAACCTATATAAACCAAATAACTATATAAACCAAATAATAAGATATTTAAATAAAATAAAAAGAAATTATGATAATTATATTATAAATCAATATAAATAAAAAATATATAAATATATCTTATGAAGAGAAAAATCTCTCTGACATCTTTTCTCCTCAAAGTTTTAAGTTATATTGCGTGACTTACTAGAAATTCATTTGTTTCGTTTTTGCCTCCGTCTTATCGCTATAAACTAAACATTCGACGTTGAAGTTAAAAATGAGCTAGCTATCGTCAAATAATAGTTAATCAAACTAATAGTAACAATAAACATTTTCTCATTCAATAACTATTTTCATGCATAAAAGAATGTTTAAATACGATTGAAAACGGGAAAGTGGGAGGGAACGATGTATATACGGAAGAAGAGGCGTCAGAAGCCATTTTTACAGAAGAGTCCACTAAATGTACCGTTGAATAAAATTACACATACCGCTTTGCCCGCTAGACAGACGAATCCAGCCAGCACTCGACTTCCCTTCTCACTCGATGGACTGTCATTTGTGATGAAGTTTCATACGCGTGTCATACACCCTGACGATTGATAAACACGTTAGTTGGTCGATTTTTCGTACGTTTGTCTCGACAAATTGTTAACGTCTCCTTTAGTTGTTAGAAGGAGACGCCGACCACGCAGTTTTGCACTATCTCGACGATTACGACAACGACGGCGTTCAACGACAATGACGACGACGACGACGATGATGTTAAGTCGTCGCTGATTGCCACTCGCGCACGCACTCACGGCAATAGGATGTATGTTTACACGGCACCGCACTGTCTCTTTCTCACACTCTCGTTTGTCGACACAATACTCTTCCCTCCCCGAGACGCACAACTCGTACACCCTTCGTGGCTGGATTACTTCTTCCTTTTTCGAGCTCTGTTTCTCTCTTTTTGGCACCCCACCCACCCGCACACCCTCTGCCCCTTCGATCCAACCGTACGAAGAGGAAAAGCAAGATTTCCCAGCTCTTTCCTCGATACACTGGCCCGACACACTTCTAGCTTCTTTCTTTTGCTATTTCGTTTCGTTCTCTATCTCTCTCTGTCTCTCTTTTCGTTCCGTGTCTCCTGCTCCCCACTGTTTTCTCTTTCTCTGTCTGCTCCCGTGCTCGTCTCTTACCCGTTGCTTGGCCTCGTCATTCGTCCTCTTCTCTGTTTCTCGGACCCTGCCGACTCTTCCGATTTCACGCACGCTCAACCGAACACTTGTGACCGGTACTAACACTCACGGAATTTAATTTTCATCCACAGATTAGATAAAACCAACCGACACCGCGAGCGTCAACGACAGACGTGCTCGCGACACCGTGACACGGGAAAGCTGAGAAAACGTACTCACTGGATTCGAGTTACGAATATTTCTGTCGCGTCTATACGTTCATGCTGGCGCCACCTACTGGCACACGTGGCGTACTACTGGCGTCACAAGACCGCGCGAAGTTTTAAAACGTGTAAATATATTTATAACGATATTTAATATTATTTAATGAAAAAGAATGAAATAAAATTATAATAATTTATAAAAGTTATTAAATTTAATAAAATGTATACATAGAAAAAGAAAAAATTTGAATTTGTAATATATTTAGTCCAGTTAACAAATAATTTATATGCATAAACTATATATAATTAAATAAGTAAATAATTATTAGAGATTATTTAGAAATTCTTATTTAGAAATTATATTCTACATATTCCATTGCAATTCTATTGAAAGATATAATATATTTTCGAAATAAATCATTTGCTATCGGCAATATATAATAGCAATATATATATACTATTTGATTTGCAATTGTTTTTGGAATAAAAAAAAATTCGAAAAACAAACGAGAAGCTTGAGATAAGTAAATCACCGACGACTATATTATTATTAATATTATTTCAAAAATATATTATTTAAAAAAGAATAAAACATGATATATCCTCTAATCTGATTTCGACACATATATATAAAAGTATATATATATACTTTTATATGAGATACAAGAAAGATATCTCATAGATCTTTATAATTTACCTGCAATGTTTTTTAATAATTTTTTTAATACTAAAAAATTTAGGATTATATTGTCGATATATACTTCTTGATATGCCTCACAATATAATTGATATATTACTTATCCTGTATGATTATATAGTTGATTTATGTTACTTAACTCAAAATTAGTATTGATTTCCTGTTAATTAATAAATAATGAATATTAATATAAAATTACTATTCTAACCACTATTACGACTACAAATGATATTAAACATATATGATGTAAAAATGGCAGAGGTCAGATGGTCTCCAAAGCATTATATGTCATGTTTATTCTTGTCTATATTGCTATAGAAGTTTAATAGGAAATGACTTCTCTTTCCTTTTATAAAAAATCAATGGAAAATATTCCTTTTATAAAAAATAATGAAAATGTTCGAAAATAAACAATTTTTATCGTTATAATGAAAAATGATTTTCCTATTACAATAATATATAATTTTGATATTTAGCAATTTATCATAATAGTATATATATATTTTTAAATGAAATAAAAATATATTTATACTTTCATGATATTATTTTTTAGATATGTACAAATACATACCTTTTTAGTTAATAAAAGTTAATAAAAGTTAATAATTAATAATTTATTATTTGTATAATTTTATTTTTTACTGAGTCGATAATAATGGAAATAAATTTATTAAAATGATAAAGAAAAAGAATATAGAGTCCCTACAAATTTGTAAAAAATTAAATATAGATTCTAATCCATGTATTATTTATATATTTTAATTGATAAAAAAAAAGCAGTAATTCACATTATAAAAAAAATTACAATTATCGGATGAATCAAGTAAAAACCTCAAAAGAAAAGAGAATATAGTTCAACAAAGTATCGATAGATGTCCGTAGTGCACGGAGCAAATATTGGCGGAATAATTTAAATCATGCTTACACTATTAATCATATAATTGTATTAATTGTTAACTGCATAATCTTTTCTTTCTCAAAAATTTAACAACGAAAAAACAATCTTTTCTTTCAATCACTATCATTAATTCTCCGTATATCACCCAAACATGAAAAAACAAAGAATATAGAAACAAATCCTAATCGTAATATTTCTTATATGTATGTACATACCCAAAAAATATTTTTACAATCTATAAAATTAATTAAAATTAATAAAATTGCACGAATAAGCACGCTAAATATTCCCGTACAGATCATCCTCCTCCTTCTACAGAAACTAATTTTTCTATCAGAAACGAATAATCACGAACGCAATTATAACACTCGAATAAAACGCTCGATACATTTCTCGTTGTACGTACCTCCATCGTCGTTCCACTTTTCCCAGGGGAAGCGCGTTTCCACACGTGAAAATAACTCGCGAATTACTCATCGTTCCCATAAAACTCGCAGAAAGCTCATCACGTCGCGACGCAGACGCATTAATTTTCTGGGGATCGCGATTTACACGTCTGGCACGTGGTTTCTCGTATAAAATACAAAAATGGCGGCGGTCACCACGAACAATCACGAGTTAAACTCTCTAAACTCGCTTAAATCCTGTCCATTCCGACTATCTTACGATTCTTTCTTGAAAATTTAAAAAAACATATCTCCTTCCGGAGATCGACAATCGTTATCCGCGAAGACGATGTCCTCGTCGAGGCGTCAGCGGCCAAGCCGGCTCGGCGCCAAAATCAGCTCACCAGTCGCGCTTTCCGGTCGGTGTTTTATAAATACTGCAGACAGTCCAAGTGTGCAGCGAACACGGAGTCGCTGTTGTAAAATCACGAAAGATCTCGGCAGACACGGTTTTACAGCTGCACGGGTCGAGTCGAATTCGATTTGATCGTGGAGAAATAAATATATTCGTGGCGTCTAGATCGTGATTTTTTGTGATAAAGTGTAAAGTTGACGGTGGGGAAGTGTGTACATGCTTAAGTGGTGTTAGTGACATTTTCTTTGGATTAATTGTAGCCCGGGTTGGCTAAGCGAATTCTTGGAACCAAGTGCCAAAGGTATACGAATTAACGCTAGTGTGTGCACGGAAGTTGGGAAAGAAACATTTTGTAAAGCGTATTCGTTTGAGGAAAGTTTGATAAGTTTCGTCTGTGTTTCGGGAAAGTGCGATAAGAATTGAAGAAGTGATTGTTTAATCGACAGTTGTGATTTTCTGAAGAAGGATTGATTATTGTTCCGTGGAATTTTCTTAGATACAGTTGAGTATTCTATTTTCTCCTACTTTTATGCTAAATCTAAATAATTACATTTATATTATAATGAATTGTTAATCTTTCTATCGTTACATATAAATTATATTCTATTTTAGAATATAATTTATACGCATTGAATAATATTTCTATATTTAATTCCAATTAAATTATTTTGAAATACCAACTATTTATTTTTAATTCGTTCGAAATCAAGTCAAATTAAATAGATATGTATTAGAGAAAGAAGTTGTCGTATCCAGATGAAAATGATATGCAAATGATATAGTCAACGAAATTTGGCGAATGACGATGGATTCATATGTGCCGGCCGAGATTTGCAGCGTTTCGTTGTGTTTCAACTTGCGTAACAATTACATATCGCAAATCAAAAATACGAGTCTCTTAGATCTTCCATTAGCAAAAAAAATAACAGCCATGCAAAATCAAAAGCAGGAACAACTTATTCGAGCGAATAATGTACAACTACATATGAATTATAGCTTGGAATCTGGTGCTATTTTTGTTCTCGGCACGTGTATGCTATACACTAACAACGATCTTTTCAGAACATCGAATAAATGCTTTAATATTCCTTCGTCTAACTATCGAGAGTAATCGAAAACTTAAACGAAACTACTAAATTAGTTAATTCTAAAAATATTATCTGATTGTCTGATTATTAACATATTAACATATGATTTTCCATTTTCCATTTCGTTCTTTATATTTTTATGCAATGTGTCAATAAAAAATAAAATAATTAATTGATTATGGAACTAATAATAAAAAAGAATATAATAATAAAACTTAATTAAAATATAATAAAATTTCTGAAATTCTAATTCCAATATCAAAGTTTTTGACGTCTTTAATTTTCATGAGTGATATTACATTTTCATTTATCGATTAATCTTCAGAAAAAATCGCTATTGTAACGATTTATCTCAAAATAATACAAACAATATACAAATATATTGTATATTGTATTTTAAATTATAATTAAATAATTTAAGTTTTTACTACAAATGCCTATACAACTGCCTATACAATAACTATAATCAATTATATAAGATACAGATACGGTAAAATAACAAAAATGAATCGATTATCCACTTATAATATTCTCGCCGACTCTTTGAAAGTTAATCTTCGCTTATTTCCAATTTAAAAAACCACTAAACACGATTATCAGATGCGTATGTGATCACAAAAAATTAATCAGAATTAACGCACCTAATTTCTGTTCTCGAAATATCCTCCACTTTCGAGCTTTATTTTCACGGTTCTCCTCTTTCACCCCGCGTTATTTTTCTCCACTGCATCGATACCTCCCCCCCTCTTTCTCATCTCCGTGCGAGCATGAATGTTTCATGGTCTGAATGCACCGCTCTGTATCGCGAAAACGCGTTCTCCATCGGAAGTAGCTGAACATCAAACGCGCGCGAGCTTTTTCGATCCTTTTCCACGATCTTTGAACACGATACAACCAAGTATCTTTTTCCTTCGAGACGAAATGGCAGTTCAACCTTCCCCGACGCAAGGCGCCATTCACCAAACTTTTCTCTCTTCCCTCTCTCTCTCTCTCTCTCTCTCTCCCCAGCTTCTCCTTCCGCCACTTTTTCCTTCTCCGTCCCGCTTCACCCCCTTTTCCCTCCACCACCCTGTTTCTCTTTCCTCCCATTCATGAGGAGACCGTGTGCCCACTTACGAGCTTTGTAACTCGGTGAAAACGCGTCGTTACCCCGCACAGGCGCACAAAGGGCGCATTATCTAAAACTTACGCTTTCGCTTTGCGGCTACGCGGAAGCACGTGATCGCGGTTTAAGTGGCTTTCGGCAAACTTTCCCCTACCACTCTTCGCCACCACTTTGGCGAACGCTTTAATTCTCAACAGGATCTTGTTGTTACAAAACGCCGCCAGCCTGATATGGAGGATTCTAATTCTAACGCCGTTTACGTAACGCTCGAGAAAACGGAATGGAAGTTAATCGGACAAATTTGTTACAAGTTGTTCTTTGGGGATTTCCGGGAGAGGTTTAGAGAATTCCCTTTGGTTTCGACCTGTTATATTAAGCTGGAAGTTAATTGTTATAACAGTTTTGGGAATTTTTCCTTTTTAATTTATAAAATGAAAATTAAAAATTTCGAATTAATTAATTAATTTGTTGTAATAGTGTTTTTTTTTGAAGTGTTAAAAAAAACACATAATATTCAATGTGTTGATAATTCTTAATTAATCTAAATATTTCTTTATTCATGTAAATACTTGAAAATCCCATCATAGGATAAACGTATTTTTATTTCGCTTCGTTTCGCCACGACTTTCCAATTTTTACGTTTTATTCTCGTTTCTTCCCCAAAGAAAGTAAAATGATCATTAGTATTTAAAAAAAAAAAAAAATACTCTTCACGAAAGATCAAAACTGAACAGATTAAATGAAAATGAACGAGTAAAAATTTCCGACATCAATCATTCGACACAAATAAATCATTAATTACTAAATAATAATCGATCCAATTACTTCAAAATTAAGATTCATCAATTTCACAGAAATGATTCAAAGTTGAATCGACGACGCGAGGGCGTGGAAAACAAAAGCGAGGATCCTTCATCGCGAAATGACAGAATGCGAGGCTCATGATCTCTTCGTCGATCATTGCGGACAGTTAAACGAGAATTTTGGCCTCGATTCGAGCCCGTGGCGAGCGATCGACGACAGTCCGTCAGAATGAGCTTAATGAAGAAGGCCATCGGCGGCTCCATTCACAGGATACGAGAGTTCGAGCTCGAGAAGGTAACTCGATTGGAGAATCGAATCTTCCCCGATGATACGACCAACCCTCTTTTTTTCCCTCCCTCCCTATTCCTTCGCTGCTCGTTTCGATCGTTCCACGATCCCTTTTGATGGCTCTGCTAATGGCTAATATGATTTTTCGAACGATTCGATCGACTAAAACTGTTGGTCCACTCAGGAAGGGATGAATAAACACGATAAACGTAATTTAGAGTGCAGTGAGTGGAACCATTACTCGATCTTTTAGTGGGTTCTATGATATTGTTTGATATTGCACAGGAATTGATTTGATTATTGGTTTTTTTTCTTTGGCATTCTCCGATGGCATTTGATACATTTTTGTTATAATGAAGAGATTGAAAATTTTTACTTATATAAATATGATATGATAAATTTTAAAAACTTATAGAATATTCGTCGAAATTTCATGCTTGAGAGGGAAAAAAATCGTACTAGTGCATTAATTAAGATGGAGGAAAATAACGAGTATTAGTGTTATTGTGTAATTATGTAAAATTATGCAGATGTGGAGTCCTAGTTTTTTCTAAATTTAAATATAAAATTTGTTCAATTTTATAAATTAAAAATTCAGATTAAAAAAGAAATTAAACTAACACAACTACTCAAACTCGAAATAATGGATATCAGAATTGTTATTTTACAATTATGTAAAATTACGCAGATACTTGGCTGTTTATATCAATAAATTTCAAGTTGCACATTGTAGTAAATTGGTAGTAAATAAATTTTACAAATTTTCAGGCAGCCATAAAGATTTCAACTTCCATAAAAAACTCAATATAACTCGTGAACAAAGCTTTTATTCCTCCAACTTATATCCCTCTAAAGTAACTAAATAAAGAAGTTGGCATTCGACTCTACTTATGGATCATTGTAAAGAGATTCTTCAACTTTTTCCTTAACCAAAGATCAAACAAAAGCCAACATTCTTGGCTGCGATCTTCTATGAATCACGAGCGGAATGAACAAGCTCAAAAAACAACAACAAAATCATTCCTCAAATAAATTCGACCAATCGTTCCACTGATCAAAAGGATTCTCAAGATTAAGTGACGTTTCGTACGTGTCGGAATTATATTTAGCTTTTTATCCAGATATATTTTTAGAAATATAATCCTTCTTTTTCGATGAATACGAGTATGATAATCTGAATAAAGAAATCTTTCAAAGATATCTAATTTAATTTAATTGATAATTAATATTACTGAGTGTGAAACTATTTGCCAATTGTGATATAACCTTTTTAAAATATTTAATATAGAGTTGTAAATGATAAGTGCAAAATTGTTGGCACTTATACAAGAATTAAGACTTGAAATCTATCTTACTTATTTAAAGTAATTTACGTTTTTGAATTAAACCTAAGGAGAGTCGAAGAATTAATTATAAAGTTTTTGTAGTTTCGCGATTATGGTAATCAACTGATAACCAATTTTATAATAAAATTAATCCTATAACAAAATATAATTGATCGTTAAATAAGATTTATAATATAGAATAATATTTTATTAATTGATTATGTTAAAATTAAAATTATATTTGGATAGTTATCGAAAAGGATTATATTTCTAAAAAATTCCTGGCATCTCTAATTCTATATCATTCACCATTTTCAGAATAAACTTCGATGAAAAACTTTACTTCTTTAAAATTAAGTAACATAGTAATATTATAAAATAATATAATTATAGAAATATTCTTTAAAAAAAGAATTCTAAGTATCTGAAAGTGATCATCATTTCTTCAATCATCCATCTTCATCTTCAATCTTCAAGATTTAATATAATAACATTTTATTAATTAATCTGACATGTTGAGAGGATCATTTATAAAAGAAGATACATTTCTAAAAAATTTTAAATAACTTCCATCATTTCCTGTACTTCCATTTTCCTCAAGTAGACATATAATATAGTAATAATTTTCGTTAAGTGGTCACATTCACTCAGTAGAGGCACACTATATTTCCAGAAAATTACCTCTCTTCACCATTGAATGCAAATAAGGCATCTTCCAATGTCTCAACTGTTGCAAACATATTAGGTGCCGTTTAACGAACCACTATTTAACAATAATCGAATTCCCTGGTCACATAATTCACGTGGCCGCGTTTCCAGCCACAAGTAACCGTCGAGATCCAGAAATAGTGGTATGTTAAGCGCGACATATACGCCTAGGAACCGGGATTTCCTGGCACTAAACCAACTTTCTCGCTCGATGCCCACTTTATGACAGTGCACGACGCGATTGTAACCTTTAACACCTCGAACGAGTCATGCGAACAGCCTGGTTGCGGCGTGTTCGAGTGTAATAAAACGACGTTGGATCATCCATTGTCCCATTCGTGTTCCTCCACGGTGTTTCGAGAGACTTTGGGAAAGCTGAGAATCTACTAAAACTGTTACGAGAGATGTCTACGTACTCGATTCTAAAGTTACGGTGAAATATGTGTCACTTTGAACAGAGACAGCTTCCTTTTCAGATTTTTGGAACACGTGTAAATCATGCATCTTTTGTAAAAAGTATGATGTTAACATGATTTCTTCTTGAAGTTTAAGTTGGTTTGCGAAGTGTGAATGATGCGATTTTTTTTCAGAGGTGGAATTTTTTTTCTCAGAGCAAAAGATACGTTTTGAATGAGAATTTTTTCGTAGATGTAGCGTGAGATAGCGCGAAGTTTCGTTTTGTTTCTTTCTAAAGATGTGGGAGAGTCAAACTGTAGTTTTTCGATAAAGAGGGTAAACCATAAATCACGCGAATAAATAATAGTTTGTCTAAAATTTCAATCTCAATTTCAGTCTCTAAAATACAGATTATAAAAAAATATTTATTTTCTCTCCAGAGAGAAAATTTTTCAAAATAAAAAATTGCAAACAACTGAAACAAACCCTTCGATCCTCAAAAATTCTGAAAAAAATATAAAAAATCTAACCTCTCCAAACTTCTCTACATTACATGATAAATCACATAAAAACAAAATGGAACTCATCATCCCCAAAAGTTAATTAAAACTCCATTAATTAAAATTACAGGGAAATAAAATTTATCAATGATTTTCAAATGTTAAATTAATCCAACCCTAACCCTTCATTAACGCACGAATTATTTATCAATGTAAAAAAAAAAAAAAAAATCCTCTTATTTCCAGAACCTATCCCAAACCACTCTATCGAAATCGTGCATCCAAATTTAATCATGCCTCGAATCAAAAATACACAAATTTTCCATGTCTCGATATAAAAGAGCAGTTGTTGCATCGCGTCTTAATATTCGCCATTCGTTCAATCTTGTTTAAATTAAGAACAGCTGAATTTGTGCAACAACTTGCGCTTTACTCTGTCGAACAGGTGAACTTGATCGATGAGTTCGATATCCTGCAAATCGTGGGCGAGGGATGGTTCGGCAAAATCCTGCTGACCGAGCATCGAAGCACCCAGACCGAGATGGTGCTGAAGGCTCTGCCGAAGGCGTACACCGGCATCTCGGACTTCTTTCGCGAGTTCCATTACGGGCTACACCTGGCCGCGCACAGGAACATCATAACCACCTACGACGTGGCCTTCGAGACTGCTGGCTTCTACGTTTTCAGTCAGGAATACGCACCGCTCGGTGAGAGTTCTTTTTAACAATCTATTATTGTTACGTGATATTAATAATCAAATCAAGTAAAAACTCGATTTGAACTTCGTTTTATTCAAATTAAATCTTCTGTCATCGATTGGTTTGTTGCGCTCACTTTGAAGTTTGAGTAATTTAAATTAATCAAAATCTAACAAAAATTGATATTTAAAATCAATTTTGTTGTTGAGATGATTGAACATAAAGTTCAGCTTTACTTGAATCTTGAAAGAACGTTTCAAATAAATGTGAAAGAAAATGTGTGCATACGTTCATCTATTTGTTCATCGTCTTTTACTATTTGTTCGATCGTGTAATGAATATCAACTTCCATTTTTACAATTTCGATGATTCTACAAATATGGAGTAGACGTTGTGCCGTGCATGTAAGATTAATACCTTAAAAGTAATATTCTTGAGAGTTGCGGGACCTCAGATGCGAGGGATAATGGAATATTTGATGAGGTGGGATCTCGATCGAGTTACGAAGAAAAAAAAGACAAAGGGCAGCGAAATGTCGAGCTGATGAATTATTGCTCTTTTTAAAATTTCTCTTGCTTTTTACCGAATAATTCTCTGGCAATGCATTTTACTTATATTCTTGGTAAAATATCCATCAAGGTAAACCATGATGATGATCAGACATTGTGTTTACCACATTCCATAGAAATTTGGAACAAAGCCGAAATAGTTGCAGTATAATAGTTAAGATTCTCATGAAATAAAGGAATGCTCGTGTGTGCGTGAAAATTATTTTTGAATAAAATTATACGCACAACAAATCTCTGTCTGTTTCAGAGACATTTAAATTTTCTTTTCATTTCATTTTTAAATAACTTCTTCTGAGATATTCCATAAAGATAACATTATTTAATAAAATATATCTATCAAATTTAAAAAGCAGTAACTTTTATTTTTCTTCTTATTTCATCTTCTTACTTTACCTTGATTCTTATATTATTTATTTATATAACTTTCACTTTCTCCTTTTATTTTCAGCGAATGAAAAGATATTCTTCTTCATTTGCATATCTTTATCATATCATTTTTATCTCACGATTTTATTATATCTCAAATGATTCACCGTTTTTTAGGAGATTTAACGTCCAACGTGACAGAGACGGGGTTAGGCGAGCTTCACGCGAAGAGGGTTGCAAGGCAATTGGCGGCTGCTGTGCATCATATTCACAGCCGAGAATTGGTGCACCGTGACATCAAGCTCGACAATATCCTCGTGTTCAGAAGTGACTTCTCGCGGATCAAGTTATGCGATTTTGGAGAAACAAGACGAGTGAACACTGTGGTGCGACGACACAACGAGTGGCTGCCATATTCGCCGCCCGAGGTATTGCAGATCGACACTGACGAAACGTACAAGTAATTATACGATTATTGAACCATTATCAGCAATTAATACAATATTCCCTATTTATTGCATTATTGCATTTTTCTTTATGCAGATTATTAATTTTGAAAGTTCAAAGAAATTATTTCCTTCTTTTTTAAACCATGACAATTTATACAGGGTATTAAGAAATATGTAAATCACTTTTGAAGGATTTAACAGACAAGCCAAAAGGCAAAGACAAGTTAATACAAGAAATTTAATTTTTCATTAAGAATGATATACTGTAGGAATTATTTCTCAAATACCAAGCAATGAGAAATAATAATATTCAATCTTTTCAATGATATAATCATGAATATGTAATCAAGCTTATATGCATCATATAAATTTTTTATGAATTAATAAATAATTCATAGAAAATCTTACGTAAATATGAATTTGAAGTCAATAATAATAGCACAACGAATAAATCTTAAAATATCTTAAAAATTATTTATCATTGAAAAGATAAGAAATCTTTATTCTACCTACATTTTCTAATAATTCTCGATATACCATAACCATAAATCTTCAACGAAATTGATCTCGTCCTTTGTGAAATTTTTATCAAGATATAACTCCACCCTCGTTTAAAAATGGAAGGATTGATCCTTCGAAATCGCGGCTTGCGTGATCATGAATGACAAAATATACATATACGTGCATCTTATTTACGTTTTCAGAGCTCTCACGTCGCACGACGTCTGGCAATTCGGCATTGTCCTATTTGTCTGTCTGACCGGATGTTTGCCATGGCAGAAGGCGGCGTTGGACGATCCGCGTTACACCAGATATCAAAACTGGCACAACGCGACGCTCAACATAGCCAAGAAACCGAAATTATTTCAGCTGATCAGCTCACGGGCGCAGAGGTCAGTTTCTTATTGCGGATCAGGCGCCAGCCTCTGTTAAATTGCCGCTGGAATATTCTTGTCAAATTATTTTGGCATTTAATATTCGTAAGAATTAATGGAAGGATTATGGGCGATTATTAATTATCCAAAGGATTTTGTATATTGCATATATTTTTCAAAAACTTGTATCATCGTTCTGAGATCCATTAATTAATTTTTATGAATATTCCAAGACACCATGTTAGATTACACACATATTATATTTTATTATAACACATTATAGATTCCATTTTAAAAAATGACAACTTTGAAATCTTATTAAAAAATAATCTCGAAAAAAATTATTTTATCACAATGAATTTAGATATTTCAATTTGGAGGTGTCTTTGAATTTCCTAATTTTTTATTTTGGATCAATTTTTAAAATTCACAGAACGAATAAAACGAGTCTTTTAGATATGATAACCTAACTAAATTAGGAAGTTGAACATACAAATTGATGTCAAAATCGTTAAAGGGATAGCAAGTTCATAAAAAGAAAATTCAAGGTTGATATTACGTGTTAAAACAAACGAAAGGGTTTACGATGCAACAGATTATATTTCGAGGTCGCTTAAAGAGGGCAATACCGAGAAATGTTTCCATTTTAGCTTTGGTTTGTTTTCGAAACAAGCGGAAGAACGTCTAAAACTAATCCACCCCCGAATTAAATGATTTATTGTCTCTGAACCATTATTGAACGTAGCGAAATAACGAACCTTATTTATGGATCACGATACGAATTATGAAATTTACGAAATCAATTTCAACTTATTACATTACATAAGGTCTGAAGCTTTGAAAATCTATTTAAAGAATCAAGCTGTTGTTACTAGGATCTCCCATAAATTTACTTAAAATTTGATACTTCATTTAGAAATATTTAAAACTACGATCAATATTTAAAAATAAATTAAAACACAAGTTTAACATAAAATAATTTTTCCAAAGAAGTTATTAAAGAAAGAAAGATTTCGTTAAATTTAATAAGAGATCCTAATTAAAATTGCTTTTGGAATTGCAATATATCTTTAATCTAAGAAGCCCAAAATATTTATAACTTTACTAAAATCAATATCGAACAATTTCATTAAATAAATTTTAAATAAAAAAATAGTAAAACAATTTTCAATAAAAATTTCCTCGTATCAAATTACAATGGATCCAAGTTACCTTACTCGAGATATCTATTTTCACGACGAATTAATCATTCTAAAATATTCAACAATATGATATTTCAACCATATTTTTACCATTTTTTCCATATTTACACAGAATGTTCAAACGATTGCTGGATCCTAAGACCGAGAAGCGACCCGTGAGCGTGTTGGAGGTAAATAAATACTTGGAGGACAGGTGGCTAGCGAAACTCGGTGCCGAGAAGGCGATGAACGGTAACGATCGATCCGAATTAAGTCTTTCTCTCTCCCTATTCCTCTATCCACCTCATCGATTCGACGTTTGCACAGGTGGCGCCGACGAAAGGGACGAGCTATGTCCCTCAATGTACAGTTTCCACAGCTCTCTCGAGGAGAAGAATCAACTGCTTCACACTCTGACCACGTACGGGATCGAAACAACCGTGGACAGAGCCAAGAAGAAGGATCGGATCAGAGAATGGATTCAAGCGAGCGCGATAGTGGAGGAGTACGAGGAGGACGAGTCGGATCTAAACGAGGATATTCGCGTCGTCTACGAGGACGAGGACGAAGAGCCTAGCTCGATGAAAGGCAGACATTTCCCCGAAACTCGTCCAGTTGTCAGGAACGAGACGAGGAGGCACAAAAATCGAGCACACGGCTCGTCGGCCAGGAAAAGACAGCCTATCAAAAGACAGCCTGCCGAACGAAAGATCCCATTTGCCCCTCAAGTAGCCGAGGAACGAGAGACCATAGCCAGATTCGCAAGTTTCCCCAACGGCGATCCCAATTTGGCACTTCTCAGGAATGGAACGAGTAACGACACGACTCTACCTCTAAAAACCGAGGCCAACGTAGAAGAAGATCAGAAACCATTGGTGAACGATCAAATGATCGATAATTCCCCGATGACGAGTCTGAACGTTCAAGACGAATCCATTCTAACGAACAACGGAGGGAATGGTTTCAAACCTAATTCGCAAGAAGTGATACCAAAACCCATACCCTCCTCCCAACTGGACTTCCAGGATCATCTAGCCACGATCCCAATCGATAACGCAAGTTTGTCGAAAAACCCACAGCTCCCGAATAGAAAGCATCGATCGCAAACCGCCCCGTTTCCGGCCTCGCCGGTGCTGAACGGAAGCGGAGGATCGGAGTCCTCCGCCAGGAGAAGCCAGTCGGCCGTGGTGCTGGCCAATTCCACGCAACAACCAGACAGATCGAAAATGGGGATCGGCCGACCTGTGGAGAGGTCAGTGATGCCGGTAACGAACGGCCAATCGCCGGTGGCTCGAGGCGAGAGCTCGGCCCCGAGAGTTGAACATCGATCCGCGACCCAATCGATGTCTCGAGTAGAAAACGCATCGGTGGCGATGCCGCCCATCGTGGCTCGAGTGGAGAATCAATCGAACGTGATGATAGTGGCCAGGAACGAGAAATCCGGGCCGATTGTGGTGAATCCGCACGCGTTGTCGGCCGCCTCTCACCTGGTCATGCAGAGCTTCAACGCGATTCAAGGTATCAACAATCAGGTCGTGGCTAGGGATAATAACAATCCTGGCTCGAATTTGCCGAATTCGCCTAGGAATAGCTCCCCCTCGTCCACGCCTAGCAAGGTGCTCACGCCTAAGAACAGCCCGACCACCACCCCTGCGAGGACGTGTACGCCGCCCAAGCACAAGGGGAGTCACAGGGTCGAGGAGAGCGTCGTTTACTATGGCAAGGATCCGTTCGAGCATTATGGGATCGCGCAAGGGGCGATTCTGAGGGACAGAATCGCTCGACGAGGCTCGATGGAGAGCGAGAACAGATCTGTTAGTAATTGAGGATCGATGTTTGATTTCGGTTTCGCGTGACACTGGAGGTTGGAGGATGGGGAGGTTGTCGAAGGCTGGCGCGGATTGCGGATGGGACGTGACACTGTACATCGTGTCCTGGTTTGGCCACGGTATACGCGTCGTGTTTCTGGCTACGTAGCCAGAGGAGGATTTGGAGGAGGAGAAATTTGGTCACGTTGGGGAATAGGTGATTGATATTATACGTATTGACGAAGTTTGATACTACGATGTATTTCGGGGATCGAACGTGATCGGTTTATTTTGAACTCGGGCAGGGGGGGTGTTGGAGATATTCTCCGAAGATGGCCAAAGGTATAGAGTAGATCTTGTTTCGATACGAAACGATATTTTTTTTGAAATTGAATACCAATGCAATGGAATGGAATATTTGAAAATGGCCGCTAGAGATGTAGCGTAGAGTCTAGTACTAATTTAACGCGAAGTTATCTGGCAGTAGAACCAGCTTTATTTGGAATCGAGTCGCATAACCTTTGTGCAAAAATCGAATGAAATTCGATTATTTTGAGAACGAGAAGAAGAATAAAATATTCGTCGTAACTATTGAGGATGAAAGAAATTTGTAAGTTAAGTAAAGTGTGACGAACGAACAATCAACGCCTCATTTTTGAAGATACATTTATCGAACGACAAACATAATACATTCTATTCGCAATAAATATCACGAACAGTATTAAAACGGTCCAAAGAGAAAAGAAAAGGAATCTACGAATAAAATATCGCTATTGCAGACGATATAATAGAATAAAGAAGGTACACGAAAATCGGTTAATCGATCGTATTGCCTATTCAACTATGTGTCAAACGATACGACATATAACAGTGCATCGTCAAATGTGTCCCGTTTGTTGGAAACGTGCCATTACAGAGATTCTTTTGTTCCTTCGTTGTCGATTCTTACATTGAACGGCCAATGTATCGTACACGCTTGTGTCGAATAATTAATGAATTATTGTTTCGTTTATTTCGCTTTCTTTTCGTTGCAACGGGACACGCCAAGCATCATCGAACATGGACATAAAGGTAAACGATAATCGAATGCGAATCATTATATTTTGAAATCGATGTGTCGTGTATTTCAGGAACTATTTACATACTTGTGATCGTCCATCAGCCAGGAAGAGTGGAGGCGGACAAATTTTGGCACCTCACGTCCGGAAAACAAGACGTCTTGCTCTTGACTGTGGAATACTTTTGATTATTTAGGATTTTCGATTGTGAATGATACGAGTCAGCCTATCGAGACAAAATTGGTGGGTGTAAATATGAGAGAAAATATGGAAGAGATTCTCAAAATTTGTTGTGTGTTCAGGAGATATAGGAAAAGTGAGAAAATTTTATTGAGATTAATTAATTATTATTTGGTTTCTAAAAAAATTAAATAAATAGATAATAATTATGTTTTAACGGAGTAAATATATATGTTTCAATAAATTTCGTTATAATTCTCAAATAAACTAAACTGAAGATAAACGAGGATGTTACTCTACATAATCTAATCTAAAATAAGTTATCTTTCTCTTGTTTAAATATTTTCTTGTGTGCATTAAGATTTTTGATGTTAGAAAGAATAAGAAATTGAATAAAATGAAGATACGATAGAAAAACAACACGTATAAACATTATTAAAAAAATCGAAAATTTAAAAAAAAAAAAAATACAAAGATACATTACGATAAAATCTGCTTATATCTTCCAAATCCATAAATTTTCAAAATTAAAATATTTATATGTCTCTATATGACACCCACTAAATTTCATCTCGATAGACCGACCAGGAAATATATCTCGCCATTGAAGAAGAATATCCGGAATTCTGTTAAATTCTGCTAAATTCTGTGCCGATCGCTACCACTCTATTCCAAGACGATGTTAAGATTCTAATTGATTCTAATTGAAATGTAAATATTACATTGCACACCGTGACATGTTTCTCCGTTCACCACGGAGTGGTCGAAGGTGTGGCCAACGGAATGTGACGTGATTTCGATTAATTGTGATAATAGAAGACCCGTAAGATGACTTTCAAATCGTTTATCTATCCAATTGGAACCGTTCCAATAAATTGTTGCGCGCGAAGGATGTATAATTTTGTTAGTTATGAATGGTGTTATATATTTAATAATGTATTATTGTAAATAAGTGGTATTAAATAAATAAGCGAGGTATTTGACGACTATCACTGTTCCACGAATAAAACACGGATGATAAGTCGATGATCTAATTTAAATGCGTTTTATTATTACATTCTTATTAGTTAGTGTGAATTTATCTTATCGCTATTCTTCTTCTGCCATTGGAAATCCTTCATACGAATTTTTTTCAAAAAATAAAAAAAAGGAAAAATACAAGAGTATAAAGAATAAAAGATAAAGAGAATGCATAGAAATTCCGAGAAATGATAACAGATGGCAGCCAAGGTTAGGAAGCAACGAGGGTGAAAAAATATGATTCAAACTGTTTTCTTGGCAATTATTAAATAAAGATATCTTAATAAATCGTTTTGATGTATTTTGAGATTTCTTGGAAATAATATGCGACGCCATTTATAGATATTTATTCGACAAATATTTATCATCGAGATATATGGACAAAATGAAATAAAAAGTACGAACGATTTCTAATAACAATTTATCTGTATAACTTTAAAATATAAATAGATTTTCTTTATAAATGTATGTAAGATCTGTAATTTATATCGATACGAATTATTTTTCTTCTATTTATCGAATTTTTTGATTCGATCTCGTGACAAATTCAAAATGTTTTTTTTTCAATTAAATTTTTTTCTATTAAATGATATTAAATTTCATTTTTTTATATATAAATATAACGAATCTTACATACGTAATAATAAAGAAAACTATTATATTATAAGTTAAACAAATCCTATCTAATAAGATTAATTTAATTTTGCAAAATTAAATTTAATTACATCATACATATCTACATGTACGAAATAGCAAATAAATGTAATAAACACAATTTACAAAGCTTTGCAAAAATATTAATCCCAAGAATTTTAATATCCCGAGTCGTTTCACTATGAATGCCAAGAGAAACTTTCACAAAAAGAGGAGAAAAACTTTCATCAAAGTTTCCCAAGAGAACAGCCTCATCCCAACATTGCGAAAACACCGTACAGAAACAAGACCATCTCTCTTCATTATCAACTCGACCACTCAAACAATTTCAACATTCACAAAAAATTCATCCTCCAAGTGAATCGATTTCTACGAATCAATCAAATTCTAAAAATAAATACTACTCTACCCAATGAAATCACCATGATTTAAATCCTATCCTAATATTCTAGATTGACCATGAAAAAAAACCTATGATATGAAACCTCCTAAAATTAATCCTTTTTTTCCCTCACTTCCAAATGCACTATTCGAAATTATCCACATACGTAACTATTAATGATGGATATTTTCTAATTGTAAAATTATATATTTATGATTAAAAAAAATATTTGCACACTGTTGTATTTTTTTATAACATTTATGCAATAATCCAATAAAATAATACTTTCATGTACAAATTTGATATTCGGCTAGTACAATTTTTACAATAATTATAATAATTAATTTATTTATAATTATTCACACAAAAATAATTAATTTATTAAACGTATACAACGTTCGTGCGAAAAGCAAAACACGTCTGTTTCGCTCCGTGTTCGAAAGACGACTAAATCGATTTTGGATATCAATAACAATCGATGTTATTATTTCTTGTCCCGCCGTCTGTATAACCCATAACATTCCACTGCGGTTATCGAAACTCGTAATAATATAAATATAAGACCCTCGGAAAATAAGAATATAAAAATTAAAACAAAATAATTTATTTTGTGCAAATATTTTTTTCACCAAAATATTAAAATATCGTAATATTATAAAATTAATTTGAAAAATGTAATAATCAACGAAATAAATTTTTTCGTTGATTAAAAAATTGCAATACACGTTGCAATATAAATCAATTTTATCGATGCATCAAATTTCTCAATAATACACATACACACATATATAAAACAAATATATGTATATATATATCAACGAATAATGTGTATCTAATTTTAATATACGTATTTAATCAACCACTATCTCTCGACACAATCATAATTCCCATCCATAAAAAGATATTAAATACTACAATGCAACCCAACCGTTCAATTACACTCCACAAAACGGCTCAAGCCTTTTAAAACACCATGTGTTACTCGAGTCTTTGGCAGCCTTGAAACACCATCCATCTAATCCACGCGACAATCCACGAAACCATCAATCATCCGAATTCGTCCGAGTCGCAAGCAATTAAGCTTTACCCCTTTCTCTCTCCCCCTCCCCCCTCTCTCTCTCTTTAACTCTCCTCCCTCAATCCGTTCGACTTCCTCCGTTAACAACCGCGACAATTTCCTGGCTATCGATGGCCATCGTCGTCTAACCCGATAAGAAGTCGATAAACGCGGGATATTCCAGCTTCATTTGATGTCTCGAACGGTGTCAAAACCTATCCTGGTTGCATTTCGTTTTATATATATATATATATATATATACATCTGGAACCGGGGCGTTGGCTCAAAGACGACGTAATTGCATCTCGTGCGTAATATACGCTACTTACGTATCTCTTAATTAATTCGTGCCTCGCCCCGGTAATTATTTCCATATCGCCAGACACGTACCTCCCCTGGCAACACTTCCACGTCGCCTTCACGATCGCGATGCCGACATCGACGACGCCGAGGGCCAACGCGAAAGGTTAGCAAGAAGAGGCCAGAATGGACGAGAATATCGAGCATTTTTTTATGCTCGCTCTTTACGTACTGTTTCTTCTTTTCTCTCTCTCTCTCTCTCTCTTTCTCTTTTATATTCATTATTAATTATGCGGCAATTATGAGATACGAAGTGTTTGTTTATTATAATTCACGAGTATCTTGTTTGCTGTTTGGATCTGGTTTGTTAATGGTATTTGATTTTGAATCAAAGCGTGTAAATTAATAATGATTGGAAGTGGTTTTCCAGAATCCAGTGATCGAATTGGAAATTTCTATTATTCTTCTTTTTCAAAATGATCTGGACTTTGATGTATGTGTATGTGTACTCAAAGAATCAATCTTTTTAAGGAGAATCATAGAGTTATCTGATTATTATATTTAATGTAATATAGTGATATTACATTAATTTGTTATGTTAGTAATTTTACAAAAAAGCAAGAGAGAAAATGTATATACTTAACAAGAATATAATGTTCCAATATCACTGGAAAAAGAAACCAAATTCTTAAAATCATCATCATCATCATAAAAACATTTTAAATTATTTAAGAGAACAGAAAAAGGAAAAATAGAAAAGATATCAAAAATAATTAACATAACCAACAACCCTTCTTCCACGAACCTCGAGAAATGTCCTCACCATCTACTTCCTCTCCATATACCTTCGCAGTATCCTCGTTTCTCGCCAATCTTCACGAAGTGTGTATATTTCACAACCCAATTAAACTCTTGTGTTTAAACGAAGCCACCCAAGCGCAAAGCGAGCTGCTTGGGTCCGCCCAGCACCCAATGCATCAATCCACCACCAGCACGAGGCAACACCCGAAGCAAAAAAGCCGTGCATACACATTCAGACCGTCGACCTTGCGTGAACCAGGTCCACGTGAGGCCCAGGGGAACGGGTTCTCAATCCGGGATTCCCGGCCGTCACCTTCAGCCAGCGAAAGCAAGGATGAAAATTAATGAAACCACAATTGGCGTTAATGGCTTCCCGTGACTCGAGCCGAGAGAGACAGAGAGAGAGAGAGAGAGAGAGAGAGAGAGAGAGAGAGAGAGAGAGAGAGAGAGAGAGCGCTTCTGCATCCTCGTTACGAAACATTATACGCATAGCGTGCTGCGATGATTTTTCAACAAGAATGGGGGGATTAATTTCGCGATGTTCTCGAATCCAATTCTGATTAAAAAAAGAAAGAAAGAAAGAAAAGTTTCACTTCACGTTGGCGAGACTTGATCAGTATTCATACGGATGTTGTTTCGACGGTTATATACGAGGTGATTGAATTATTAAGCTGGTTTTGAACTTGAAGCAATCTCGTTTATGCCGATGAACATTCGTATATTCGTGGTGTTTCATTTCTCTTCTTTGTATTTTTATGTAGGAAGTGTTTGAATTATTATATCGATCTTCGACTTGGAGAAACTTCGCTCACGTTAGCGAGATAAGATTATTATTCATGCAGATGACGCCTCGTTCTTTACATTTATATGTAAAGTAATTGGATTATTATGCAGTTTGGTTTTCTTTTTTTCTTTTTTAACTGCAAAAAGAAAATATCTGTTATCATTCGAGATGTAAAGGTGTATTCAATATTTGAGATAGAAATATCCAGATAACTCTCGACTTCCTCTCTTCTCGCAATTAAAAATCCATTTCAAAAGATGTCGCAATATTTAGTACAAATTCTTCTTACATAATTTCTTCTTTTTCCTGACATTCAGTAATTCAAAATAACTTATAATAATTCAATCGAAATACGAAAACGAAATATTCAATTCGACATTATTCTACATAAATCTCCTTACACAGAAGATACACGTAGATAGTACAACTACTGATCAACTAATATTCATACGAATTTTCATAATTCACGAATCCACACGATCCCATCCCTATTTCCAAGGGTAGATCCATGTTTGTTTGAAAGCGAGCCGCGACACGATCCAGATCCGAATCGGTTTCAAAGATCGTGGAGCCCCACGGGCTGGAACGCGTGTCTCTATTTATAAATGGGTGCCGCGTGTGCGGCCACCGGTAACACGCTCCGAATCATTCGTGCTCGAATGTTAATTCATTCGATTCCCGGTATCGCGGCCCACGATCTTGTCTTTAACGCGTTAAGGCCCCTTCGGCCTTGACGTTCCGTGTAATTACACCGCGTGGCCGTTGCTGAATCGCGCATCCTGAAACGAGTTGAACTGGAGCCGAACCAACCGTAGGGCACGTACTTGTATATATATATATATACCTCCGCCGCGATGCCTTTTAATGAAACTTCTTCTGTACGAGAGGCTTGAACGTCGCGTGGTTAACGATATGAATGGTGAGATAGAAAGATTGACCGGGTTGACGTTGCGGTTTGTTGTAAATAAGGTGGGTAGGGGAAGGAGGGGAGGAGGCAGTTCTTTCAGGTGGTTTAAAGATGGTAATTATGGTTAATGAGGAAGCAGATGGGGAAGAGGGATTTCGAATGTGAAAATAATCGGTAGAGGTGCGATTTTTCGAAGGAAAATTTTTATATTTGCGGCGTGAAATTCTGCGGAGTTGAAACCCGGTTTCGGTTTGTAAGTAATATTGTAGGTGTATCCAGAAGAGAGAAGTTAAAGCGATTGCGGAGGCGCGTGTTTACACGAACTTCCTGTTTCATTTTGGGCGGCTCGATACGCTCCCAAAGTTTGAAACCGGAAACACCCTGTATATAGCGTGTTTATCGAAGCGGATGTGCATATAAGATATTACAATGTGGCCTCAACAAACAAATCTATGGAGGTTGGTTACTGCCTCGTCGCGATGAAAGGCTCTTGACACTGTCGTCTTTATGAATTATTTGGTTGAATTTAATGGAATTCGCGCGACAAATTAAATTAGTTCTGAAATGTGTAAAATGTCGTCGAGATATCTTTCTTTCTATGTTTATTATAATATTGTTTTTTGTAATAATGCTATCTGCGGTATTTGCATGTTATGTTACGTTATTTCCTGGATTAATTGATTAACTCATTTCGCTGGATTTTCTTTATTCGAATTAAATGTCTTTATTGATATCGATAATAAACTGATAGAGATTCGTTTTTATCTATCATATTTTGTGCTCACTTGAAGTGAGCAATTTTTGTAATAACAAAATATTCTTGAGATTGAGCATACACTCTCCTTTATATGACAAACTCTTTTTCCAATGTTTTATATTTTTGAAATTCCAAATCGATAAAATGAGTTTATTAAATTTTTAACTTCAACTTGAAATATACTTTATATTTTTATATATTCTCACAACATGTATCATTTATACATTTATAATTTCGTCCTATCCATCTTTCCTTCGTAAAAATAAATTCTTAATATATTAAATTTTCTTACTTTATTCCATACATTTTACATCTACATATTCCCTCGCTCGAACGTATAACTGAATAATCGATGAAACGATAAAGGAGACCCTGATCGATCCTATGAAAATTATCAGCAATTTTCGAGAAGAATCGTGTGTATATCACACCTTTCGTTCCGTCCGGCTCGTTATAATTAACTCGCAATCCGGTAATTAGCCGCGATATAATAAGTTGCAATTTTGGGGTCAATGTTATTCCACGGGTCATCGTCGAGTGCTATCTGGAAAGGGTGTGCACACCGCAGGAAACGTTGGTACGATAAAAAGGTTGTCGGGTCGAATCGTTTTAATCCCTTCGTCTTTTCCTTTCTCTCTCTCTCTCTCTCTCTCTCTCCTTTTCCTTTTTCTTTTCGAACGAGTTGTCTCGTCGAGGTTAACCCGGGATGAAGAGATTCGAGATACACCGGGCTGGGAAAATTCAACCGCGAGATAATCTCCAACCCCTCGGGTTAATCGTCTGTTCCCTCTTCTTCGAAAAATTCACCTTAATTCTGGATGCCTCTTCGCGGCCGGAAGTCGTAGAGAGCTACTGCGACTTCTCACCGGAGGAACGAATCGTGTCTGTTGATGAACAGACACGCGGTTCTCGTGTGTTTTATCTCGGTGAAACGAAAAGTTCACCAGTCGTGTGAACCCCTTGACTACCTTGTTAGTTGTAGGATCATATATTGCGGCGTGTTTATTGTTTAACTTTGAATTTAAAGTTAAAAATTCTTGGCATTCCTTTTCGAAGTTTGGACGGTAAAATTCTAAACTCGAAGTATAAATTTATATAGCGACGTCGTTCGTATCGACGAAATGTTAATTAATCCGTCTAAATTAAATCGGAGAAAATAACGAGTAAAAATATAGAAGATATATGTTTCTTATATCTATTAAATATTCGTTTAAAAAATTAACGTCTCTTTCCAAACCATTCATCATATTGTACCTAGATCGTTGCTTATTATTATCTCGTTTATATTCTTCTCTAAAAAAAAAAAGATCAACATCTATTCAACTACTATCCACGCGTACCAAACGTTAAAAAAGTACATGCAATGCAAGATAAAAATTCCTTCCAACGAAAAAAAAAGAAAAGCAAAAATTTACCCGTCGGAATAAGAATCGGCCGAAAATTGTTACGATCGTCCACCGCAATCACCCGAAAACCCCCATCGGGGCCATTCGACCTCACGCGAGCACGAGCAAAAGCCGGCAATAGCGAAAGCTACCTACACCACACTTGCACAACCTCGATATCGCGATAAACATCCCCCAACGAAGAGGGAGGCAAGGAGGAACGGAGAGGACACGCGATCCCTGAATCTCATCCTCCCTCTCCCCCGATCCCCCATTTTCATAAATCAGCGAGTAGCGATCCGGAATGATTAATCCTCGGCGGTGGGTCGGAAGGGGGATGGATGAAAATGCAAATTCCGATCGCGCATCCGTCGTGGTCCCCGGGCGCGCGACACGCCACCATCGAAAGTGGATGACGAGCCATCCCCGCGATTTCCGCATGCGATTCCGCCGCCGATCGGGGAGCTCAGTCGCGAATAATGTCCTCAGGCTGTCGTGAAAGTAGGCGTCGGCAAAGCGTATGCGTACATTAGCATTTAGCAATTAGTGGGGAACGGTATTCCATCGCGACCCCTTCCGTCTCGTTCGTTCGTTCGTTCGTTCGGGTGCGTGCGCGCGGATTAAGAGCGCGAAACGCTCGCGCGTGATCCGTCTGCGCCCGCGAGAAGGGTGGAAAATCAGTGTACTCGTGTCGGGGGAGGAGGAGGAGGTGTGTGGTAATGGTATAAATATGGAGTACCCGCGGGTAGTGAACGCGGGACACCGTTCGTGTGTTTCGCACTTTCCTTTCGCGGAAGGAATTTCCACGCTTTCCGTCGCGTTTGTCGCGTTTGGTGCGAGCGTTTTCGTAAACGCGAGCGTTTCGTCGTTTTTTCCCCTTCTCGTGTTAATGGCGAGGGGGTCTTCTTTCCGCGAGGAAACAAACTTCCCTTTCGTGCATTGGTTTGGTTTTTTTTTTTTTTTTCTCTCTCTTCTTTGTGGAAGGAAAAGCCGATAAAAGGGAAGGGTGCGATTCTTTTTTTCCGATCGAGGAGAAGTGAATGCAGTCGAAATGTTATCAATTAGATATTATAGAAGTTTCTTAATAATTTCTAACAGTTGTTGACAAACTAAATGTTAAAATCATTTCATAGTCTCCTTTTCTTTGTTACTTTTATATCGATCCATATTTTGCAATTTTGGCATTCGAAGAATGTAAAAAGTAAAGAAAAGTATACAAAATGAGAAACTTCCTTCCCTCGCCATTCCTTATTACTTCTTTCCACGTATAATTCCTCCATTAACTCACCCCTTCACCATTTATACATCACACCATCCCGAATTAACGATCATATCTATTTTCCTGTTCAAACTATCATTCATCTTGACTCGAACTTCAGAATTTCAAAAGCAGATTTTTCATTCTCGTTCCCCGAAGTAAGGTAAAGTAAAGTAAGAAGATTTAAAAGATTTTCAGCATCGAAGAAAGATGCACCGAACGAGATATATATATATATATATATTTCAATTTGTCCTCTCTTTCTCTTTGCTTAAGAGTTCACCTACCGTTAAGATCCTGTCCACTCTTCCACACAATTCTCTCTTCCTCGCAACATCCTCTTCTGGGACACGAGTTTCTCCGTGAAACTATATGAAAATTCAAGCAACGAGAGGTTGGTAAATACCTTAAGCCGTGTAATGGAATATTCGCACATTAGCGACAGGCCATTAATACGGTAGTCCTATCCACAGAATGGCGTTTCACTCTTTAGCGGACGATAAAGTGGGTTACCGCTTGATGTACAAGGTGTGGTCGAAAAATTCGGCTATTTTTTTCCTCGTAAATTATTTATTTCAAGGCGTGGCGAAATTTACGACGATTCTCCTTCAAAACAATTACAATTGTTACACAATAGCGTTTTTTTTCTTTTCTTTTTTCTTTTCAACTTGCATCTTTATACAAATATATAAATCAATTATCAATTACTTGTTCGATTATTTTAACTTTCGAAACCGTTTCTTTTTTAATGCATATCTAATGAAAATCTAAGCAGAGGAAAAAATCAGTCGATCATAAATCTGATGAATGGAATAGAGAAAGCACAACGCTATCTCGTCATCGTATTAATCATTTCAATCTGACTTTTTCCCCATTCAATTTTAATTTCTCTTCCTTTCAGAAATAAATGTATAATTTGTGCCAAAGACAGGCTATTACGTTAGCTATTACGAAAGCAAACGAATAAGAATAAACGCGACGATGCAAGTTGAAAAGAATGTAACAACGCGTATCTTACAACCCAAATATGCAATAGTGAATAGAATAATTCATCGATAATCGAGAAAAAAAACAATCTCAAATTTTGATCTTGCATAAAAACGCTTTCGCTTTCGTATATTTTCAAAGCCTGTTTCGATGAATTCATCGTAAATCGTGTTATCCTTTCGAATAAACAATTAACGAGAAAACTCCCCCGAACTTTTCGATCACACCTTATATACATGAAGTCGCGCGCGCGCGTAACCGCACACAACCCTCTTTATAATTGTTTGGACACGAAAAGCCGCGCGCGTAAAACACCGTTTCCTTACGTGCCCCGTTCTCTTTGTTTGTTCTTCCATGTTCGCGCATCGCGCCCGTTAAATTGAATTTACCTCGGCCGACGGCTAACCATCGTGTATTTGTCTTCGAAAATACGCGGGAATACCGCCGATCAACCGGGGAGGAGGGGAGGGGGAGGAGGGGGAACAATCGAACGCCACGCCTCGTTTCGTTTCCATTTGTATGTTTGTTTTTGCTACCTGGCACGATGGTCGTAACGAAGCACGATTAATGGGACTTGTGAAATGCCTGCGGACGGATTTCGGGGTGGATTTCTTCTCTTTGGAGGAGTCGTTGATGGATAATAAATTATTATCCTGTTTTGTTCTTTCATCTCGTAGAATGAATATTTTAAATTTATTAAATTTAATTTATGCAGATTCGGGCAGATTATTTTCATTTGCCAAGTTCAACGATTTTACATGATTTTACGCGATCTCTGGATCCTCGCTCGAATCGAGTTGTAGAAAACTATATGCATGTCTCTCGAATGCGAAATATTAATATTCAAGGGATTTGTTTAATTGTTCGAATTTTCAAATTTGATCGTCTTGAGAGGTTAGTTTCTTTGTACAGGAAAATCGTCGCTCATTATATTCTTCGTTTATTTCTACCTTACCGTCCTTCCTTCGACGTTCTCGACGTTTTTCAATAATCCGTACGGACGGACAGAAATTATTGGCCGTCCACCACAAGCGGTTTCAATTTTTCACGTGACGTGGAGACCGCCAACGAGGATTTTTTCGTATCGTATATATGATAGGCGAAATTTTTTCACGTTGGGAAATACTATCGCTCGTTAACGTCGGAACGACTGGTGTCAAGTATGATGTAATACGTTGTAACGCGTTCAGCATCGCGATAAAAGCTTTTGGAAACGAGCCACGCTCGGGTTTCCGGGTGACAGACGAGCCAGAAACGCGTTTAACGATGTCCCATCATCGGTTACATTGATCGCTCGATGATCCGCTTGTCAATAGAGGATGGTTTCGAGGGTGGTTTTTACGAGCCTTCTTTCGAATCATTCGAGTCATCCTCGCTCGAAAACATTTTTAATGAGATCAGAAGTCATTTCTAAACCCATTCATTGTGTTAATCTGGATCGAGCTACTTTCCTGAGCGACGACCCGCAATTAAGAGATCGAGATGATTTTCAGGTTGTACCTTAATGACTATCTGCAATTGTGCAGGGAATAATATCGTATTGATATCGCGAATAATGATTATGGGGCAAGTATTCGAGCTTCGTTATTGATTTTTATTAATTGCTCTTTGTTTAATCGTAGTTTTTCTTCTATTATATGTATATACAGTGTCATCAGGAACATCTAGAATTCAAGACAGAAGTTGATGTATAAAAATGTCAATTACTGTAGCTCATTTATTCAATTATAAATAAAAATAAGATAATAAAATATATTTTTTTATATACCAATTTTTGTAGTTATTTTTAGCGCTAGAATCAACCCTCCAAAAGTGTTTCAATATATATATATTAACACTCTGTATAAACGCTATTTATTCTATCTGCACCTATTCAAAAGAATTCATTGATATCTAAAGAAACTTTGTAATAATTGTTTTGAAATTTAGAATATAAAACAAATGTGAGTGAATAAAAATTGAAATTAGAATATATCAAGTCAAAACATGTCTTCTTTATAACAACACCCTAATGATAATCTGACACTATATACTTGCATAATAAAAAAAGTATAAATTATATCTAATAAAAATGATCCATAAATTGAAAATACTGAAGAAATATATATATATATATATATATTTTTATAAAATATATAAATATTTTCTATTTATAAAATAATCATATAATTGTTTATTATTGCCAATTTTATTGTATTTAATATTCATATTTTATTACCGAATTGAAAAAAAAAATATATATATATATATAAAGTATATTTAAAACAGTGAATTCAATAATTGAAATACTCGAAAACGTGGTTTCAAAGCGGACATGCAGTTAGAGAAACCTCAGTTTTATCTTTTTAACGGGAAAGCAGTTGTCGGCAGGAAGATAACGTTCCAATTCAACGAATTCACCCAAATTCGCGGGAACATCGTCCAATATTCTCTCTATCGCATTCCACGCGAGTGTTCCACCCCTAGAAACTCATTTCACCTCGTACACGTGACAGAATCGGCGAGCTGGGACGAGCAATTTCCTGGATTAGGGAAACACCAAGGTAATGCTCTGTCCAGGTATTGCGAAACCCGCAACTACCTCTCGCAATTCTTACTTTGAACAACAAGCAATATGAACGGTGATTGCGAGTTATACCTGTGTTTCCACTTCGATTTTCATCCGGGACTCGCAATGAAAATCGTTTGTTAGAAAAGAGAATTTAATTTTAAAGTCTTTGCGAGAATGATTTATAAATTTTCCTGAATATTTGGAGAAGATTAAAAATTTATTTCCTTAAAATTAATTATTACTGTAATGTATTTTATCCTTGACACGAAGATTCTTATATTTGTAGAAGAATAAATTTACAATTTAAAAATATTGCAAATATTCTTTTTTTATAATACGTAGACCATTTATTAGGTGTTTATCAATTTTATTGAATTATATCAATAATTGATAATGAAATATAAAAATAAAGAAGAACGCGTAAAAATACGATCATCGTATTTTTATATTAAATTAAATTCTTCTAAAGTGTTTATTATAATAAAAATATTTATTTGGATTATTTCTTCTTAATAATGATGCGACGATAATACGACGATAACATTTACAGATATATTCGATAAATTATCAATTGTCGAACAAGAATTTCGACAGATTTGATGATGGAGTTGATAAGCTCACAATAAGAATTTCAATTTCAAACACGTTATCTACGACTTCATCATTACGATTAGATATAACCAATTCTTATATAATTATACATATATAATTACACAAACACTGTGCAACGAATATAACATTCTGCAAGAAAAGTTCAATCGACGTTATTTCTATTAAGAATATAAGAAGAAAAATGTTGTTCTGTTAAGAAAAATGTAAATCTATCAAATTGAACATGTTGTAACAGATAAAGATTTCTATTAGGCGCAACGATATATCGTCAATAAAAATGAACAACAACACGCTCTGTTAAATAATACGTAACTGAAACACTTGGTTAAACATCCGCGCGCGTATTCAATTAAACGACAACGCCATTATTCGAGGATTCACCCCTTCATCCTCATTAAAGAATCGAAAAACCATCGAGAGGCGGCTAACAGCCCATTTCCATTAGACACACGCGATCGTTTTCGTACCCCCCTCATGTGGGTACGCAACCGCGTTGGAGGATCGATCGCGTGCAATTACGAAGCGTACAGGGGGGTGCACGCACTCGGCCAATGACATTTTCTTCCATTTTCCTTCTTCGAGCCCGTATCCCAGCTTAGCCCAGAGGCTAAGAGTCGTCATCATCATCGCCTTCGCGGGAAGGAATACGAGCGAACAATGCGAGCGTTGGCAGAGTGATCATGATTTTACGTTTCTTTCGCGCGTTACAATTGCGTACGTGGGCCCTTCATCCCTGTATCGCCTCGCTTTAACGTTCTCCACGCTGGAGAAATCCCTTTATTCGCGTTGAAGAAAGAGAAAAAAACTCCCTATGCCACGTCGTTTTGCCTCTCCTTTTCAGATCTCTGGAAAATTTCTTTTTCAATATGAAATAGAAATATTTATTCGATTCGATGACGATGGATCGTGTATACTCGATTGTACGCTTTTTGTTTCTTTTTTTTTTTTTTTTTTTTAATTGTTAACACGTTCGATTGGATGTTGATTGAATGTTGATTGATCGTTACGTGTGCTACGAATGTTGAATGAAAAAGCAGTTTTTTTTTCACGATAAACTGTTCAGATATTTTTATAAAAAATAAACAAAAGTGCTGACTAAAAGTGCTGAATAATAAAATTTACCTGTGAATAATTTTTATGTCGAATATATTTTTACGTTGCGAAATCTGTATATGTATCATCGAGCGTTTTTTTTTTTTTTCGAAATCTCGTGAGGTTTGATTTTTTCATCCCCCGATATATATTGATTTGTATGATTGTAAAATTGTCTGCGTGCTAACTGAATCGAGATACGTTGAACGTAATAATCGTAATTTCAATTTTTTTCTAATTTTTCTTTGTTAGTGTATCTCGTAAAATTTGTAAAACTTCAAATTTATTCATCAAATTTATTTATCTTTATTTTTTATCACTTTCCTCGATCCTTGCAATTATCAAAGCGTTTGACAATTCTTCGAAGACAAGCAAAGCGTCTTTATATTTACATATATCTTGAATTCTATATTATTTTTCTCCAATTATTCAAGCATTTAACAATCTTTTGAAGTCATACAAAGTAAAAATATTTGCATATTTACATCTTGAAATTCATTCAATTTTCCTCTGTCACTATTTTCTCCATCAATTATCAAAGCGTTTGAAGTTGAACTGAAAGAAGAGTACTGAAGTTGCTACTATTAAGAAATTGTCCATCGAGAAGAGCGTTCCGTTATATCTGTTGTTACAAATAACAACAAAGGATGATTTTTGAAAAAATTCGTAAAAATGATGTAAAGCGATAAAACGTAGAAAAAAAAAAAAATAACCATAAGCCTTTTTTTCCCTAGAGGGATAGATGTAAAACGGTCGATATCAACCTTGTCTCCTTTCCTCGTCTTCCCGTTAACTTCCTGTCGAGCATTAACCGGGTGTCGGATTACCGCGTTCCATTCCTAAGCTGGCATAGAAACAGACAGCTTAATCTAGCCCGATTTACCTAAGCGACCAGTCGATCAAATTCGATCAGAGACAATGGAGTGGAAAAAAAACGGAGAGAAAAATCTCGACTCGGTTCGACGATACAGTCATTGCAAAGATATTTTTCAAGTCTCTTTAAATATTTTCTATTCGAATTCGATGTTTGTTCAATTGATCAAAATTAACTCGTGTAAATGTAAAAAAAATTGAATTAACATTTTAAAATATATATATATAATAAATATTAGAATAGGAAATAGTACTAATTAAGATTAATAAAAAAACTAATATTAGAAAAAAAATACATAAGAAGAAAAAAGAAATCTTGATTTACTTTGATGATTCTAAATAAATAATATTTGATTTAGAAATTTTTAGCGTTGACAGACTAATAAGAATTAACTCGTGTAAATGTGAAAATGAAATTAACATGATGAAACATATTTGCACGCAGCTATAAAAAGAGAATCGAAAAATCATATAAAATTATATGACACTCTTTGAAAGAAACGATATTTTGATTAAAAAAAAAAAAAAATATCATTAAATTTAATTCTAATGAATATTCCAAAATGAAGTTATATAAAATATAACTATTAACGAAATCCTTTCTTCTTTTCTCAAAAAATTCTCTTTGTAATAAATTTTTGCATACTTCGATAAAAAAAACGCCATTAACAAGAACATTTGAGAAAATACATACTGCTGCACAATTTTAAAGGTTGAAGAAAATTGGATAATGATGATGTAAAAAAAAAAAAAAAAAAAAAAAATTCCCGACGACACAAGATACACAATTCAGATACTCTTAATTTACCCATCTGATCATCCCAACTCAATTATCCTCGAAACGCCATCGCGTTAAATAGCAATCGCATACCAAGAAACGAAACAAGAAAACCAGTCTGAAAAAAAGGCTCACCCCATTTGAAACGGTAGCATACATACAATACGAGCGGACGTTACCATCGAACGGCCACCAAAAATCGAGCCTCGATCGCATTTATGGACAAACAAACTGTATACCAACCGGACCCCAATCTCCGTTCCGATCTCGGGCACGAAACAGCCGGCTGGTAACAAAGGTGACCAGAATCGCGGATCATAAAATGCAGCAAAAATAACTCCGAATTTAGCGTGGTACACGGCTATAAATCTACGCCGCTTCCGACGTTAAAGAGTCGTTGGTACACCTCGATCGGCTCAAGGTTCTTTGACCGATACACGTCGAAACGAGGGTGTGTACACGGCTTTCGCTATGGCGCTATAAGCTCCTGTGACTTTCGCGTACACTGGCCCCGTGATCCAGGGGGTTGGTGGAAATAAAGCGAGCTACACACTGAACATTAATCCTATTTCGCGTTGAGGTAGGTTTGTTTCTTTCTTTCTTTTTTTTTTTTTTTTTTTTTTATTTGCGTTCTCGATCAAAAAAAAACTAGAATAGGATAACGATTCAATATTGTTTTTCATATAAATATTTATTTCGTGCTGCGAAAACGAAAGATTGGAAGAATGCTTTAATTGAAAAGTAGGAAACTAAAATTCTTTATACCCGTTGTGTATATGAAAGAAGTATTATTTTTAATTTATTTCTGGTTTTTCTTAGAACCTGCTATTTTTTATATTTTTTTCTTTAAACATGGTATAACGCGAAGAAAGTTCAAGGAATGTACAAGAAATTGCTAGAATATTAATATACAACCTATGTATAATTTCACTAGACATCTGAAGGCACTCGATCATGAAGAAAAGAGTTAAATCATTTAAATAATTCAAGTAACTTGATATCAGGGAGATCGAAAATCAAATCTAAACCATTAATTTACATACTTTCCTATATAATTTAATATCCACTTTTGTTCGAACAAAAATTAAAACAATTTAACGCGAAAAATTTTTATGTTCAACTTAAACTTCGTGATACCATTAATAACTATAATTATTATACCGTGGATCGATAATTAAACGGCATTTAAACAAAGATCGATATAAACCAGTCTGCTTCGTTACACGAAAATCGTGTTGTCCAATATAGTTGGAACCGGAAGCAATAAAATTTTTTCCAATCGCTCGATTACCCTTAATCGCCGGGTAAATAAAATTTTTCGCTCAAATTGTTGGAACGTTCGAAATCCGATCGATAAAATCGCTTTAATCTCGATCTTCTGTAACAAATCGAGCGAATAAAGAGGGCAGGAATTTGGTTGGACTCGGTGTGCGCGAAGCTTAAACGCGATTAACTCGCCATGTTATGTCTCCAGAATCCTGCGGGACCGTTTTACGAGACGTCGTATACGTATCGCGCGAAATTTGAAACCTGATTCTCATAAAGTGTTCTCGTTGAATTAATTCGAGGGACTAACGCTAATATTTACTGCTTACCATTGATTGCGAGGGTATTATTTGATTGTCCAATATCGCTTTTCGGTTTTTTTCAATTTAATGGTTAATAAAATTTAATGGATTTTGTTCAAATTTAAACGAATAGAGAATAAAAATAAAATAATTCTTTTTTCTTCCCTTTTTCTAATTTGATAATATTTATAAAATTTATGATACGATAATTTTCACAACGATTTACGACAACGAATAGATTATAATTACGTAATAAAAATTCATAACACTGTGCGATTTGCGATTTGCGCGCAAAATACGTATTAATCTCCTCGTTTTTCAAAATTACAATAAAAAGCTACATCAATCGATCAAAATTCTTTCTTTCGCGAGCGAAACAGAGTTCCCTTATTAAATTCAAAGGAGCGAAGGATAAAATACAAGTTAATAAAGGGAAAAAGGATTTTAAAGATATTCAAGGCAAGGGGAAATATAAATGATTCCATTACAACGAGAAATAAACAAGATTATTAAACTGGCTCTTAATTGAGCCGCATAAAACATCGATGCTCAACGACGAAATCTAAATCAAACTCTTCCTCGTCATTTATTTTATTTTCAAAGTTTAATACACGATAAGCGGCAAGATTCGTACGTGGAACGATCGAGAGGAAAGATATTAACGCGCAAGCGAATCCTCGGCAACAAGATGGATCGTGTGAAAACTATAACGACGCGCGAACAAGACTTTCACTTACACGTGGAACACGATTATACAATCATGGTGTCGATCTTCCCTTAATTATGGCTCGCGATCGTTGGCCAAGATACAACAAATTACCGGATCTTAATTTTCCTCTTCCTTCCCGACGTTTCCTCGAGCCCGGTGTTGCAAAGTGTGGAATAAATACGACCATGTGAGAAATTATGGGTTTAAGAGGAGTTTCTTCGACGCCATGAAACGAAATATCGAACGGTTGCATGCGAGAATTGTATCGTGCAACCGGTTGTACTTTAGAAACCCAACTTATAATGAATATTCGATGCTGGACTTCAGTTTCGTTCAAGTTCTTTGCCGTTCACTGTTGGTATGTTGTACGATAAGATTGTGACTTGATATCGCATTAATTAATTATTGCGATCATTTATTATTTTTAGAAACTATATTATATTATGATTGTGACTTGATTATAATATAATTGTTATAATTGATTAATTTTATTTTTTTTTTTTTTAGCAATGAGTTTAAAAAGAATTATACGTAATTTATTAGATTGATTTTTCAATCTATTATTAGATTATTCAATCTTGTTAAATGTTTCAAAATATTTGTTATTCCATCCAGTGGCGATCTTAATTTTGTAACTATCATACAAAAACTTAAACCAAATGATTACAATATTTCCTGACGCGATATACATCAATATTGTTAAGCTTCGATACAAAAATATTTTACCAAATACTCGTCATCCTTTCCAATTCTAATTTCTATATTTCCAAAATAAAACTAACACGCTTAATCAAATGAATCTGAATTTCAACCAAATCTCACTTTCTTCGCAACTAAACACTCTTTTCGTCCAAAAATAAATCCTTCTATCCCACACCCCCTCCAGCAATTTTTCCAAGATCGATCAACATCCGCTAGCCAAGGAACGCACGAGAAAATAAAGACGAGAAACGCGTCAGATTTACGGCAAACATTAACCCCCTTTCCACCTTTCGAAGGAGCGAACGTGGCTCGTCGATAAATCGACATCGATCATTGTTTCGTCTCGGCAATCCCGGGGGTTGACGTTAACGACGGAATTCAAGCCTGGATGGCGTGGGTCGTAAAAACCCTCCCCCCCTCCGACGACACCCTTTCCTCCATTGCCCGGTGCACGGAACTTCGTATAGCCGCGAAACTCGAAACCATGGCGTTGAATCGAATTAATTGAAATGGCCGGTGCTATTATAAGAAGTTGCGGTGCTCGTTTCGCCGGGGGGAGGGGGATCGGATCGATACCCCCGGTGCACCGTGTGAGCCTCTCTCTCTCTCTCTCTCTCTCTTTCTCTTTCCTTGGAACCAGTTTGTCGTCTGGCTTTATTAAAACAAGTAATTACAATCTTATTATAAACCTATCGCCGCTCCAAGTCCCCTTGAGAGACCAAATGAAAATCATTTCTCCGCCATTTTTCCCTCGTTTCGACCCGGAATATCGGATCGATTTATATTCGTCGCTCCTTTCGTTCGATTGCAAAAAAAAGAAAAAAAAAGGATTGCGATTGCTTTTTCCACGTTCCTTTTTCAGTTTTTATCTCGTTTCTCTTTCCAGTTTCGCGCTGGTTAGTTCGTACTTAATTCGAACACATCGACTGGATAAGTTTCTGTCAGGTGGGAGCATTTATCTCGGCCTGCCTCGCTCGATCTGTTGCGATTTAACACGCCGATTTTAATGGCGGCAAATTTAATACCGACGATTGCTACGGGGAGTGGAAAGGAAACCGTGTTTTATTCCTCCTCTTCTTCCCTTTCGTTTTCTTTTTCCTTTTTTCCTTCTTTTTTCGCTCGTAGATAAGAAACGCTTTGAGAAGATTGAGCTTGGGATGTGATTAATGAATGGATGTCGGAATAAATTGGTATTTCAATCCCGATACGAATTTTTTTCATCCTTATCTCGTGGGTTTCTAGATTAATTGGGCATGAGTAATGTATTGTAAAGTATTCATGGTATTGATTTTTTCTTCTCCCAGTGAGCGATAGATTCTTAATTAAATAAAATAAGGGAGGAAATAAAAATTTATTGGTTCCTATACGATTAGAAAAAGATATCGTACGATGAAATTTTATGTTTAAGTAATAAAAGTGGATAGAGTAAAATGATAGAGTAAACTCTGTATAGTTATTTCGAACAAGAATTAAACAAGTCTATTTTAAAATAGACAAGAATTCCAAGCACGACATCATTGAAATATATTGAAAGTCGGTGACCGCAACAGTAAATCGTTAAGCATCGTTGAATTCATTTTTCTCTACCCTAGCTGCTGTACCAGAAGGAAAAAAATTATATGATTTGTGACTCGAGATTTTCCCACTGTAGTAGTGTTTCTAGAAAAAAAAAAAAAAAAAAAAAAGAAAAAAAAATCCTGAAGAACCGGCGTAACTAAGTGCCAGGAAAGAAGTGACAGCTTTATGGGAACCATACCCTTGACCTGAGCTTCGAAGCACACGTTCCAAGCTTCTGTATTCGAGAATTTCTCGCGAAAATATTCGTAGGATTAAAAAACGTTCACTATCTCCAAAAAAAAAAAAAAAAAAGAGAAAAGAAAAGAAGGAAGAAAAATATTCAAAGAAAATAAATTTTTTTATAACCTGCGACTATCTTCCTGTTTAAAATTTATTCCTTTTGAAATATTAAGATATTAATTTCTCTCTTTTAAATAATAAACTAATACTGAAGGTAATTATATTTTGAAATAATAAAAATTTGGATTTTTTTAAATTCATAGAGATCAATAATAGAGATAAATAAACAATTAATACCATAATATTTCATTTTATTATGCATGCACTCTATAAGCACACTATTATTTTATTAGAACACTGAACAATTGTTTATAAATTTCTAAAATTTTCAAATAAAAGACAAAACAGAAGAAGAATAGATTATTTCTTGCAACATTTAATTCATCTTTTTATAAATGTTCAACCGAATGATTTCTCGAACAAATCTACCGTCGTCGTGTTCCCAAACATTGCAAATTCGTTGCGAATGCTTTTTTCAACCACTCATAAATAACAAAGATTTACTATCCATTTAACTGCTCCACCCTGCATATATATCCTCGTTCACGAAGCATATTACGACATCCCGGTAAGAAATACGGTTTTCTTTCCCTATCTCCCAACTATAGACGATTATTCTCATTTTCCGTCTCGTTACCAGACTTTGTATCTGTCTTTCATAAAAATGTTTAACCCTTGTTCCTCCCGATGTCTCCTCGCCCATAATTTAACTCGTTCGAACGTTTCAACAATCGACTTGAGCTCGTTAGACATCGTAACAACGTAACATCAAACGATTATTTACAACAATATTCACAATGATATATATATATATATCAAATATAATATATATCATCGTCACTTTTATTGCATATGCATATATATATATAAATACATGATTCAATATTACGTGTAAATTTGCCACTTCGAACGTATCGTATCGAATCGTAAGTCTCGTAAATCTCGAGGAATCTTAATAGATTTAATTGGGTTAACGAGCTCGAATGTCTCAGAACGCTCGAAAGTCTCGAAAAATCTTCAGATTCTTCACTGTTTCATGAATCTTCAAATATTTTTAATATTTCCGTCGAAATTGGGAATAAAATTAACTCAATTTACAGTAATTGAATCAATTAAATGAAATCGATATTCGTAATAGTTCTTTTAAATGTTTTAAAAAATGTTATAAAAAAAATTAATCGCTTATCCATTTCATTCAATTTAAATGTTTTTAATATTCTGAAAATTATCACTGAAAGGAAATTAATGAATTATTGATAGGTTTCCAAATTAATTAAACCTAAGTTTAAAAGTTTTACTCGATAATGATCGAAATGTTAAAAAATGGAAATAGACTCAACATTGTATCGGAGGAATCAATCAAAATTATCGGAAGGATCTTGTTAGATCTTGATTAAAACGAAGAATGATTTTCTTTTTTTTTTTTTTTTTATGATGCATACAGACGTTGCAAACTTTTTCACAGGATATTGCGCTATTAATAAAACATTTTTTACTCCATTTTATAGAGAGATTATGTATCGGGTAAGAATACAACACGAATTCGTTACACATTCTGAGACTAGTTGGATAATTTTATAGCTTCGAGGAACTATTCGTACCTTAGATAAAAGTACAATATATAATGAACACGACTGTGATATTTCTAGCGATATTTCACAACGTAAAATCTCGAATAAAAATAGCTTCAGGAGAGATCAAATGAAAAGAACACCTAAAATAATATAATAAACACCTATGATATACGAAACAAATAGATATTATTTTTTTACAATATTTGAAATATTGTAATACGAAGTGGAACAATACGAGAAAAATCTAAAATCAAAACCTATTCTATTTCACGATATTTATGAATAAATTGAAACTACTTTATTATTTAACATTAATTTTGTTTAAAAATTGAAATATTAAAAGATTAGATGACTATTAACAGACCTTAATTCAATTCTTTATAATGGCTAACGAAATATCCAATTAAAATTCTAATTAATACCAAATACTAAAATTTTATTGGAAATAAAAGGTTTTTGAATAAGAAATTCTATACACGTAATTCTTTTTTCTTGCATGCTAAAAAACTGAATTGAAAAAAATCCTATCCTCCATCTATATATAAAAGTTTCCCTTCTTTAGAAATAATTTCAAAGGCGCATAAATAAATACGAAGCATGGAAATACGAACCCTATATACAATAACATGTTTGATAAAAAAAAAGAAAAAAAGAAATCATACAATTTCGTTTTCTAACATCAAAAGTTTCATTAAAGGGCTAACTACGCTCAGCACACGACTATAACAATACAAAGGCAAGGAAAATTTCGAAAAGGCCAATACAATTCTGCCTCGACCAACATTCATACAGAATAGAACCCTCATCTTCCACAAAACGCATACACTCGCAATAACGACCAAATGTCATCCTAGACTGTCCACGTCTCTTTTCCACCCCATTCCCGTGAATCACCTGGTCCAAGCGGAGTTGCACAAAGAACAGGAAGACATCGGTACCCTATACACTCCACTTATCACTCGTGTGTCCTAATGGGGCCCCGTGCAAGGGGTTGCGTCGCTACGATCGATCCTTGTCCAACTACGCAAACGTTGCCTCGAACGTATTATTCGTGATTATTTGGACGAAAGGATGGCGTCGAATGAGAATAATTGGAAAATGAGTGTGCAGATTCGTTGAATGAAAGGGAATGGAGAGGAAAAAGAAACTTCGTGGATATTGCTAAGATTGGAGCTACGTGTGTGGCCGTCGTAAATACGCGGCAACTTATGTTTCCGTTTAGCGTCACTCACCACCGTGTAAATTTTACGCGACAATACGTTCCCATAAACGAACTATATGAATTTTTTCGCGATTTAAATGATGCATGATTGATTCACGGATAATCCCGGCTATAAATAATTTCGTTTATTGCGAAGAGAAATTTAGAAATTTGCAAAAGAAAGAAAAGGGGATGGGGAGATGAAGATTATACGATGATTTTGTAGTTTTAGGATGACTAAAGAGAATATTATATCATATTTTCCCCATACGATTTTATACAAAATTAAATATCCACAAAAGTTTCGGATACTAATGTTGAATACTATATGTATACTACCATAAACGCATATAGATACCTATAAAACTAAAATTTAATAACTCGAAAACTAAAACTGATTATGTAAAAGAGAAATTGATTATGTAAAAGAGAAATTGTTCAAAACGATATTTTGCCTTTGACAATATTAACAAATTAAAAGGATCAATAAATAAACTCATACTTCAAATTACGTGAACGCTTCTACAAAGAAGAAGCTAATCGGAGAAGATTCCCAGTAATTAAAATTCTAAAAAAAAAAAACCAAACACCTTTCCTGATATTCCACTCTAACTTCCTAACATCTCTTCCGCGCAAAAAGCCACAGTCTCCTCTCCGATTAAAATTCCCGAGACAAACGTGGCAGGGATTCGGGAATAAAAAATCGTGACGAAAAACTAAAAGACCGCGCCGGCAAGATTTACGCCCTAAATCTCGCCCTCCCTTTCCTCTTTTATCTCGGTGCCACGGTGTAACGGAAGGTGTGCTTCAGTGAGAGAAGAGACGGACGCGACGATAAGCAGCATCTTGTTCCGCCGATAACACGGTATACAACGCGCTCCCGTTGAACAGGGGGGAGGGGGAGGAAGCTGTGTACACACTTGTGGGAACACAATTCAGGGAAACTGTCTTCCGTTACACGAGGGCCGAGTGACGTCGCCCCCGTGCGACACGCATGTTTCCTCGTGGTGACAGTCAAACGATTCACTATCCTCCTCGGTCGCCCTTGGAACCCCGCCGAGCTGCCCGCACGCCCTCGTTCTCGCGGATAAGTAAAAACCGCCACGAGGCCGGCGAAACGACCCGCGAAAAGCGTCGCGAGCAAAGTGCTCCGGTCGTTTAACCGTCGACATCCTCGTCGTTGTACGAAAGATCGCGCGCTCTCTGGGATAGGAGAAAAAGTCGGAGGAGGGATGAGAAAAAATTGACGGAGGAGGAGGAGGAGGAGGAGGAGGAGGAGACCGAGACAAATGACAGAAGTATCGCCGCGAAGAAGGAGGATGAATTTTTTTTGTTTGGACAAGACGCGTTGGTGTGAGATGAGTAATTGATAACCTTGGGGATTGAGCATGATTTGCATTCGAATTATTAATTGGACGATTGGAATAACAGATGTATTTCGAGCCTCTGTGTGGTCCTATTTTTACTTAACTTTATATTTGACAAGATATTTGAGAAGAATATGAATATGAAGAATATCTTCTTTAGAAATATAGACTTTGGAGATTAATAAGGGATTAGGAATTTTATAATAGGTAAAATGAATTTCTTGTAATAAATACGAAATATTGAACTATTATAAACTTCAATATCCTTAATTAATCTAGAAGAAAGGAAAAATATGAAGATCGATCTATCTCCAGAAAAAAATTATCTTCGAGGTTCGAGATCTGACGTGACGAAAGATATCGAGATTAATTCTTGGAATTCACACAGATTCGTCTATCTCCTCTCGTCAATTTTATACAATTTTAACATCACCATAAGATCTACCGACGTCCATGGTCACGACACTATTTCCACGAATCGATCCAAGAACGTCAATGACCTACAGACACATCCCGAGTTCACGAGGATGAGCCTGGTGGAAAAACAGCGCGAGATATCGCGAGGTTACGATCCACGGACAGCCGCCCTTGTGAAAATATTGTTTCAACAGCGGCCACGAGGCTTTACGAGGTCGCTATTATCCGGGAGGCCGCCTCGTTTCGTCGCCCTCCCCCTCCTCCCTCCCCCGACGTTATACAAGCGCGTAGCACGTGGGGGTGATCTTTAATTGAGAGTCGATAGCCCCGTTACTAAAGGGTTGAATGTGGAACGCGAAACGAGGAAAATATGTTACGCGGACGGTAGAAGCGCAAAAGATTTGTTTACGCGAGCCGTTCGAATACGTGGAATTTATTTCGATGTTTATTAATACGAGCATTTGTTTATATTGAGGAATTTAAATAGAACTGATAATATAATTCTCGGTAATGTTGGAAGGAAAAAAGGAAAGAAAAAGATTATTTTTGATTATTTCAAAACAATGACAAGAAAATGTTTTCTTATTACATGTAAATTTTTAAATATTAATTCAGAATATGATTTTCTTAAGACAATTTTCTATCCATTTCTCAAATCCATTCTTGACGAAATTTAGAAGTTTTGAATTATATACATAAAAAATAATAGGTTTCTTTCCTTCTAACATGTTAAAATATTTCCTAATAGTTTTAATTCATTTTAGTTATTTAATTATCCTATATTGTCCTATATATTATCCTATATATTATCCTATAACTATATTATCCTAACTGCTACATATTAAAATCGATTTAAGAATAATCATAAAAAAAACACTGCATTAAATATCTAAACTATTGAATTAGTTTCGACAGTTTCGAATGAAATGGACACTTGGAACGTGATATTTTTTTCTATATTTCTTATAAAATATTTTAGAATTCAAAAGAATAGTATTAACTATATATTAAACACTAAAACTTGAAGGATATATTTATATATCCTTTGATAGGATGAACAAAAATATTATTATGAATTATTTTTTGCCTCAAAGAATTAGCAATCGAACACTAAGACTCTAATCTCTTTCCCTTTTTACTTTCCCTCCACAAAATCAAATAATCCAAGTATCAATCTCGTCCTACCTAATATCCTCACTTACTCGATACTTATTCCGACACCCTGAAAACTCTAAAACCCTCTTCATCTTCTCTGAACATCCACTCCTGGTTTCACCTTGGAACAAGTGAATAGAAATCTAGAGTAACAGAGACAGGAGTTAATCGAATCGCGCTCGTTAATCCGTGGTCGCAAATAATTAATGATCAGCTGCGTGTAACGTTGTGCACGCAGCTGTTGGCATCGCAAAGATGGATTAACGGTACAAGGGAATCGAATTTGAATGGAGTCGAGGGCCTTCGAAAATCCCTCTCCTCCCACGGTCCTGTGTATTATACGCGGTCCTGCTCGATGTGATGCGCTCACGAATCCAGTCGACGACACATCCCCGTGTGGATAAATCCGTCTCTGGAACGATTTTAGGTTGAACCGTTTACGGTCACCGGAACGACCCGCTTTATTGGACGATAAAACGATTTCCGGTTTTGAATTCCAGTTTCAAGGAGCATAGTTTGGGATCGTGACGAAGCCACAAATTGGAAATTCTCCCCTTGTATGAGACTAATGCGATAAAACTGATGATGGCTTCGATTTTTGAAGAGAAATTAGGGAAATTATGTGTTTGTAGAATATTTGGTTTTCGAGTTCCAAAAAAAATGTGATTGTAATCAATCGTAAATTTGGAATTTTTACGCGAGATCAAAGTGATAAAATTAAGGGTTTGATTTTTGAAGATACCCTTCGAAATGTGACGCATTAAAATCGAAAACCACTGATCGGAATATAATGCATATATATAATGTTACATATATGCAACAATCAATACAAAATGATTAAAGTTAAGAAGAATTGCACGAACTGGAACATATATACCGTTATAAAGAATAAAAATATCTGGAAAAAATGAGAATCAAGTGTGTAATATAAATTAATTAAACGACTATCGATCCTGTCAAAATATTTAAAATTAAATAGCCATCCAGTTGAATTTTTTACAATCACTTGTTCATTTCTTTATCATAATGCACTTCATCACCGTGCTCTCAAAAACAAGATAGAGATGTGAAAGGCAGCAACTCCACGTCCGATTAAACGTTATCGCGAAGCTCATTATATTTGCGCGTGTAGGCAATTTATGCGTATGAACGTAACCACACGATCATCCCTTATCGCGGTGTCAAGGGTCGTCCCAACGCTGGGATCGTCTCTCACATTCATTTCAGGAGAGATTAATCGTTACCGTGACGATAATCTATCGTTGTATAAATTACCAGCTCGGTTTATTAAGATACGAGACTGTAAATTGAATTTTCTTTTCATCAAGGTCCATATACACGCCGTTGATGTCCATAAATGTGAAGAAAATTCGTTTAATCGAGCACCTATATGAAATTTTATGATAAAAACTTTAATATCTAAATATATTGATATCATTCTCTTTTATTTTTAAATTGGAAATTATGAAAATAATTAAGTGAAATAAAAAACAATTAATCTTGCAATTGTATATTACCTTTTTAAATTATATCTATATTAAATGATATCAAATTTGTTAAATTGAAAATATTTCTAACGAAATTCATTCATATATTTCCTAATTTAGTTTGAAGCTGAAACTTAGAATAAGATAATAATAATTAATAATAAATAAAAATTAAACAAAATTTTAATAATATATAATTGAATAATTATAATTAATAATTATCAAACGTTGAAACTTTCTTAGAATTTCTCAATAAAGATTCTTTGATATCTTATTATCCTAAAATTTTGATAAACTAACATAAGATAACCAAAAAAGGAATTTGAAATAAGAAAACAGAACAATTAAGATTTTAAATCACCGAAAATTGGATTAAAGGTACAAATAAATTTCCTATTCAACGTTAATAATTAAGATAATTAAGGATAAACTAAGAAATAAATCTACTTTTTCCAATAACGATAATTGATAACTAAATTTAGAACGCATATATTTGAAGGAAAATAGGAAACGCGTGCATACCTCGATACAATCTAATGTTAGACAGCTTGGAAGGGATTCGAAGAATATTCAAGGCTTTTTCTACGCCGTATGGAAAATGTTCGCTCTCGACAAACAGCGAGGGTGTCACCGGATACCATTTCTGCCCCCGTAAATTAGTTTTCTTAAGCGTAATTAATCGTCACCGATCACTGAGACGAGCGTTAGTGAACTGATCGATTCAACCTTTCGGCAAATCTGCTCGTAAATCGTCCTCGTTCCTCCTTGCTCCGGTAAATAATGAGTACGAGCGTCTATTTTCGTAAATTCGACGATGTGTCGAATGTGTTTATATTCATAGAACAGTATATCACTCGTTTGTTTCTTCCGTATGTAAACAATTACGACTTTACACGTGTATGACTACGTGAAAACTTTAAACTTTAAATATTATAGATGAATATTATAAATGACGATTTTTAATTATTAATCCCTCGTTCAATTTTTTAACCTGAAAAAAAAAATTATCTTATTATTTAAACAATCAATTTATTTAAGGATTTTATACTTGTATATATGTATATGTATACGTTAAAATTCTACGTTTATTATTATATTTAAATATAAAAATTATTTTATTTTTATATTTAAATATAAATATTTAAAAAAATTGATTAATCTTTCGTTTCATGATTACCGAAAATTTTGATTTTAATTTAATTTAAAAACTAAAATCGAACAAAACCGAAGTTAACAAATTACAAAGAAACGATGGACGAATCTCTACGATTAATAAATAAATTTTTGACTTGTTAAAACAAAATCCTTCATCATCTACACATTCGTTTATCCTAATTTCGCGTCAAATCCCCATTGAGAGAGAAATTAATCACAACAGTTCTAAGATGCAAACAGATCCTTAATTAATCACTATTATTCCAACATTCCAGCCAAGTGACCAATCCACCCTCGACGCCGCGCATAAATTCTACCAAGGCCATCAACGGCCAACAAACAGCTTAACCAAATTACCCTCTCATCTGCAACTGTACGGGACAAACGCCCTAATTAGGCAAAGGATGGCGACACGGCGAACGTTCGAATGACACGCGAATCACCGACAAGATGGCCCGGTCGCGCGACAATTCTCTCGCCGTGGAAGGAACATCGCAATTAAGGAAATCAACGCAACGTATGGCCACTTAACGAGTGAATGACTAACGGAGATCCCTATCTTTGAAATGTACCGAGGGCGGTAAATGTCCGGCTTGTTAATACGGTTTGTTTATGACCGCGATACTACTGTTGCACCGGCCAATAAATTCGACGGCTAAGGGTGTGTTTGTCCCCGGTGCTGAGTGACGTTGGCAATGAGTCACGAGGAACGAGGGTGGGTTTACTTAGGTTTCGAGTTAAACGACGATTTTCACCGTGCCGATTCGTAACGTCGTCGTGTAAATAGCCACTCTTGGAGACGACCCGTCTGCGTTTACTTTCATTTCCAGCAGCCCGACTGGGAATTGGGGGTGTTATAAACAATCTATAGACCCGGATCTATACTTATCTCGACGAAATATAAATCGATAATACAAAGTATTTTACTACTATAGTATTAGTAATTTACTACTATAAGTCACTTACATTGCAAGTGGTTTGAACGCTTGATAGATTAGATTTGAATTTTTTTTATAAATATATTCCGAAAAAAACAGGATGGTGTCTTTTTTTTCGGAATATATTGTAAGTGAAATGAAGAAAGTACAATAAATAAAATCATATATTGATTGAATGGATTCGAAATTTTAATTTACTAGAAATTTTTTATATATTTTAATAATTATCTATTATATATGATATAATATCTTTTGATAAGATTTCTCTTATCAAAAGATATTATTTTTCTCTTTAATATCTTTAAAAATATTATGTATATATATTTTCACTGTATTGTGAATCAAATTCTTAAACGACGTTTTGAAATGAATTTTGCATTGAATTCAATCTAGATTTATAACTACATATTGAACTTGATCCCATTATTTATCTCGAGAAATGTCTTTATTCTCTGCTATGTTCCAGAAAGGGATATATACAGACATGTGAACCACTTGCTATGTGATATTGAATATGGACTTGTTTTATTGGATTAATGGCAAAAAAGGTCTAAGAGAGGAACTTCTTCAGACAGAAGATTTATGTCTATGTCTGACGTACTCTAATTGAATGATACGATGAAAAGTCGATAGTGCAGCTTATACTGTTTGCCACTTTTTGCTAGAGTGGAATAGAGAATGAATCTCTGTAATGTTTTTTTGAATGACAAGCAAGTATAATTTTTTAAAATAGATTTGATAAAAATACTTTATTATTATTTCAAAAAGAATTAAAGAGATTTTAAGATGTTATTTTTGAGATTATTTTAATTAATTTATTAATACCATGTGACACTTATACTTGTGTTGAATAAATTTGTTTAAAATTATAAAACTACAAACTACTAATAGATATTTTACTTTAAATATTAAGTATGAAATGAAATAATTGATTATATAAAAATTCAGTTATTAAAAATAAATGGAAAATTTAAGCACAATTTAAATAAACGTCAATATATATACATGTTATAAATATAAACATGTACAACTATCATTTGAATTTGAATTCTTTCTATAGCATCATCCTCTGGTTGGGTATACTTTGTTTCACTGTCAGACTGAAGAATGTAGCCACTTGTTCAGATCTCTTAAACAGGAGGGGCCTTTTTTGTTTTATACACTGAAGTGCACGTCTCCGGAACCCCTGTTTATATTCAACCATGATTTAAAGGACGAAATATTTACTCAACAAGATTTTTACGTCAAATAATTATGACTCAAGTATCCTTCCAATTGAAACATAAATATCTTCTAAGATTTTTATTTAAAAAAAAAAAGATAGAATTTGTTTTAAATTGATACTTGAAAGAATGAAAGAATTATTTTTGATGCCTGTCTATTGTAAAAACAATTCTATTTTGTTTTTCTAATGTTGTAATGATTGACCTGCAATGTATTTATTTTTTATTAATTTCACTGAATAATAATATAAATTCTGCTGAATATATCAATTAATTTAATTATTATTAACTTACCTTTCATATATTATAAATTGAAATTTGAACTTATGTAAAAAAAATTGCTAAAAGATTAAATATTAAAGAGAAGAATGAAGAACAATTGAGAGGATTGAGGAACAATCTCAGGTTACCCAAGCAATGAACGCAAGGAACTTAAATAATAATAAAGTATATTAAAAATCGTATACAATTTTGATTTCAATATATGCATATGTATAACGATATGATCATCGGTCGTCGATTAATTACTATGGCAACATAAAAAACTTGTACAAAAATGGCGGTCGAACGTAGAATCGAATCAAACAAGAGAATTCATATATTTTCGAGAAAAAAGAATATAAAAGCTGAGCGAGGAAAACGTACAAAAGAAAAATAGAGGGAAATACGACTATTTCGAAATTCCAAATATATCTTTTCTTACTATAAAAATTTGAAGAAGAATAAAAAAAAAATAAAAGAATCATACCTCGTGAACCAATTTGATGGATGAAATTCCGGAACACACTCGTTACACACAGTATTTTCCATTTTATTGACAATCATCGTGACAAAAAGTGGCTTACAAATACTCGTTATAAACTCCTTTCTCTCGTTTTTCTAACGTCGCGTTCGTTCTTTTCGTCGCATCAATCGTTCTGCCATTGCGATAGCAGCGCACTCTTTCACTTTTTCTTTCCCCCTCTGTCTCGTTCTCCCGCCTTTTTTCCTCTCTTCCCACTACTACCATCTCAACAATCTCATTTCATCCCATTCCGTCGCATTATTCTTTCTCACTCTTTCCAACGTCACTGATCGTTCACGAACGCGACATTGTCCGTTTTCGCTCGTAACAGCTTGGCGTGATATGTGACACTAAAGGTTCTTTACTCTCACTACTTTACAACATTACACGTGTACGTTTTCGTTTGGCAGGGGTAACCCGTTCGGATTGCGATACGGATTGTGATTTTATTATTATTTTTTTTTAAGTTGCTTGAGGCAGTTATCGTTTTTCAGTCCTTTTGTTTCTTTCCGTTCCTTTTCATTTCTTATACATATATCTTTCTTATTTTTTTCCGCGTGCACTCGCGTCCCACCTGCACCACTCACGAGACATCTCGCGGATCGATCGCAAAATTCCAACAACTGTTAAAAAAGGCAAGCATCGAAGTGGAAATAGAAAAAGTACATAACCGAGATGTTTCACTCTTGCTAGTGTTGAAAGAATTCTTCATCTCACACAGTCACACTTTTGAAATGTCCCGTGAAAAGGAACAGAATAGAAATGAAACACGAGATGCGGTCTCGAGAATTGTATTTCTCCTTCTAGTCCTCCCCTTTTTCCTCCAACGATTAGAAAAATTGTGAAATATCGACATTGCATCGCAGAAGCACGCACGTCTTCGTAATGAAATCTCGAATATGCTTCCACAATCATATATGTATATGTATATATATATATATATATATATTTATATTTATATATTTATAATGTATATTTGTAATATATATATATATATATTTATGTACTTAACGATTTATTTATTTATTCGATTTCGCACTCTGTCAACAGCTACTTGTCTATTGCGCGGATATAAAAAAAAACACTTGAGGTGTGTATGTCTTAATTTGTCTTAATTTTTTTTCCCGTTTTATCTACAATTTAATCTCGGAATACACAGAACTTTTTCATATTCTTTTCTCTACGACGATGTGCGAGCATGTACGACACTGTATTTGCGTGTATCGATAGTATGTGAATCTGTATATGTAAATCTGTATATGTCTGTGCGTATATGCATGATTCAAGTCTCCATTAAAGACGGAAAACCATGCGAGATATAAAACAAATCTTATTCGGAATCTCTGCACTTCTTTTTTTGTCAGCTACGTTCAAGACGCGTATATATATATCATATACATATATATATATATATAAAACGATAAAGGTTAAGGGGGGGCTTCGTTCGGCGGTAAAAAAGACATGTTCGGCATCCGAAATCATGTTTTAACGTATGTATACATACCGTAAGCACACGTTTTTATTTCTTCTCTTCACGACGCATTCACGATTGACGCGTTCCTTCGCCCGCGGCAAGACTAGCGGCTCCTTCGAAGCTTTTTTTACGATATTGTTATTTGATACGCATTACTCATTGCACCAAGTTTTCGACACGATTTCTTCACATTTTTACATCGTGTCTTTCATCGACGAAAGATTTTCTTCGAAAGATATTAAACGAATATCGAAGCTCCACGGACTACGAATTACAATATATGCGTAAAAAGGAACGCGCCATTACCGCGACTGCGCAATGCTCGCGTCTGTACACTCGTCTCGACCGATAAATCGTTTTTTGATGATCGTTTCTGTTCCACTTCTCTTTTATATTTACAGCATTTTTATCTAAAATCTAAGAATAATATTTACAGTTACCTTCATTCTCCACATTTTTCTTCTTTCTCTTATACGTCTGCGCTATACACTTGCTCGTCGCACTTCATACGATCGACGGCGGTGAGCCTGTATTCATGGTTATGAGTACTTTTTTCATCGCTCGAGATGATCAGTCGATCCTTCCTTTTCTTATAAACCGACATTTGCTCGCTCTGACTAAAAAATCGTATGAAATTACAAAAAAACACGCACTTTGGAATGCCGGACCACCGCCGTAACCTTTAAGTAACGACATCTATAGAAAGTCCGTGTTTTACACCTATACTTCTGTTATGGCTAGGTTAGATAAATAGACGAGACGATACACGTTAGACGGACATGCGGACTTTACGAGTTCCGCTACGGTATATAAGTAAGAAAGATTACAGATAGATACGAATAAGAGAGAATTTTCTTGCACACTGTTCCATTTGCGCGATTCACTCACTCATTACACTACATTCAATCCACGCACTTACATCACAATCTCACTACACCAGCCGGTCTCGAGCGCCATTTTCCGAATCGTAGCCCTCTAGCGTCGACGCTTCGAAGTTTGATACGTTATTTCCGCGCTTCAATTCGAATCCAATTATATATATCCACGTTCCAATTATATATAGAAAATTTTCTTCGAATCGGTACAGGATATTATTACCCGTTGATCTACAAGTAACACAGGTTAAAAAATGATGTAAAAACTACAAAAGAGACGATTCGAGACCCACGAAAAAGACACGTACGGGCTAATACGTATATCGGGTAATCGAGAAGCACCGTCGCGAGTCGACGAGGTTGTTCGACACGCGTCGTAAACAGCCACACCACGGAGGTACCGAGAAACGCACGAATCTACCCGATCCCTTTCCCCCCTTTGTTTCAACGTCGTAACAACGACGAATAACTCGTTATCAGAGATCGATTCATACCTCGGTCGCCTGGGTATAAGAAGGCGCGAGTCCGTGCGCTGGCGTGAGGGGGCCCGTGGTCGATGCCAACGACCTCCTCGAATATATCGTGGCCGCCGAGTGTGGCGTGTGTGGCGCCGTATGGGGCGCTGTGTGCGGCGTGTGCCTGCGCGAGGCCGAGGCGAAGGGCTAAATGGGCCCGTAGTTGCTAAGGGCGGAAGGCCTCTCTTGTTGCACCGATTGCTGTTGCTGCTGCTGCTGATCGCAGCCCGCGGTGTTCATGTCGCCTCCCGCCGACTGGTGACGTCATACGTGCGACAGAGGGGGTTGTTTGAGGACGTGATGATGGAGATGATGTTGGGACGCGCTGGCCACGCTCCCAGGAGGGAGTAGAGCGCTTCCAGGTCCCGGAGCTGGTGGATACGGCACTCCTACACGCCCTACTACGCCCTTGATGCTGGTGCTGCCTATACCTCCGCTGACGCCTGTCACGCCTGCTACCATACCTGCGCCACCGCCTCCGTGACCTCCGCCGCTTCCGCCGCTGAACAAGCGCCTCCACAGACGTTTCCACGAGTCGACGGTTTTGCCGCTCCATATCCACACGCCTGACGTAATACCTACCGCGAGCGCCATAAAGTACTTGAGCATCAGGACGGAGTAGAGAGGTCTTGCTCTTGGCCGACAGGGGCACGCCAACGAATCGAGCCACTCGTTTCTTAACGACGTCTCGTACATATGGCAGGCCAACACCACCCCGGCTGGTAGGGTGTATAGAACGCTGAACACGCCAATTCTTATCATCAGTTTCTCCAATTTGTCCGCTTTCGCCCCCGGTTGACGTTTTATCACCGAACGGATTCTGAACAGGCTCACGAAACCCGCCAGAAGGAAGCTCGTTCCCAATAGAAGGTACACGAACAACGGCACCAGAATGAACGATCGCACTCCATCCGGAGCTACCGTGCAGACTCCTGCCACCGGATCCCCCGCTACTCCCCCGGCTAGGTACGCCGAGAACGTTTGGACCGCCGGTGCTAGCCACGCTGCTAGATGAAAGTATTGGGAGTACGAGGCTATCGCCTCGTTCCCCCACTTCAGACCCGCCGCCAGGAACCACGTGAACGCCAGGATCACCCACCAGACCGAAGACGCCATTCCGAAGAAATAGATCATCAGGAAGACTGCCACGCAAGCCTCCGGTCCCTGTGCCCTCGACTTCAGTGCCAATCCATCGCAGGCGATCTCCTCGTGGCCGAACACGCTCCTCGACAGGTAACCTATCGAGACGGCGAAGTAGCAGGCTGACAGGAACACTATCGGTCTCTCAGGATACTTGAAGCGCTGGGTGTCGATCAGAAACGTGGTGACGGTCACGAGCGTGCTTGCGGCGCACAGGCCGCTCCACAGTGCCAGCCACACGGCCGCGAACCCTCGTTCTTCGGAGGTGAGGAACGCCCCGTGGCACGGGAGTGCGCAATTCGGTACTCCTGCAATGTCCTGGATGATGTTCCTGGCGATGCTTATCGGTGGCGCCGGTATGACCCCACTTACGGCCATGCCTGCCAGCCCAGCCCCGTTGCCTATGCTTCCGGTGCTGCTGCCGCTTATCGGTCCCGGAATGACCGTGCCCCCCGCCCCCAGGGGTACGAGGGGTGGCCTGCACCGGCACACGCAATCCCTCGCCCTTTCCCCCGGGGGATGCTGGCAGTTTTTTTGATTTTTCCCTGGCCTACACCGCGGTGGTTGGGTCGTCTTGGACGGCCTGGTCGGGCGCGGTTGTGCTGCGGGCAAAGGCGCGCTGCTCGCTGCTCCTCCGTTACCGGATCCGTATCCGGTGCTGCTCGTGTGATTGTCCTGTTCCATGCATAAATTCTCTGGGTCACCGTGGGCCGGCAATCTTTCACACGCCATCCTCTCCGGCCAGGAGAATCCGTATTGCTGCATCAACGGCGCACAACCGGCCCTGGCTCTCTCGCAGACGCTTCTGCAAGCGGGCAGAGGTTTGGTGTATTCGGGCAAGCATATCGGCGTGTACATAGAGCACAAGAAGAACTTCAAGTCGGGGGAACATTTGATCTCCACCAACGGCCAGAATTGATGCACCTCCAGCCCGGCTTCTTCCTGATTGTCGTGATTCAATTCGTTGGGCATCGCCGTCAGATTATACCCGATCCCTCGACACATCGGGATCGTGATCTCCTCGCAACGCCCGTTTCCATTCACTCCCGTTCCACCGCCAAGGGACGAGTGTCCGACGCCGCTGCTTCCACCCCCGACCACGCTGTTACCAGACCCTACCATGCTGCCGGAAGACGAGCCACTGCCAGCTACGCCGCCCACCATCGACGAGGAGGAGGAGGAAGAAGAGGACGACGAGGAACCGCTCGATACCGAGCCCACGTTGCTCACTGGATTGATCGCCGATTCTAATCGCACATTTGGCAATACTGCGAGCACCAGCAATGATAACAGGGGAGCCATCGTTCGGCTGGGAAGCAGCTTCGTCCGTCGAACGAGTCCCATTTTCCTTGATTGCTTGCCTTTACTTCTGTGTGGGTCGCATTACTCCGGCCTGCAACAAAAAATTGTTATCTCATGTTAGTTACGAATAAAACAAGTTTTTAATCTTTTTAACATTCTCCTAGCTTTTCGGATTCCTTTGTATCTCTCATTCCGTCTCAAATAACAAGTTTTCCAAGCTGTTTTAAATTTTAAAAAGAGCAAAATTTACACGATTTAGAATAGGAAGCATAAATGATTCTCGAACACACAAATTCGTTCGGTTAACATATGGAGTAAGCGAGAAAATATTCCAGAGTAACGCATGTAATTTTCTATGTTATCTCCAACTTTTAGCAAGTTTGTCGCTAATATATGTGTCACCGATAGTGGACAAACATGGAATGTTTTAGATGGTGCTGCTATATATATATAATGTATGCATATCAATTAGAATAATGGATGGACGTTATCTTTCAATTTTCTTGCAATCGTATTTCTTCGAACACTATTATTGTTACCCAATTCATAACTGGAGCGTACTGATAAAACTCTAGTTACGCTTTAAAAAAGAAAGGCTTTGTTCGATTCTTCGAAAGAATTCACAAAGAAAGATTTAAAAACTTATTCGTATCATTCGATATTTTCGTTATGCTTATTTTTCTCGATGCATATTGATCGATATCGTTTGTTGTTTATGTATTTTATAATTCATTCAGAGATTAAATTCATTTTCCGACAATGTAACCTCCTAATTTTCTTCCATAGATGATATTGGAACAATAGATTTATAATAACATTGAAAATTATCACGAAATTCATACGCATCTCGAATAATACACGTCTTTGTTAATTATGAATGTTTTAAAAGTTTTTAATAGTCTTTTTGGTTAATCGATTTTGAAATTCATTTACGTCTCTTACACATCCATAACAAGTTTTTGGTTCCTATTTTATTTGATCTTCTACAACCGCGTCAAATTATTTTTAAAACAAATCCTTTTCCCCATATCATCTATCTCGCCCCATAATCAGCCATCACTTCGTCTCCTCAATAAAATCCTTTCCCCATCCCCGTTCGAACAGGATGCAACAAAAACGTGTTCAATCCCTTTACGGTGGTCCTAATTAAACTCGAGAACGAAGGTGGTTCTTCTCGCCGCTTTTTCTCCTCTTTTTTTTTTTCCTCCTCTGTTTAAAGAAGAAAAAAGACATCGAACTAAGCATAACATTATATAACGCGAATCTAAAGACGATCAGCCGTCCTTCGTATTTGCATAACCACTCGCCGAATCTCGATTCGTTAAGAGGCCGCCGAAAGACGCGGCTGTCTGCGACCCTAACGAACACGAAGGGCGCGGGGTTCAGGTGGCTGCCGCATAAATCAACGTCCAAAGAGGCTAGATCCTTCGCTGGAGGATCCCAAACCAAGAGAGAGGATACGCACACTCGTGCAGAATAGGGAGGAACTCGTCTAGATTGGTACGCCGTGCATGTCTTTCACGAAGAAAAGAAACGAAAGGGGAGGGAGAGAGAAAGAGAGAGATGGAAAATTGGAGGAAACGGGGAGGGGAGCGAGACGCACGACGAGCGAATATACGACGATAGTACGTAGCGAGAAAGGTTAACGCGCAACGAAAAGTCACGGGGGGAGTGTGGTGGTGCTGCTGCTGCAGCCACGACAGTCGGTGGATCTTATAATAGTCGGAGCCGCGGAAAACACGTGACCGGAGCGAAATGTTATTGTAGGAGGCGGTGTTAGTTTTACCGTTTGTTAACTGCTAGCACCCCAAAGCACGCGCCGCTATTTATAAGACTTAAAACCCGCCACTGTTGCATCTTCTTGCGAGGAACGATTCTCCTCCTCCTCCTCCTCCTCCTCGTTTTCATCTTGGCTACGTGTGTGGCTCGTGGCCGGGATGTGGATTGACACGCGCGAGGAAAGGATCAAGAAGAGAACGCGGTCCTGACCGACGTGGAAGACCTGTCTCTGAATGGAAGGATTGAGAAAGAACAGAAGGATCGAAGGAGGGAGGAAGAGAAAAAGGCCGTCTAGCCGAGACGGGATGTGTGTTCTTTTCTCTCCTGCTTTTGACTTCCGGTTTTAAAGGCTAGTTTATACGCTGACTGATTGCCTGTGAATAATCGTAGTTCATTGCTTGTGGAACCGAGATGAATGGTGGAAATGGTCTGGAACACTTTATTAGCCGCTATTTTAACTTTTGCAACAGATAATAGAAGATAAAAATAGTCCTTGAGCAATTATTGGTTTTAGCACTTTACAAGTATATTTGAAGAGAAGCTTTATAAACTATCGAGAGGATAGTTTTATTTTATGTGTTAAATTTTATACTATACTCGATTCATAAAATTTATTGGTTTATTGCATAAACGTTGTACGTTTTCTCTTAATGTTTTCGAAAAGAATAGATTTAAATATTCAAAGTATATAAGATTTTTAAGGAATTTATAAAGTGAATGGAAAAATTATATATCAGGGTCTCAATCATTTTATAATCCATATGCACAATTCTGCAATATCGCTAAACTGTTAACGCACAGCAATGTAAATATTATTCTTGGGCAACGTCTGTCGATAGATAAATTTCAAACGAAAGGAAGAAAGATTTGAGTTATAGTTCGCGATTTTAAACCATTCTTTCGTCATGAACAATGGTATTCAAACGAAAGAGATGAGAGATTCGAGGGAGAAGACCTCGAGAATCAAGGATCCTTAAAAGCTCTAGTTTTTTTTAAATGTTGCAATCCGCAAGTGGCTAGTCGATCGTCGTCGTCGTCGTCGTCTCGAAACGAATGCGCGGCACTCACCCAATGCCGCTTTTAATGAAGAAGAAACGTATAAAGAGCGCGTCTCCACCCTTTCATGGCAGCATTCAACCAGAGAAAAGATCAACCGAGTGGAATGAGAATTCGATATTCATAACCGTCGACTCGTAATGTCTCAATGCTCGAATTTAATCGGTATTTTCGTGATGTAATCACCTTGTATCGATCAACGTAATCGTCGCATTTTTAATTTTAGCCACCCCTCTCCACCGAGACTCCCCCGATAATTGAAAACACGTGAGTCATGCGAGCGAAACACACGCACCCACACAAGATATCCTTTGTTTTATTGCGTGAACCTCACGATTTATAGACACGTGATGGCTAATGGAACTGCAACACTCAAAATTCTAAACAATCAACTTATGATTTTAATATTGTTTTTCGACAATAATATTCTGAAGCGTAACTATTTCTCGATCGAATCAAAAGAATCACGAATCCATTTCCAAGTAACTACAATCGATTCAATTAAACATGGCCATCACTGTCTCCTATGCAACGCCAATCTTAACTATCATACACAGATGATAAATACATACGTATTCGATGCAAACAATGCATCGTTCGGAACATAAAAACGCAGACGCGAAAACAGACGTGCACACCTTTTCGATTATTAATCGCCACGTGGCCGAACCATCGTAATTCATCCGGCCAAACGGATACCACACTCGGCTCTCCTTATACCGGAACACGGTCACGCGCGATTCGATCGATCGATCGTTAATCGTCCAACAACAACGTGCAAAGCTTATTGACGCGTCCAGGCTGGCCCACGACTGGAAATTATCGCGTTTTCGAACGCGATACCTTGGCTTGGGAACGAGCTTCGCTTATTATTCCGGCCTCACCTTGGCGCTCCTTCCCTCTACGTGACTTACCACGCGCCACCATTCACCACCGTCTTCTTCTTCTTCTTCTTCTCGAGAAACGCGCGGGATTCGTGATAAAGACTATGCTTTCCTCTCTCTCTTTCTGTCTCTCGACCCGTTATAATTCCCCATTAAGGAACATTTTCGCGGGAATAACGTTCTCCACGAAGGCGAAGGGGGATGTTTCGTGTAATGAATCAGTTTTAAAGACCTCGCCCCCTCCCCTCCCCTTCTTGGCCAGGAATACGCGTTTCGCGTTTGGCGGCGGCGTTGTTTGCCTTATGATTTATTTCTCTCGCATGCAAATCCCGCGCGCCCTGCTTCTTCCTCTCTTCTGGGTTTCTTTCCTGGGATGTGGGCGGGACGAGAATATTTCCGAGGGAATTTTTCTTGGGACGTCTCCTCTGATTGCGAGGGAGGGCTTTTTTTTTTTTTTTATTTCGAAAGGGTTTCGGGCGATGGTAGCTATCGTCTGATCTAATCTTTCTTGAAGAATTGCTTTATTAAAGGGTTCTTCGTCTTTTTGATATTGGTAATCATGTGATGCAACATTTAATCGGTTGGGTTTTACTTCTATTTGCATATATTTCGTAATATTGTTCCATAGTGCAAGGATTTCCAAAATAAGGATTCTGTTAAATATTAATAAAATCGTTAAGATAATATCGGTTCAATAAATTTCTGGTATAATTTATGGATTATAAAAAATTATTACTTTCAAAAATGAATTCTCATGTATAAAAATTTTGAGAATCATGTATAGTGTTACAAGAAATTTTTATATCCTGAATTTTTATTTCTTTCTTATTATATATATATATAATATTAATAAAATCGTTAAGATAATATCGGTTCAATAAATTTCTAGTATAGTGTATAATTTATGGATTATAAAAAATTATTACTTTCAAAAATGAATTCTCATGTATAAAAATTTTGAGAATCAATGTATAGTGTTACAAGCAATTTTTATATCCTGAATTTTTATTTCTTTCTTTGGGATTATTATTGAAGATATTTCAAAATTATTATTTCTTTTTCTCTTTTTTTTTTTTTTTTCATTATTATTACACATTAATATTCATATAGAAGTATAAAAATGTCAAATATACTCGATTCCTATCAGAATTTTTAATGAAAGCGATAAACTATCTTCGAAAGATAAATTAAGAATACAAAAGTGATAAAAAGGCTCGTATAAATTTTTTCCCCAGTCACGACCAATTTTTTTAAAGCGGTTGATAGGTCACGTACGAAAACAAACGTCGAAAGAATGTTAGGTATAAAAAGAAGAGAAGGCCTTCTCCGTCCAATTGGATTTCCGAGCAGGGATTCGAACTCGAATTTTTCTTTCACCCGTGCCTGACTGCTTTAACCAATTAAGCTGTCCAGCCTGTCAACAGATCCTTTCTCCAGTGAGTCACACGCTCATAACGGCGCTGATAAATGCGGGCGTCCTTGGTCACGTATAAAATTAAGATTTAAAAAAAAAAAAAAAAAAGAAAAAAAAAACCAATAAACACGAGATATTAAATTAGAAAGACAAATTTTCCATTAGGGATTATAAATAATTCTTTCCACGCTGGAAAATTTTCTTCCCCGATGAATATTCCAAACGTTAATTCTTGCTAATCGAGTACGAGCAAGTATACTCTATTATTCCCAGCGAAACAATGAGAGCCATACCAATAATTCTGTATGGAAATCGTGGTAAATGTTCGGATACCAGCTATTATTGCAATAATAACGAGTTGATCGATAGTCTCACAGACCTAGCAGTGTATCACACATACCCGTGGGATAATTAGCATTATAATTAGTATATTAAATCATAGCCCAATTCAATTCATATCGAAACGACTTGCAATCTTAATATCATTAAACATCAACGATTGGAATTTGCCATAAATTATCTTTACAATTATTTTTGCGATACGTGGGATATTGTTATATATATATATAAGTTTCCACAAACCTTTCAGAAACTATAATTTTAATCTAACCAACGAAAGAATAAATTAAATTGAATTGAATTAAAAAATAACCAACAAAATATAGGATGAAAAACAGAAAGACTACGTTTAAACACTCCTAATACAAATAATTACAAAATCAAGATTGGAAATCAGGAATGGCAAACATTAAACCATTGTCACATTCTCCTCCGTTCGTGTTATGCACGAGTTAGTGCATTCAGCATTGAGCGTGACGCAGCGAAAGGGTTGCTTCCCTCCTATATCTTGTCAAAATACAATGTCACTCAGGATAACAAACCGTAATTGAAACTAAATTCCATTCCTCGCGGAGGGGACGATGAGCCATCGACGAGCCATCAAGGGGATAATACTTGGCCCGAGCTCGAGAGAATCAAAGTACGAGCGTCTCGAGCGTCTAAAAGCTAAATGAGAAATCATTCCAGGACACGGAAGGCCCTCCCCCCTCCCCCCCCCCCTCGATTCGTCTCAGCATCGCGTTTTCTCTCTCGTGCAAGGATTTCTATACGATTCTCTCTGATCGGCGAGCGCGAGGGGCGGCCAATTTGTCGACGCCAGGTGATCATAACTCATGGTGAACGAGGCATGCTGCTCTCAAAGAGGATGCGTCAGGAAATCGCGTGAAAAGGCTCGAGGGCTCGCGTTGCCTCATCTTCTTAGGCCTGCAAAGGCCATCTGTAGCAAACTGTTTCATAGATGAAGCTCCATTCTGCATTCTGGACACCGTGTTGCTTCGGAGGAAAATTGTATTGGTATGTACCCTGAATAAAACGAGAATTGTTGGTCAGATGGAGGGGGAGAAAAGTACGAGTCTGATTGGACGATTCGAATCTGAATCCGATGGAATTCCGATGGAAATAATATCAAGATTTTCGAAGTTATTCGAAGTTGATTAGATTAATTAAAGATTATTATTGTCATATTATTGGATAATTATAGAGTTTTCTAATTATAGTTCCCAGCTGATATCCGAGGAAATTATATAACGATGGTATTCGTTTGATGGTTTCTCTATTTATTTGCAGAGGAAAAGGCCATTTATAGATTGATCATTTTGGATTTTTTATACTTCCACAGATCTGTATTAGTGCAAACTAATACAATGTTTCAAAATTGACGAAGATCAGGATTATCTATCCGTTTGAAATAATTATTTACGAATCTTTTCCAGAACTTTAATACCTAGCAGATATATCTGAGAAATCTTTAGTTACACGATGATTGATAGCTAATAAACATTTGGCATATTCCTGGACAGGTATATATACGAATCTTTTCTCTAATTGCAATTCCCTTGTAGCTATACCTAACTCGCTCTCTCTATACCTATCACGCAAAAAGCATTAAATAAAATATATAATATAATTAATAAATAAATTTAATAATAAATTTTATTCTTTCACATTCCATTAAAAATACTTGTAAAAAGCAAATCCCAAGAATACTACTTCCAACAATAAATAAATGTATCCAGGATGAAAATACAGCAATCAATGAAGAATATCTTAAAAGGGATTCTCCAAACGTGTCACCCAACAGACATTCTCACTTAAATAAACTTTTAATTTCTCGACCAGTTTCACAGTATCGCAACGATAATGTACACCCTGTGAAAGACATCCTTCAAACCTCTCTCTCTCTCTCTCTCTCTCTCTCTCCATATCACGAACGCAAATCGAGAGAAAAGACTTGGCACAATTCGAAAGAAGAAATCTTAGAGGCCCCGAGAGAGAGAGAAAGAGAGAGAGAGAAAGAGATGCATAAATCAAACCGATCGCGGAGATTTATGGCGAGGTATGGATAAGGTGGTGGTGTGCTCGCGACGCGCTCGTTAGTTGGCAAAACTGACGGCGCACGGTGTCAGGTTTTATATCAAATCGCGCGTCACAGGCATTAATCACGAATTCAAGCGGAGAACAGGCTCGCTAAAGGGGGTGGGGTGGGGTGTATAACAGGGACACGAACAACGAAATCGCTCGCCAGGTTTCGCCGCTGTCTCGTTCCCGCGTCCTAGCTCCACTCTCTCGTTCGTTTATCTCATTGTGCTCTCTAGGTAGACGCGCGCGAGTCGAGTCGCGCCGCGGGACAGGCTGAATACGAGCTTGGAGCGGGTTCGACGCGGAATGTTAATAATTGAAGCTCGTGCAAGGGAGGTCGGATGCTGGGGAAGAGAGAGAGAGAGAGAGAGAAAGTGTATATCGGCTCGCTGAATGTCTGGAGAGAGAGAGAGAGAGAGAAAGTGTATATCGGCTCGCTGAATGTCTGCGCGCTGAAACAAACTTGTTAATCCTTTCGCGCGCACCGCTGTCTGCCTCGAGCCCCCTTTGAAATCGTAATGGAGTTTCGACGCGTTATTATTCCGCCTGCTGTATTTAGCGGGCTCTATCGCCGTGGTTAAGTAGGGAATCGAGGAAATTGAAAATCGCTTCCTTGCTATGCGATTTACTCGCGTCTTGATGCGGATGGCATGTACATCGCGTTTCGAGGTGTGCTCTTGGAGATAAGGTAGAACGAGGATGTTACGATTCTTTATCTGTAAGTGACGATATATATTTCGTGGCGATGTATCTTTTGCCGGATGATAAAGTGAAATAAAGTTGGTTTTATTCGGGATATATCAAATATAGAATCGATCAAGATCATTTAACTTAATATTATGTACAAGGTACATCGATAATTTTAAATAATTTAATTTTAAATAATTTTCAATATGCAAATATCTTTGAATATCCTTCGAAAATTTCGTCGAAGGAAAGTACGGAAATGATGTAAAAAATTATCATTCGTGAAAGTATATAATTTTAGTCTCATCGAAACTGAAACTTGAACGTTAATGTTTCGCTCGAAATTCGCTCAAATTAATACTTTTTCTTGCTCATAAAGTTTTGAAAACAAAGTTGGAGTGCTTTTCACAGAACGAAGAAGCTTGAAACGTACTAGAAAACTACAGTAACAAAAAAATTCTGGTATTATTTCTCCGCATCATGAAGGCACAATCTCCATTCCGCTAACGTTAATTCATTCGGTTAATAAGTAGCCAGCTATCTAAACGTTACAGCTACGTACCATGGAGAACTCTTTCTATTTCGAACAATATTTAGCAAAACGAGCAAAAGTCTAGACACCTGTTGCAAGTCTAGTCGGAAAACGAGCCACTTTTCGCCGGCAAATACCAACCTTTGCGACGAATAGCCAGCATGCTATTCAAGCTTCCATGGAAAACAAAAATCCCTTGTCTTTATCCAAACCATCTCCGATCCTCCATTTCTCGCGAATCGATCAATATCCTCTTATTTGGATATAATGCTTTATTTATCTGAAATTTAATACGTATCTACCTAAATTGTAATGCTCGATTACGTAATTCCAGTGTAATACAATTACGAAGAATTCAGAATAATTTATAACAGTAAAATTTAATTGTTTCAATATTCCCTAAATATTTAAATATCCCTAGCATTTCTTTACACGTACGATTAATCGTATTAACAATATTAAATTAATATTCTTCCAAAAAGTAAAGCAAATATGCTTCGAAAAATTCTATCCAATGATAAACTTTTATACGATCAATTTAAATATAAAACCTCTCGCAATGATGCAATACCTATGCTGAAATTGAATTAAAATTCAATCTTCCAAATTCGTCATCATTCAAAACAAGAATCCCTGAGAGCAAGAAAAAATTAATTATCCCCCAACAGGGATAAAAATGTGCATTCCACCACATCCCATTTCCTTAAAACTACGTATGGATCCGGGGTCCGATTTAACGGGCAAAAAGCCTCCAACGTCGTCGCGAGAATCGTTTATAATTCATCGCGAATAAACAACGGGAGGTGAACGATGGAATACCCCTCCCCTCTCCCCCATAAACGGCGAAATTAATTCCTTCCGAGAAGACCTCGATCGGGGGCAGAGAGCAGCGGTGTTAATTATAGACGAAACGCGCGCGTCAAACGTTCGATATTCTCTCTTTCTCTCTCTCTCTCTCTCTCTCTCTCTCTCTCTCTCTGTCTGTCTGGAATGGCAAAGTCCAGTCTGCGCGCCTCCCGATTGGCCGAGACTCGAAACATAACCTCGAGGCGGAATTTCGAATCGGCGTCCCGTCGCGCGACGCGTCGTTGCATGATGGATCGACAACCGTGGAATAAAAATCGCCGAAGGAAACGACGACGATGGGTTACAACAGCGCCGAGGAACAAGGACGGAGGGAGGTGGTGGTGGCGAGAAAGGTGGGGAAGGGGGGAGACGAACACGAGTAGTGACCTACGGGTTTTCGTGGAAGACACGAAAGAGGAATAAATTCTGTCGAATAAATTCTATTCGCGGGCCCGCAAAACTCCTCCGCCTTTCTGTCTTATATTTCTCCTCCTTTCGAATATATATACGCGTCGACGTTTTTTGCATAAATTATCCCGCGTTTGCCGCGGGAGGTCTGTCGCGAGGAGGATGCTCCTTTCTCCGATAGAGAAAATATTTAAGAGCGAGTGGGGAAGGCGACAGAGCGACACAGCTCGTTTTATTTCGCGCTTACCTCCCCCTCCTCCCCCTGCTTCGACCTTTCTTCTTCCGATTATATACTTTTCCTTTCTCCTGTTATTTTCACTTCTTCTTCTTCTTCTTCTTCTTCTTCTTCTTCTTCTTCTTTTATTTTACTTATTTATTTTTATATATTTTGCCTCGTCGATTTCGTATTTCGGTCGTGGAGTCGTTTCGAGGGGGGGGNGGGGGGTCTGAAAAATATACGAGATATTTTTCTCGCGTGAGAGGGATCGTAAAAATGCGAGCCGCGATAAGAATTCGAAGGGAGCTTCCTGGGCGGAACGCAACCCTTCCAGAGATTCGAGACGCTCCCCGCCGCTGTCAGAGGGTAAATTGTTGGCGCGTTTTTCGAATACGGAACGCTGAGGCTTTTGTGGCGTAATTTTTTTTTTTTTGGATGCGTGGACTCTGGTCGCATAATCTGTAATCGAAGAATAATAAAAATATCTCTTAATAGTAAACTATTATTTTTATCAAAAATTAAGGAAATATTATAATAAAGATATATTTTTCAAATTATGCTATTTTTGTGATAAGTAACCACGGATAAATAGGTAAAAATCGTATCGAAAAATTAATCGTGCATAGTCGTAGCAATGATAAAAATTTAAACTTCGAAATTACTTGCTCGGAATGAAATTACGTGGAATTAAAGGTTTCCGAGTAAACACCAGTTCGTGCTGGTATTTTATTGTATGTAATTTAAATAAATTAGGATAAGTCGCCGGAGTTGGTTAAGGATTCCTGGAAACGAAGAAAAAGAACATCCAGGATGTGACGAGATGTTATCAACGGCGTAAAGGTGTACCAAACCTCGGCGTATATATCTCCATAAATCAATTCAAATTACTTGCAACATCCACGGAGTACAGAAACTCATCTTGTACGGGTTTAAATGACGAAGCGTTAAAAATATATCAGGAGAGCAAAGGAAGAGTTAACAGACAGGTCTCTACTTTGAAACAGTACACCTCCACCTCGATATCACGTTTCGTGGTTAAGTTTCACGCTTTGCATATTAAAAATAACGACGTTAATAAATTATCGTTTCACATTGTAAACGCCGTCTCGGTAATAACGTTAGAGAAAAAAATTTCCACGCGATATTTCCTACATCGATATATTTCTACCTACGCGTCGCAAAATTGAACTTTATTTCTTATTTCCTTTTTCTTTTTTTTCTTTTTTTTTTTTTTCGTAGCAATTTCTCTTGTCTTCATTTTTTCGAAATATAAAAAAAAAAAAAAAAAAGAAAGCAAATTTATATTTCCAAATATCAAGGAAATTACAAGCGACGCAAGTGGTAGAAATTTTAAAAATGCGAATATTATTTGTTCGATCTCTCCAATTAATTTATATAATCATGCGTTCACTCGAATAATTAAAGCATATTAAAATACGCTTAACGTATTGCCGCGTAATAAATTAATAATTGTAATGCCAAATAGAATTAATCTACATCACGTTTCTCGTGACTCTACGAAAAAAAGAAAAAAAGAAGAAAAGAAACGAAGAAAGAAAAAAAAAGGAAAAGATATTGAAAATGTTGAATCATGTTGAATCAGGATAAATGGTCGGCCATTAATTAAAATTATCCCTTGGCTTGTTTCGATCGATCGATCGATCGAATGAGAAGCACTGACCGAGTCGATGCGGACAAACGACAGGTAAAATATGTCCGCTGTCGCTCCAAACATTTTGCACGGGACGAAGATATACGTCGAACACAGCGTTAGTAGGGGAGAGACTCGCGAAAGAAACGCGGATTTTGCTCTCGCGTGCTCGATGAAAAATCGTCACGGTGTTTCTTCGTCGCGTCGATCGATCCTTTCTTGACGTTCAATCTCCACGGAAGTCGATCTCATCGCCGATTCCTCTCCCCCTCCGTCTCTTCACGATGACGCGATTACCGAGGGAATAGTGATTTATACTTCTGATACCCTGCAATAATGAAGGGAGATTTTATTTAATTTGACAGCAAACTTTTGTTTCTTTCTCTAATCCTCGATTTCTGCGTCTTCAATGCTCTCTTTAAAGTAACAAAAATTCCCCGTTTCTTCTCAATTCATTACGATTCAATTGCTATAGATATCAAAGTGCATAAATGTATTTATTTTAGAAGCGGTTTTTTTTGGGGGGGAGGAAAAATGATTTTCACGCGATATTTTATAACCTTTTAAACTTTTCATAGTAAATCTTGAGAAAGACACGGGCGTGCTATAAAGAATAGTTTGTAATTTCCATATTTTAAATGTTACCACACGTAATACAATTATTAAGATTTATTGGCTATGAAAAGCTGAAAGCTATAAAGTTCCAAGAATTTTGATGACGAAAGAATAATTTCCTATGTTGCCTGCTTTGAAATCCTTGCAATTTTATTACCCTGTCAAAGAGTTAATGTAACGTACAAGTTATATTATTTAACACTTACAATACATAACTGAACACCTATGCGACTCTTAAATCTTATTTTATCTACCTACTTATCATTGTTTTATACTTCCTACCTCCCAAGTTGTGCAATATATAACCAATTATAATTATTCTTTACAAAATCACGTAATACATAGAATACCATAAAAAGGATTTTAAATTTCCAATTTTTCTTTTTTTTTTTTTTTTTTTTTTTTTTNTTTTTTTTTTTTTTTTTTTTGCATCGATTCACGATCTTTTAAATTTTAAATTATCCCACATAAATCTGCCAAATGCAAATATCAACTGCGCACAAACTCTCTCTCTCTCTTTCTCTCTCTCTCTCTCTCTACTCGAATCTCAAATATTTGCCTAAATCCACACCCATCGCGCAAACAAACAACGCCAAAATTTATTCATTTCCCGAATATCCCCCTCCCCCCCAAAAAAGAGAGCATTAAAACTTTATCCAGTGCCCAAGTGAACAACATGCAAATATACAACGGATCAATCGGCGTTACCCGGAAATAAACTCGCTGCTTTAAGCACGGTGGTCCCCATAAAACGTCCCGTATAGAAGCGTGTCGAGAGTCGCGTTTAAACGGTCATTAACGCGATCCGTGTAAACACAAATCACGATCCGCGTTAATAACCGGATGCCCCGCCATTAATTAACGCCACTGGCGTCCAAAGCGACGCGAAAGTGGCCCGTAAATTTGAATTAAACCGTGGCGCGATAGTGGATGGTTTGTAACCGTCCTCGAGAATTAAATACTCGCGAATCGGAACGAATCATTCCGAAAGATTCTTATCAATGGGCGCGCGCCCCGTTAGTTAGTCTGGATTAATGGAAAATCGTGATTAATGGATCCCCCCGCCGTTCCAATCGATATCGAAGTTCGTATAATTTACACCCGGCGCTCGGCAAAAGTAACGGGATCGAGAGCCGATACGCGAGCATTACATTGTTCGACGAATTCATCCGGTAGAAACGTGTTTCCGGCCGAGTTGCCCGCCTGTTCCGCGAAATTCGACTCGACGCGGCGTCCACGCGTTCGTCGACGAGGCGCATCGCTGTTAAAATGGCAATCGAAAACGCATCGAACGATCGCATCAGGTAATTTGCAGGCGTGTTCCACGAGCGGAATGGAACGAAGCGTGGTCTATGCGCAGCTTGCGAGCCTTATAAGATTGTTTTTTTGTACGTATATCGCGTATATACGTAAGGGATCGTAGGTAATAAGGGATTTCGAAGTTGCAATTTTCCTTATCTCGAAATCGCATCGACAGATGGCGGATCCGGAAATTTGAGTATAAAGTCTCATTTTGGATAATTAATACGGCGCGAGATGATAATTTGGATGTATCGATATATCTGTGGAGATGAATAGTATGTTGGTAAATTGATATTGCGTGTCTCTTTTTCGCGAAAATATTATTTTATATTTTTTTTAAATCTTACGAATGTATGTAAAGAAATTGTATATAGATCGACAAATGTATTTGTAACTCTAAGGGGGCATAGTGTTTGATAAAAAAAAAAAAAAAATAATAAAATATTTAATTTAATTATATATCATATATAATTATGAGTATCTTCGTAGAAATATTTAACGAACTTAATTAATTTAACTGGTCATACGATACGAGCATTATCGGTAGAATTAAAATAAATGTGGAAAACCAATTTAAAATAATAATTAATTTCTCAACTTCACACCTTATCAAGTTTAATTTAATCTATATAAAGAAAAAAAAAAAAATCATGCGACCTCCAGTGTCTAAGAATAACTTTCATTATCTCTGCCCGCCTTCTCTTCTCGCATTCAAGTTAAATTAAAACGATCCCTCCCCTCCCATATCACCATAAACATTTTCCACAAGACAGGAGAGACGCCACGACAACATCCAAACGCTTTTTCCACGCAGAACGAAAATTATCAAAACTTTACCCTGTAAACGTTCTTCTTCTGCTTGGTACTAAACTTTTATGAGACCGGTCGCCATTTTTCCATATTACTCGCCGCAACCGGAACCTCCTCCGGTCTCGCTCAACGATATTACCGACCGAGCCACGCTCGGAGGCGCCCGTGGCGTTCGTACGAACACAACACTCGTTTCTCAATGTTATCTTGAGAAAAAGGGTGGGCGGTTTGCGAGCGTTTCTAAGATTGGCCGATGCGGCAACCCCGAGGGCAGCCAAAGGAATAGGGAATGCGAAAACAAAACTCGATTTCGCAGACGTTCGTGTATACAAAGACGAGTTTATTAAACCCTCCGATGCCCGATCTACAATAAAATTTTATTTCTCTACCCCTTTCGAGCAAGAACCTTAAATAAATTAACCTTAAATAAACCATCTCTAAACAAAACGTTTGACGAATGATTCTACAATTTCACCAGAAACTTTAATAAATATCACAAAAATTCCTACATTTTTTTTGAGTTGGGAACAAAATAAAAAAAAAAAGACCTAAAAACTTCCGCGATACTGAAGAAACACTGGAACAAACGGGAGAAAAAGAAGGAAAAGGAGAGAAGGAGAGGAGAGGAGAGAGAACGAAGTGGGGCAAGTCGCGAAAGGACCGATAACCGGAACTATTTATTAGAGCCCCATGGCGATACGCGCTCGCGACGCACCAGTCGTGGGGCCTTTTATGCGATTATAAAGCGCGCTTTATATACGTTTCCATGCGACCCGGCTCTAATAAACTCTATATATCTTATTCCGAGACAGGCAGCGCGAGGCAACGCGGTGGCGCGCAAACACCGGAATTTCTTTTTCGAGACCGTGACACGCGCGCGAGCGTAATCGCGGCGAGCGCGACCGATCGTGCGCCAGGTAAAAAGTGCGTAGAGGTATTCCTGATACTCGCCTACGTCGAGAGCCGGCTAATATACGAGCTCTGTTGAAGATCGCTCTGTGGGAGTATAACCGCGTTCTGGAATTAAAGCATCGTTTCTAACGGAATAATTTCTTTTTATTTCGCTTACGATGAGTTGCTAGAATATAGAGGATTTAATCTTGGAATTTTTAAACGGATAGGCGCTTGAATCTTTATATATATATAGAAGAGGATGATCGCGCGTTTTGCGAGGAGCAAAACTCGTTAAAAAAGTACAAGAATGTATAAGCGTATTGAAAGTAAAGTGGTTGTCACGATGAAATATACGAGGTTTCTATCGCTTGATCACTCGTTTCGAAGTGTATGGGAAGAACTGAACCTTAAGTTGACTTACCGAGAGACATTTAGAATGAATCACTGGGCATACATGAATAATGGATCGGTCATGTGTGCTGGTTTCTTCATCAAATGAGAAGCGATGATAAATGCACGTTATTTATATATCACCGATCCAAAGATAACTAAAAATAACGTTTCCCATACGCGTAGGAAAATCTTTCGAACGATTTTCCTTCTTAAAGGTACGAATATATATCTCTCAGATTGATTAATATCTATCACGAGGTAGAGTAATAATTGTCGGATTAAACATTGTAGAAACTCATGATTCTCCTCCAGGTAAGATTTCAGAACTTTCTTATGACTTTCTAACAACTTTGTAACAAGTCTAAGTGGCCCCGTAACGACTCTCTTCCCTCGATCAAGTATTCTCAACAACCTTACACGTACAACAAAACGCACGATTTTATCACTGCGCATCCTCAACTTTGCCGGTTTAACATAAAATATCCACCTGCATCTTCATTCTTCGATCACTCAATATTTTCACTTCGTTTCGCTGATTTTCATTCGCTCGCTTCTCATGCCAATTTTTAAAACTTTCCATTATCAACCTCTCACGTATACATATAAATATCTCGACCAATATGCGATTCATCCACTTCTTATGGCAAAAGGCTAGGTATCTTCTCACGCCGAATTTAAGCCGAAACAGGGAAAGACACGGCTATCCTTTCACACCTCGTCTTCTGTATTTCCATCACGGAGAACCTTCGACTCGGGAACAGGATACGACAACGATTGATGCACGCTATTCAACATCGCGAGAAAACAAACACGTATTCGTGTTACCGGGCCCAGAACCGCAGAGAAGAGCCAAAGAGAGAAAGAGGCTAAAAAGAACACTACGAGCTATAGAGTTCCGGGCCAACGTGCGGTGAGCTCCTTTTCAACTTCGAACGACGAACCTCCCTCCTCCTCCTCCTCCTCCTCCTCCTCTTTACCCTCCTTACCCTCCTTTTCTCGTCCAGTCGAACGGGTTCAAGTCGAAGCGAAGGTGAAACCCGAGGAGAGTTCACCAGCTTACGAAGGAAGTGGTTCGGGTATTGGGATCCACTTTAAAGTTGACACCTCGCGCGTTGGCCCGTTTTCTCTCCTCGTTAAGGGTTGGAGGGGGGAAGCGCGGTCAGGCCCCGACGAAATACCGGTTGCGTGTTCCGGTGTGCGATTACGATGGCCGTCTGCATCCTGATCACGCGACATCGCCTTCTTCTTTCTTCGATCCTTCGTGAAACACTAGCCCGAGGATAAACGGAGGAGGGCGTGAAAGAGCACCGAGGACACCGGGGGAATCCAGGGAAGCGAGATTACGAGAATCACGCTTCTTCTTCTGGAGAATGAAAGAGACGCGGAGGATGATTTTCTTGTTGCTGACGATGGGTTAAAAATAGATTTAGGGGAGAATATTATTTTCAATGATTTCCTTCTTCTAGTATCTTGATTGGCAGTACTACAGGTTCTCGAGATATTTGTGAGGAATGGTTACGAATATAGTTATTTAACCCAGTAAATCAAGAAAATTAATATATCTCAATCTTTGAGAATAAGATCAAAGATCACGATCTTCATTTCCTAACTCCAACATTTCGAGAAACAATTAAATTCCATTTCTGTCGAAAAGTATCGAAAAGTAATCGCGGTATACGAACCACCCTCGAACAACCATCCTTAAAATACCCCCGCCGAGCATAAATCTGGAAACATTTTCTCCGGCAATCGCGGCTCCATAGCCGTGACATTTCCACCCCGGGTGGGAACGCGTCACTGGCCGAGCGAGCAAGCGCACAACTACCGGCATTTCCACCGCGAAACAATAATCCAGGGGTTAATGGCAGCGCGGTGTGCCACGAGGACAGAGGCGGTTCGCAGCCGCTTTTGTCCTGGCTGGCGAGTTTACAGCTCGCTCGTCTCCTCGTTGGGCATGAGTAAACGCGGCCAGGAAAGGATTACACAGCCCTGTGTCACGCCTATCCCTCCCTCTCTCTCTCTCTCTCCCCTTCCCTCATCTCCCTCCCTTCTTGCTCCTCTTTTTCTCCTTCCGTCTTCTGTATTCTCCAAACGCATACACACACAAGCGTACATGTGTATACACGCTAATTAATTAGGAGTGAATTATGGATTCGTTGGGCCCGTTAATTGGACCCGTCGTTCCTCCCGCGGAAACGACGCGCCCGATGCGTGTCCGCTTCCTCCTCCTCCTCCTCCTCCTCCTCCTCGCCGGCTGGGGCCGTCACTCCTTTCCTTCGGGGCGGATGCACCGAACGACCCCCGGTTTGCGTTGTATATAGCGCTCGTAACTCGTGCGCTATCGACGTTATCGAGCGCCGTTTTGCAATGCTGGTGTCTGACAGGGCCGCAACGACCGCCAATCGGTGCTTGCGAATCTCTCTATGTCTCTTCCTCTTTCTCTTGGCAAAGGGGTTCGGGACGAGAAGGAGGATTATTCGTTGTGAGGAATACGGTCGATCGTTGCAGGTATTGTTCGTTCCCTCGAATGAGTGAAATCACGTCACGGGTTGGAAATTTGTTTATGGGAACGCGATGATCGAGATAAGGGAGAGAATTGTCTTCTTGTTGCGCGTGAATATTTGAGAAGGTTTGCGCGAAGGATCGAAGGAAGCATTGTGTTTTATTTATGGCGTGGATTTATTTTTTTAAATAATAAGCGGTTTAAACGAGATCTGGATATAAATTTCGTTCGGTTATATCCGGATTTTTAAATCTTATAGATTTCTTAAATCTCCTTGAAATTTAGAAATTTCGTTTCTTCCTCTGAACTTGAATCGATGTTGAATAAATCTTGAATTTTCTTGAAAAGCAAGCGCGGGGAATTTAAATAACGAGAGTTTGCGTAAATTTAAATTTTTTTGAAGTACAGGGTGGGAATAATGATGAATAGCATTCGTGGAGGATGCGCTGGATAAAGGGGATTATTATTTCAACAGCGTTGAAGGAAGTGACGTTTTATTAGTTTTTCTTCGCCCCTTTTCTATTCACCTTTTCTCGAGAAATCATTTCATATGCCGACTCACCACTTCAATGCAACTTTCGCGTATTTTTTCAAGAACCCCTGCGCCTTTCTTCGAATTATCTCAAAGTCATTCTCTCCGAGCGCTATAGTAAAATTCGCAAAATCATCTTTGACAGATGAATACGTTTGAAATGCCTTTGAATATCTTCATGAAGAGAAAGTTGAAAGGGAAGAAATTCTTATCCCCTATTTATTTTTCATTTCATCAACAAAACTTTATAAAATAGCAAAGGCCAAATAAACCTTATCCCAATCATCATTTACTAATAAAAACACAATATCAAAAAGTACACTTTCATCTCCGTTTCTTCCTCCAATAAAATATAATCCTTTCATCTTTCTCTTAAATCCTCGCAAAAAATCGTTCAACCCTTTCATTGCACCTTAAACCACTCGCAGATGAGGCACAATTCCGGGAAGGCATTAACGAGGTGGCCATATGGAAGAATAGAAAGAGCTGCGTCCCTGAGCACCTCTCTCGATAGAGAGCTTCAACTTTACCTGGTCTGCTCTATCTCTATCTATTTAGCCAGAGGCCAGGGGAGGCGGTGCAACGATGACGCGTTGGAACACCACGGCAAGTCGTTGCCACGGCTCGCTGTTTACTTTTCACGAACAGGCAGGCAAGCAGGCAAGCAGACAGGCGAGCGAACGAACGAAGGAAGGAAGGAAGGAAGGAAGAGGCAAGGCGTGCACCGGTCGTCCTCTTGCGTCGTATATACTCCGGCGAAACCAGCTCGAAAGATCGGCCAGGTAGGGCGGCGAAGGGAAGGTCCTGGGCTCTCCTCCTCGACCTTCGCGTATAGAGAGGAGATGGAAAGAGGCTCGAGACCGTAAATCATCGTCCTACTCTCTCTCCTCGAGGTACAGAGAGAGGAGAGGAGAGGAGAGGAGAGCTTGCGCCTCGAAGATGACGCATCTGATGGAAAAGGGAGGAAACGAAGAGAAGCAGGGGGAAAAGGGGAGAAAAAGAAACAGAAGCGAACGAGGCGAGGCGAAACGATAGAGCGAAGAGGCGATGCGGAGGAATAGAGAGGGACGAAAAAGACGGACGGGACCTCTGGTGCGCGCTCGTTATACCTCTCTTGCTGCTCTTATCCGCGACGATCTGTCTCCTACCCACGGCTGGCCTTGAACCCGGGGTGCGCATCGCCCAACGAGACCGTTGTCGTGGCCAGCCCGATGGCCTATACCAGGCTAACCTGGACGACGCGTACCCGATGCATCCTCCTCTCAGAGATGTAAAATAAGTATGCGCTCTGCTCCTTGTTTTCCCCAATTATACGATAGTATTATTATATACGTGTAATATATTGACAGTGTACGATGGCGAGATGGGACGAAGAGTGCGCGTACGTGTGCAATAAGAGATAAACACGAATGAAATTTATCGAAGGCTCCAAGTTTTTGAATCGACGATTTAAAGATTCACTCGACGTGTATTTACACGTGATGATTGGCCAATTAGATGAGAAAATGCTCGCGGGCATTTAACTCTTTCGTGGTGAATCTAAAAAATACTTGAGCGTTAACAAACTGTTAAAAGGATAGATGACAAAAAAAATTGTAAAAAAAAAATTGAAAGTATCCACAACTTTCAAAATTATACTCAGAATCGTTCTTAATCTTCCACTCCTTATTCTCATCTTTTCTTTGAAAGCATCTTGTTCCTTATTTCCATTTTAATTTCCCCCTTCGAAATTACCCTTTGCCCAACCACCTCCGCATAAATCACCGGCGGAAAACGAATCCTAGATCCGAATCAAAAGGGGGAAAGGGAGGGGGGGGATGATCAGTTTCGTTTCCAAAGAAATCCTCTCCACGGGTTCACAAGGCTTGGTCCACATGTGCCCTTAATTAGGAAGCGAGTTCCTCCGATTTACGACGAGGATACAACTCCCTTAATGAGGGGGTGCTGGCCGCCGCGTTTCGTGTTTACAGCCTCTTTAAACGGCTCGTTGTCACTTAATTATGTCTCGACGAGTGCGAGCGGCGAACGCGTGACGCGGAGAACGAGTGAAGAGAGAGAGAGAGAGAGAGACTCCCTTGTTGAAGATGGAACGCGATCAAGCAGCGCAGCAATGCTCGATTCCACGTGATGAACGAGCGTGACGCCGCGAAATATTCAAAGACGCAAGTCCAATCCCGATAGCACGTGAACAGAAACTGGATGGAAACAATGCGAGTGGAAGAAGTGGTTGCTATCCCGCTCTCTCTTCGAGATATAAATTGCGCGCCACGAGAGAGAGAGAGAGAGAGAGAGAGAGAGAGAGAGAGAGAGAGAGAGAGAGAGAAACCAGTCGCCGCTGGCTAAACGACTCCTCTCTCTCGAAGCGCTTAGGAAGCAATGGTTCGCGAGACAAATTGGAGAAGTTACCGAAAGGAATCCGTGGAATTCACGGCGGTCGCGAAATTCGTCTCTCTCCCTGCCTGATATTATACCGATCCAACTGAATTTATTTCGTTCCGTGTCCGTTCTGGAGAAGTTGGTTCCTTAATCGGGGAATCCGGGATCCTTTGGAGGGTTTTCGAGGTCTCCTGGAAAGGGGAGATTGGATTAGGTCGAGTTATCTTCGGGGTGCAATTCTGCGAGGATCGATCCGGATGGTTGGAAAGTTTGGTGGTCGAGGTTGTACCGGGTGTCTTTTTCTTTCTAGTCAAATCGTGATTCGTTTCATTCGTGGAATTTCATTTGTTGGAGAAAGGGAACCTGGAATACAAATATATTTGTAAGAATTGTTAATAACTGGATTTGGAATAGGTTTTTTTTAAATATCAATGATAAAAAATCTAATTCCTCGCATTTGAGGAATTGCATACAGAGAATAGAATCGTACGACCTATTTATATCCACATGTTTTTAATAAAATAATTACATTTTGACGTACGACATAATTCTTACCACTTTCTTTTTTATCATTATTCCTGACATACGAAATAATAAACTTTCTGGAACTATGAATCCATTCATAATAATCACACCGCTCTCAACACATTAACCAAAGAAATACGAGATACAAGCTATTACTTCTTTTTTCCATTGCACAACACGGGGGAATAAAATAGAGAAACAAATAACAGCATCTATAAAATAACCATCAATACTGCTCGAAACGTAAACCAATGAATTTTTAATCAAAGCTCGTGGGATCAGTCGCCAAGAGGTGTCTCCAGTTATGCGGCCGGTAACGGTAAAGCGGTTAATTCCCGACCTTCACGGCTCGTTTTTGCGGGGTCTCGAGGAGAGACGAGGTATCCAACAGGACCAGGAAAGAAGTAGAGACAGAGAGAGAGAGAGAGAGAGAGAGAGAGAGAGAGAGAGAGGCCGACTGGTTTCCACGCGGCCGACGCCAATGCAAATCGCTACCGATGCATCACCGAGCTGTCAACCGTTCGTTGCTTCGCGATAAACTTTCCCGCTCGTCCGCTCGAACCGGCCCTCGTCTGGTAAGAAGAGAGGGGGAAAGAGAGAGAGGGAGAGAGAGGAGGGAAAGGGAGGAGAGAAGAGTGGCCTCTTCTCCGTGTGCACGACCGATATGCGCGCGTGTGCATCGTGCGCGCGACCGCGACCGCAAAATAAAATTTACACCGCTGTAAACGGCGAGACAATGGTCACGTCCGCTGAAAATCGAGATTCGAATCGTTTCACCGCGGTGAACCTTGGCTGGAATGGTATCTGATTTGTTGCTGAACGAATGTCAGGGCTCTTGGGGTTGGGAATAAGGAATTATAATGATTGTTGGGCATCGTTAAGCATCTCTCTGTCTCTCTCTCTCTCTCTCTCTCTCTCTCTCTCTCTCTCTCTCTCTGGTGGTATTGTTCGCGTCATGGATTTAAAGAAGGGAAAATTTAAAGAAGAAGATAACGTTCAATGTGGAAAATACTCGAGATGAATAATAAACGATATACGTTTGCTGGAAGCGAAAGATGAAATCAAATTTTCTATTCCAAGATCCATTTTTCTTTTTTCAATTATGTTTATAAAGATATGAATATATTGGGTTTGAGTATACATTGAAAAAGAAATGAATTAAAGTAGTTTAAAATTAATCTTGCAACGGTGAACCTGTAAGGAATAATGATAAGATTATGTCCAAGAGGCGTATATAACTTGAACAACATAGTTTTATTAACATAACAACCTCTTCAAACAAGTTCAAACCACGGTTTTTCTGCATATCAGAAAATTATCAAGGAGTGTAAAAGAGTATACTGAAAAATTATAATCTCTTAAATGTAACAAAAAGTGAGGGGAAAGCAACACCTCGTTATGATAATTTAATTTAAATTATTATTGGACGTTATTTACAATCGTAACAGTATTAATCAGAGGCAATTTATAAAGATGTTTTATGATATAAAATCTGCGAATACGAAGAGAAATGATTTTAATTAAAAAAAGAAAAGATTATATATATTTTCGAATAATGTATGTAAATAATATTAATCAAAAGCAATTTTATGATGTAAAATTTTGCAGACATGAATACAAAATGGTTTTAAACGAAAAAAAGTTAAAAAGAATTGGAATATTATAGATATTTCGATCGAATATTTGAACGCGTGGCTACCTGTTATAAAATATTCTGTATAACATATAAGCTTGTTTCTTGTTGAACAAAATCTGTTGAGCAAACAGTGTTCGACGAGCAGAAACAGGAAGAAAAACCTTGTATAAATAAGGTCAGATGATGCGTTGTTAAAAAGGGACAAGAAGCAGATAGGAAATGAGAAAGGGGGGAAAAATAGTAACCGGTTTGTAAATCGATAAAAAGACTGTCTAATATATGATGTTTATCTTATCTGTTTATTCAAGTCCTGTTTACTATTTGACATGATCAAGGTAGCGTTTGATCAGATTCGACAAAATCGTTGGAGATAAGCAGTGGTTTCTATGCGATTAGACATGTTTCCTCGTGTTTTTCTAGAGATTTTTTCTTAATCTTCTCACCATTTTTCTTCAGATACGTTATTGTGTAATATCGAAAAATAAATTCTGATTTCTAACATTTACAAATCAATCTTACTCTTCCATCCGACCCTCTTAAATATCTAAATAAAAAATACTGCAATATTACATAAATAATTTTAACTAAAATGTTTCAAAATTATGCAAAGAAAATTTAGGAGATTGCTATATTTATTATACACTATAATAATTCTTAAGGATTTAATTCGCGTTATGCTTTCATAAACTTTACAATGTGCTGTGATTTCGCGACGGTCACCGATTATCGACACAATTTTCCAACTATTTTCTTTTTTTATACACGTATAAAAAACTTCGATTGGCCTCTTTTTCCATAGAAATCATGTCACTGGAAAATAAACCCTTAAGAGCGTTTGTGTTCGAAGAAAATTAATATTAACTCTTAACTACTATTACAAGGTCATATATAAAAAAGTACTGTATAAATAATTTAGATCATAGTTAATTTTAACAACCGCTCGTGTGTTAATTATTTTCCCTGCAACTTTCTTCCCGAGAGAAAATTGTGATTATTTTTATATCACAATCAATTCCTTTCTAAACTTTTCGACTCCATTTTATAATATCCTGCAATTTCTCTCTCTTATAATAATTACGTAAAAATTATCTTATTAAAAATGCAATTTTTAATAAGATAAAATATATATTTAAATGTAATTATTCTATTTTTTAAATATTCAAAAATATATACGAAATACAAATACAAATCATTTAATAATCACAATAATCATATATCACCCCCTTGAGAGAGAATTCCCTCCTCGAGAATCTCTAGATCGAGAATCCATGCTCTAAACTGTTCAAATCTAACCTTAAACGCGCATATAAGAAACTTCAAACTTACGAGTATCATCCCAAAGGTCAACCCTTCTCCATTTACCTCATCAATCGTACACGTTTCAATCTCAAGCTCCCTCCAGCTTCCCCGACTCGAAAATTATCTCGTGTAAAATTCCTCTGACAGCGGTTATCGCGATCATCCGAGCTTATCCATCGGCCGTTCAACGTTTCAAATACGTACACACGATTTTTAATCGTTCTCTCTCTCTCTCTCTCTCTAGACGAATGTTGCCCCCTGCCACCAGAGAGATACCTATCGATTTTCCGTCGCAGACGCCGTTGGCCGGATCTTTTCCGCGATTATTTCGCGCCGACGCTTTCAGGTAAATGCGAATTTACAGGTAACACGAGTTTCGTGGCCTTTGTGTGTGCGTATGTGCGTGTGTGTATACGTGAGTGCGCCCGCCTCCTCTCTCTCTCTCTCTCTCTCTCTCTCTCTCTCTCTCTCTCTCTCTCTCTCTCTGTGCCGGCTAAAAAGAAAGCCTCATTCATCTCGACTGGGAAAACGCAAAACGATGATGAAAAGCTGATGAAGGGGATGTCTGAACGCGTCGAACTGGATTGCGAGCTTTATTAGACGGGATAACGCGGATGGCAGCAGCGGCGGCGGCGGCGGCAGCAGCAGTAGCAGTAGCTCGGGCACAAGGCGCACGTTTGTTCCATTATTTCCGGGAAAAGAAGCCTCATCTCGCGACCTGTCGATGCATCGTCGATGCTTCCTCGAAATCTTCCGCGGTTCCCTTTAATCACGCGTCGATGATGAATGCCCGAGCCAATATTATATTCGATCGTGGAAACGTTTAATAATCCTCTTCGATTCGGTTGCTCTTCGAATGCGCGTGCATGTGTGTGTGTGTGTGTATTGGAAGATGGAAAGGGAGAAGAAATTGTCGAGTTGGAAGTTGATCGGTGATCGATTGAACGAAATCAATCGTCGAGGTTTTTATGAGATTATATATGGGGCAAAATATGAATTGAATATCTCAAGTTTTTATTCTAGAGAGAGTATATGTGTATCGCGAATAGTTGAAGATTAATTCAATAAATATACGTCACGGTTATTTAGAATAAATTTCTCGATTAAAAATTAAAAACACTGAAATCACTCGATTCTTTCTTAATCTCTCCTAATTTATCTCCTCGAATGTAGTCAAAGGGTTAAAAATAATAGATAAAACTGTAGATAGAAAATAATAGATTAGACGATCTAGTAATAATAAGTTCTGGAACTCGTCCCTACTCCTCCCCTCCCTCCCTCCTTTTTTAAAAAATAATTCCGCATTCTCCACTTCTAAGTGGAAACCCAATTTCGTATCATTAGTTTCGATATTATTTCAAAAAACGTTGATCAAAAATTACACACTTTTTTTAATTAATTTGTGCAAAGTACCCTTAACGCGTGTACTGACAAGCTAAAAACGAGTGGACGAGCGAGTACGTCATTATTTTGCAGCTCGCGCTTAAGGAAACGGTCGGTTTTTCGAAAGCCACTCGCGCGGAAAAAGGAACCTGTTCGTCGTTTCTACGCACGGTCGAACGTTATGCACGAGAAGCTTGTGGTGGACGCGAGCGGAATTCCCCGCGACACGAGAAATCTCTCTCTCTCTCTCTCTCCTCTCCGCGATCTGCCTTACCACTTCACCGTTTCCATCGAAGTGGAGACGCTTTGAATCCAACACGAGCACGGTTTAATTGATCCACGAACAAAGCGAGCCCTCGGCCGTCCCGCCTTAGTGACCAATACAGGACTTACGAGGTCGTTTCTTCGTTCGACATCGTGGCCGCTTCTTTTTCTTGCGGCCAGGGAAAACGCTAATTAACACTCACCTCGTTCCCCTCGATTTCTAAGGAGGGAGACACGTTATCGCGAAACGACGAGGCACGACTGAAACTCTGTGTTTATCGACGCGACGAATCGACCTCCTCTCTCGGCGCCCGTGGTGGGGCGCGAACTTTGCCTTCGAGGAATCGTCGCCGAACCAAAACAAATTTTTCTCCGCTTCTATGTACGAATATTTCGCGGAGGTTTTTTTGAGAGATTCTAAAAAGATGGAAGAAGAGAGGTTGAAGGGGAGAGTGTTTGTTTAGCTTCGATAAGTCGAGGGGGAATTTTTTTTTTTTTTTTTTTAGAATTTTTCAGATTTTTCTTCGGTTTCATATATGAATATCTTGAAAAGATATTTCGAGAAGAATTCTTTTCTTGGAATTATTTGTATGTGTTTGATGATTAAAAAGCAATTTAGTTTTGGAAGGGTTTTTGAAGTATCTTTGAATGAGATTGGAATGCGAAATTTATTNATATATATATATATATATATATATATATATATATATATATAAACCTCTTTATAATATGTATATATATATTATATATATTATAAAGAGGTTTTTTTATTCTGAAGAAAATGATGGATTGAAGAGGAATTTGAATGTATATGATGCATGAAAAGTGATTCGTTTTTTTTCTTTTTTGAGGGGTTTTTAAGGTAATTCCGAGGATGGTTAGAGTATGAGGATTATTGATGGGGAATTCAGAATTTAGGGGAGAATTGGCCGTACTTTTAATAAAGGACAAGAATTAATAGCATCGAAGGAAGCATTTAGAATTCAGGAGGGTGAAATAATTTTTGGATCGAATTCTTTAAAATTCAAATTGAAAAGGGCTTTCATCGAATACGAAGTTTTATGGAAAATGAATATTTGGCTTGTTGATATTCTAATTCGATCGATTGACAATAAAATATAATAAATATAAATAAGTTCGAAATAAAATATTAAATAAAAAACGCGTAAAGAATATCAGCGTCGAAATTTGAAAAACTTGAACCAATAATTTTGTTTCCATAATAAACTTTCATAATAATTGGAAACCAATTTCGAAATTATCAATTATTACATAATTGGTGTAATCAATAACGATGAAAAAAACAATAACGATAATTGCACATAGAAAGACATCCATTCCTACTTTAAACTCATTTCGAAACGACATCCCCCACGACATCCACACAATAAAACGGACACAAAAAACGATCTCTAACCAACCACTTAACTCTTTCATCCACCACCCTCTTCAGTAATTCCATGCTCCTCCCCTCTACTTCAAAGTAAGAAACACGTTACATAACTCAAAGGAAAACCTATATTCCCCGACAGTTCCACAGAATTGCAGCCCACCCCCTATGAAGACGAATGTCTATCCCGCGCGAAAGTACAATTGAATACCCCTTGATGGCATCGTTGCTTACCGGTGGTCGGTATTGATCCGGAAAGAAAGAAAGAAAAAAAGAAAGAAAAGAAAGAAAGGAAGAAAATATTCAACTGGCTGGTAGAAAATATATGCGGTATCCTTGCAGACACACCATCGCAAAGGAAAGATCGTAAGGGGAAATCTTATGGTGCGGTGACGACGTTTCTCGTTGGCACACGGTCGATAGGACCGCCACTCCACCACCACCGTCATTCCACCCACCATCGACCCTCCCCCTTGGAGAAGCTTTCCGACCGTGGTGGTTCTATCGACCCAACAGTTTCCCCGTGAGGACTATACGCAAAATTTCGACGAACTCGGGCAACCATAATCGTGTCGAAGGTGTATCGCGTTAATTCTCCCACAAATAGAGAAACTCTAGGCGAAACGAATGCAAGTTGAAATTTTAAAAAGATCGAAATTATTTGTTCATCAAGTTTTATTTCTCGTTTGCGTATAATCGTATCGAGGATACGAGAAGGTAATAGAAAAAACAATGTTAAGGCAAAACAGTTGAGGTAAACACGAGGATAGTTTAAAATTTCTGAGAATATTCGAGTGTTTATTTAAATATTTGTATTGAAAAAAGAATGAGTCATGGCCACAACAAGATTATAATATTCCAAGAAGAAGTCCAGCAATCGTATCGAAAATATAAACATTAAATTTAAGAGAAAAGGAAACTAGGCGAAATAAATGGAGAAAAATATAAATATAATTAAGAAGATTGTAATTGTTTTATGTTGAACTTTAAATTATATCAAAAAGTACTTTGGAAAAGAATCATCTATTTGATTTAATTACGAATGAATTAAAGTACAAGTTTATTTTATATATTTTGAAAAAAGCTTAAAATTTTAATCCTGAAAAAAATTGAAATATTTTATTTTTTATTTATATGGGTAGAGATAAAGATATTTTGAATGGAACCTGTTTTTTAAGGGGATAATATATCAAGCTTGATGGCGTAAAAGAGAACATTATTCGAAAGAATTACAGTCATTCTAAGAAACAGGAACGCTGGAAAGAATGATGGATGACTCTGGCATACGTTTTGAGTAGTGAATATATTCAAAAGGAGGGAAGTGGAACATTTTACGGAACTTTATTTTCTTACAATACGTTTATTTCTTACACGCCATTGAAATCTTGGCTACTAAAGTTTCAGTCTTTATGAAAAATTATATAGATAGATCTTTTACATCGAATTCTTCAACAAGATATTTGCAAAAATTACACGAGAAGCAATTAAATTTTCGCTCAATCTTGTTATTAAATTTTCAATTCTTGTAAAAAATGTATGTAAGAAAATAAATAAACTACAAATGTTTATCCATCTACGAGAAATTTATAAAATACAAGAATGTACAGAATATGCGCGTAATATGAAAAAAATACATATAAAATGAACAGAGACATTTAATTAATTTTCTTAATCATATTCTAAGAAATATTAATTTGCATGAACATTCGCCTTCACCTCATAATATATTCAAAGACACTAATAAGCATTACAAAAATGATAAACTACTAATTAGAATTAAACGTTAACCGTGCCGTGAAAGCAATTAATAAACCTTGCCATTTAACTTCTTCTCATAAAAAAAAAAAAAAAAGAAAAAAAAAAAAAGAAAAAGAAAAAAATTATATATGCAAAACGACTTTGCATATAAACTTCACACCGTAATAAGATATATGTCGAGACTCGTAAAAATTACACGCTACACAACGATACATAAATACACAATAAATCTTGTCATCCAACTATTCATTCTCATTAAAAAAAGTATATATAGATTTATATATACGCGCACATATGCAAAACGATTCTACATCAAACTGTACACAAATACTGTAATAAGATGTACGCGGAGGACAATTACGTAAGAATTACACGCGATGCAACGATACGCAAATATAAATCGCAATTAAACGTCGAGATACGGTCGATGGATAGAGAATTATGTACCTGTTGAATGTAATCGTTATTCGATTACGATCTATCGATGCGGAGAAGACACTAACGCGGCGAAATTTCAAATTGAACGAGGAAAGAGAGAAAGAGAGAAAGAGAGAAAGAGAGA